>NC_135531.1:62456147-62756147 GCF_045843805.1 Urocitellus parryii | reverse complement strand
AATAGAAGGAACGTGTCTCTGTAATAGATAAATTTACCTTGTAAATCAGTTAATTGGCATTCTGCTGCTGCCACAACACATTCTGGGCAACAGGAAAATGCAGGAAGCCTCACTGTTCCCTCCCCTCTAGAGGAAGTGCTTTCTACTCTTGGATTCCCATATCCATCATTCCTTCTACCTTGGATGCTCTCCTTGCAGCAGGGTCCAGGTGTCTTAGGGACACAGCCATGTCCTCTTGCTTTGCTTCCAGTCTTCTTTCTTCCCTAAATGGCTCTGAATGATTGTTTAAGCCAAACCTTTTGGCTCATTCATTTGCTGACTCTCCATCTCCAGAGGCAGACACTGATAGTCCTGCCTATTTCCTGGGTGGAGTGACAGAAATTACAGGGAATAAGAAAAGCTCTTCCTTGCTATTTGGGAACATCATCTCAGTAGAGATGTGAGGCTCATGAGGCATCCTGTTTCACCTATAATCACTTTCTCTCTTTAGTCTGTGAGCCTATCTTTATACCAGCATATTGAAAAATTTTGTGTGCTTGTCGTTGCTGCATCTGCTGGAAGATGACAGATGGAGGGAGTCATTTTATACTGATGTAGAGTAACATCAGTGACATACTACGGAATATAAAAAGCTTTTTTTTTTTTTCCTAGTTAAAATATCCTGGGGCTGGGATTGTAGCTCAGTGATAGAGCACTTTTCTAGTTTGTGTGAGACCCTGGATTCCGTCCTCAGCTCCACAATAAAATAAATAAACAAAATAAAGCATTGTGTCCATATACAACTAAAAAATATTTTTAAAAAAATATCCTTGGGCTGAAGAGGTGGCTCAAGCGGTAGCGTGCTCGCCTGGCATGCGCGGGGCACTGGGTTTGATCCTCTGCACCACATAAAAATAAAATAAAGATGTTGTGTCCACTGAAAACTAAAAAATAAATATTAAAAAATTCTCTCTCTCTAAAAAAAAAAATCTTCAACTATACCACAAACCTCTTATTGTCTTAGTGATTAGAATCATCATTGTAATTTATTATTGAAAGATGCTTCATACAATGAATCCTTGATATATATCAGGGAAGATCACTTATTGTTGAAAAACAGATATACTTCATGGTTTACTTTTAAAATTCATGTTTTTCCTTTTCTTTTCTCCTTCTACAGAGCCCATCTCCAGCAATACACATCTTCCTAACTTGCAGATTCCTGCTAGGAAATTAGGAAGCCAGATACCATATATGTTTTTAGAATAGTGTCTGAGACTATATATAGGCCCTGAGTTAGTCTCTGATTGCATGAACTTTTATGTGCCTATTGTGGTTCCTCAAGGATGTTTGTTTTGATTTGCTTCATTGTTTGGTCTTGTTTTTTTTTTTTTTTTTTTCATCCTAGTTCATAGCTGTTCACGTCCCTTTGTCTCCTGCTTTGCTTAGCCACTTGCCTCTTGTTAGGCCCAGAGACCCAGGTCCCTTCCCACCTTCTCTTCTCTAGTGGCCTTCACTCTGTCTTCATCTGCTTGCCTGTTTGGGACACCCAGTGTCACCCAGACTTCACCTTCACCCCACCATGCATACCCCGGTCAGAGAGCTGCCGCCAGCTCGTGTGACATTCAGGAAGTCCAGGATTCCAGGGACTCACAGAATTTATTTTATTTTGGCTTAAGAGCGAGTGTCATCTGCAGATTCAAGGGGAATCTTTTTCTTATGCTTTTTTAAAAAAATCAACTGTGCATTCAGTATTTGAAATTCTTTTACCTAACTGCTTCATATTTAGGCCCATTGAGTTGCATGTGTCCTTCTTCTGTTGTCCTTCGGAGAGAACAGTGCTGCTGGTCAGCATTCTCGTGATCTTCGTCAGCCTCTCCTGGCATTCAACACTCAAAAGGGAGATCTTTCAGCATTTGGCAAAACTTCAGAGAAGTGCTCTGGGGAAATAAAACTGTCTGTCCACTCAGTTTGGTTTATTGATTTTTCTGAGTAACTCTAAAAACATATATTCCTACTTACAAATTAGAGGTTCAGTAAAAAGTTGGACATTTAACTTGTAGTATTTAACAATATTTAGGTGAAATTCAGAACATTTGGCTTGTATTATTTGTTGGGAAGCAGAAAGACAAATGAAAGGAGTTGACGCTTGGCCAAATAGAATATGCCAGCTTTCTCTTACCGCACTCTGAAAAATTACTGACCTCAATTTCCATCTTTCTCATAAATACATAGTATGCTCATTATTTTGAAACCACAATTCTGCTTTGTCCTATATGTTAAAGAGTGTTTTTAGTTTCTCCTGCTGTCCTTGAACTTGTCAGACTTTCAAATATTTCTGTGGTAGTAATGTTCTCACCTATTACCTCTCGATTTGACATTACTGAAGGAGAAACAGCTGTCTAGTAAAAAAATTATCTGGGCATCTTCAGCAGGTTTTAGGTCTGGAAGGGGAGCTGAACAATTGTGAGTAAACTATAATATCCCCTCAGGGTGCCAAAGAATTTTAGTTTACCCTGAAATTAGAAAAAAAAAATCAAGTATTCTTTTAAAATCAAATTACAGGAAAACAAGGAGGATTTTAGTTATAAAAACAGAACAGAGCAAACATTCAGTACTTTTGCTTACCCTGAATATACCTAATGTGTTTGTTCTGTGCTACTTAATTATGGGGATCTAGCACATGCAGGTTGTACCCAGTGTTATCAAAGTTTTCTAAGTGAGAGGACCTCACAACATTTTATTCTGTCTCAGAGCTTTCATCTGAGAATCTCCAAGATCTGTGACTACTTACTCTTTAAATTTCAGAAAAAAGTTATTTGCCTTCCAATATGTAATAAATTAGATCACTTTTCTAGTTCCCGGTTCCATTTTAACTTTGAGAGAACAAATGTTTCCAATCTTTCAACAGACTTTCAAGTTCTTTTCATCCTAAATAAATTTTAAAGGGAGATAAAATCTCTTTGGTATCTCATCATTATAAGCAATGACATTAGCCCCATTAAAATGAAAAAATCTTCTCCTACAACCCTTTGTAATCTCTTTCTTTGTCCCCATCATGGCTGTTTGGCCTTTCCCTGCATCCATCTTCCTTTATCTTCAGCTCTTTTGGTGGCTATATCAGTTACTTGGTGTCTCCCTGCCAAATCCACCCCACCCTAACCTCCTCCTGCTGGCTGGCTCAGCAGGAGTCCTCCCCCTTGCTAGTGCTGTTCATCAAGATGAAAAGTCTGATAGTGTCTGACTGGGAGTTGAGGGTCATAGCACTTGTTTGCCTTGAATGCTGCAAACCATTTGAACCCCCTACAGATATTCAGATGAACGTCTGAACAAATATTCAGTTTCTGATGCTTAATTTGAATCCCAGGCTATCATTACTGAATCTCTTTCTTTGGTAACTGGTGTGCCTTATTGAAACTTGTGAAAACAGAAAAGAGTCATCATGAGTCTCCCCCAGTGATAATGGAATTCATCATTGTGTTTTTATGACCCTCAAGAAATTGCTCATAGAGTGGAGCATGTAACCTAGGAGAGACTCTAAGCAATGTGTGGGAGTGTAGCCATAATACCCAAGTCTAGAATCTATTTGATAAATATCCAGATAGGAGCCTGTTCTGCTCTGCAGTTTTCTGGTGCTGGTGACTATCATCAGTAAAAGTAGCTGATATTTACTTGTATGTCAAGTACTATATCTAAGGTGGGTATTATTATTTTCATTTTTCAAATGAAGAATCTTGGGCTCATAGCACTTGTCTTCTATCACTGAATACCGGGAAGAGGGATTCACATGTCTCCAGAGAAGGGACCTCAACTCAGGATGGCAGGGATCTTGACCTATGTGATATAAAAGAATCCCAGCATGCATCGGTCTTGAGGCACAGAGATTTATTTAGGAAGGCATGGATGATGCACTTGAAGGGTAAAAAAGACTGGGGCTGTCTAGAGAGTGAAAAGTAACACCTTGATCTGGGATCTATTATTTATAGAGGAAGAGTAGCTAGGGCTGAACTAGAGGCGGAATCATGGTGGGGTTAAACAGTTTAGGACTTGGGCACAAGTATGTGGGGGGGGCAGGGAGCAGGATGTTAATGAGTTGCTTGTTTTGCATTCTTGGGTTCATGGGCATTTCCTGCATTGCAACAATGCATGGGCATGTTTGTTCTGAGACTCAGTATTTCTCAGTATTCCCAAATTCCTATCTCAATAACAGTCACAAAACAACCTGACACTTTTTTGTTTTTTGTTTGTATCTGGTCATCATTCAAGTTTTCCTTACCTTCCAGCAACTGAGGTGTTCTTAAGAATGCAGTTAATTAGTTTTAACTAAGAAGAGGCCTTGACTCAGAGCACTATCTACCATGTGACTGAATGAGGTCCTTGAGCCTCCTGCTCCCAGTGCCTGGTGGTCACTTGGCTGCCTCTGCCTCATCATTTTGATGTCAGCTCCTTTGATCAGCTGAGCGACTACCTACCAGGATTGGAGAGATCTTATCCCTTTTTCTCACCCCTAAGAAAGAAGACCTTGTCTATCTCTAACTTGCCATTTCCCTAGAGCTAGAGGGATGCCTACTCATCCATCAGTCCCACTTGAACAGTGCCTGACACCTGTGGAATTCATGACAGATAAGTTAGAGTGGAGAGCGAGTTCTCTTCCAGGCCAGGCCCAGTGCTTACTGACCAGGTGACAGATTAGACTGTTTGTTCAGGTATTTGTGGATCTGATATTTGCTTAAATCCTCACTGAGTTCCCAGAACCCCCCACCCTTTTCCAGTATCCTATAGATGAAGCAGTATCTGTAGGTAGAGCAACCTCCTAAAAGTCAAGGTCATGAAAAATAAATAAATAAATAAATAAATAAATAAATAAATAAAATCAGTGTCATGGAGTTTGCTGGACAAAGACTCAGGGGACAAACCCTGTGTCCTAACCAAGTTAATTTTTAGTACCTTCCATCTCTGTATTTGGTGTGTGGCCAGTTCTCCATTTATTTATTTGGTCTCTTTGGCAGACCCTGTGCTAGGTCTTGAGAATACAAACAGTGAGACATTGTTCTTACCCCTTGAAGAGCAGAATTATGGGGAAGACAAAGCCACAAACAACTGATTAGCAATGTACAGAGATAAGTGCAGTAGAGATGATGTAGATAGCTAGCGTGCCCAGTAGGACAGAGGAGAGAGAAAGACTGTGGGGGAACAAGCAATAGGTTCACGAAAGATGTGACTTTTAAGCAGGGGCTTAAAATTTAAGTCAGGCAGGAAAGAAGGGGAAGGGCATTTTTAGGCAAGGGAGCCAATGTGTACAAAGGCTAAGCAGCAGGAAAGGACATGATGTATTCTAACACAGGAGAGTTTAGTCCTATGTGACTGAAACATATGGCATGCTTCATGGGCAGAGGC
This sequence comes from Urocitellus parryii, assembly GCF_045843805.1. NCBI lineage: Eukaryota > Metazoa > Chordata > Mammalia > Rodentia > Sciuridae > Urocitellus > Urocitellus parryii. The sequence continues at coordinate 62,750,771 of NC_135531.1, read as the reverse complement.
AGGCATTGATACCCAGAAAGTAGGTTGGGACCAGATGTGACAGATTGTGTTGGCTAAAGTTTGAACTTTTTCCTGATTGGAAATAAGTCAGGTCTTTAAACGTGAATGTGGCCTGGTTGATTTATAGATTTACAAAGACATCTCTGGTGGCAACTTGAAGCACTGTAACTTGCATATCACCCCAGAAGCCCGGGTGGAGGGGGGAAGTCTAACCCAAGATAGTGGGGCTGGAGAAGGGGGATGGATTGGAAAACCATTTTAAAGTTAGACTTGGCAGAATTGAATGCACATTCATTGTACATTCATTTCAGTCAGAGGTGATAGAATGCAGAGTAAGAAGGAAAGAAGATTTGAGAAGAAAATTGGGTTGGAAGATGACTATTTGGGTAGATAGATATTTTCTCTGAAGTCTTTTAACAGGAGAGAATTTACCTAGTTTCCTTAGATAATTGCTAAGACATATAGTAGTTCTCCAGTTTGCATTTTAGTAACTAAAAAAATAATTTGAAAAAATCAACCAGATTTTTTTCAACCAGGCAGATGATATTTGGGGGCAAAGAGATGTCTTTTTTAATATTTATTTTTTTATTTGCAGTTGGACACAATACCTTTATTTTATTTATTTTTATGTGGTGCTGAGGATGGGACCCAAGTCCTCCAACGTGCTAGGCGAGCACTCTACCGCTGAGCCACAACCTCAGCCCCGACTTCTCTTTTTTGAAAATGCTGTTGCCTGCTCATCCTTGTCCCACTTGCACAGTGCCTGGGCAGAAAGAAAGCTAGGCCTGGTGGGAGGCTTCTGGAGCCTTCCTTGCCTTTCCTTCCATGATCCCAGATTCAGAGTGAGATGGAGGTCTTGGGGAAGCCCAGGCTGAAACATCCTTGGGGCAAAGAGGCAGAGGCACATGCTAATAGTTCAGGGAAGCCTTGCACAACCAAGCCCAGCATTAAGTTATTTGGGGAGTATACTAAGAATTAACGTTGTTGTCATGGTTTCATCTTAATTTTTATCAGCTGGATACAGATTATGGCTTCACTGTCATATGGTTGATGTTTTTGCTCAGATCTTTGGCTAACCAATGTTTTTCCATGACTTTTTGACAGTTATTTTTGTTCAATAATGAATAATAAAGTGAGATTTACAATCTGCATATGACAACATTTATTTTATTTTGACATTTCTTTTCTAGACAGCAAAGATTTTATAATTAGGTTTTCCCTCTGCCAAAATGTTCTGAGAAAACTTTCTGGGGGCGGGGGTTGGTGGGGAATAGTTCCATAGCTTCCTTTGCTAGCGGGAGTCATCTTAATTTGATTTGAAAGCTTTTTCATAAATCATTCAGGAAATAAAACAAAACTTTGTCTTGAAAATGAGTTCTTAACAACAAAAAAAAATTAACTCTGGCCAAATAGAAAATTAGGAGGGAGAGGCAAAAGAAATATGTTTGAAATGGTGGTAGTTCCATTATTAGTTTATTTTATTTTAGTTGATGTCAGACTTAAGTGAGCAACAATCTAGAAAAATCCCTTCTACCATGTTTTATATGACCTTATTTTATTCTTTAAAAAAAAATTTAGATGTAGATGGACACAATACCTTTATTTTATTTATTTTTATGTGGTGCCAAGGATCAGCATGCACTCTCTCACTGAGCCACAACCCAAGTCCCTGAGCGTATTTTGTTCTTGCTGAGTTTTATGTTGAACTCTTTGAAATACCCAGGAGACTGTACTAGAACTGATGGAAGGCACCCTGTTTTCATGCATTTAACTGACTAGAGACTAACATGGTGTACTCTGCTTCTTTATTGGTAAGTGGCAAGGGCCAACCAAGTGCCACCAGTGGGGGCTGAATTGCCCTTTCCCTGCAGTCACATCTGCAGTTGGCTCTGTGAGGGGAGAGTCAGGAGAAATTGCAGGGGTGTCAGTTGACAGTGCTTTCTCTCCGGAGGGTTCTTAAAAAAAAAAAGATTGAGGAAGCCATGCCGATAACTGATGATAGAATCAGTTATTATTGCTAATGGCAAAAACATCACTGTGAATTAATTGCAAAAACAGTCCACCGACTGCATCAGCGCCCTTTCCTCGTGACACATGGAAATGTCTTCCAGCTCCTACAGTAGCAGCAGTGGCCAAATTCTCTTTACAGCCCAGATAATTTTCCTTTCTGAGTCATAACTGAGGGGTTGCTCCTAGACTCACATTCCAGAGCCACTCTTATCCCCATCATCTCGGCTCTTATTTCCATCACCATCATTATCCAGTATTTTTTATTGAGCACCAAATATGTGGAAGGAAAGACACATTATCTAAACAGAGACAACAGGCGATCTCCTGAGGCATCGAGCCAGTATGGTTGATAGCAATCCTGACAACAGGGGTAGAGTGTAAGCATTTCCTTCCAGTGCATGTATGCATTGCATGAAGGGTTCCATTTTTAAGTTTTGGCACGTTGGTTGTGGGTGCCTGATACTCTGTTGGATATTGAATGTGAAATGGAATGTGTATTTCATAAACTCACTTGGGTGGCTGATAAAGAACAGATGCAGAGAGACTTGAGGAAAGGGTTGTATGTCTGGGATAGCAAAAATGAGATTGATTGTCACCTACCCACAGTTGAAGAAGTGTTACCATCCCTCATCTAATCTAGCTCAAGGCCCCTCTCCACTCCTGAGAGGTAGGGGCTCCATCCCAAGCCCCCTTAGCAGTAGAGCCTTGATTTTCTTCCCCACCAGCACCAAAGGGAATTAGCGGAACCCTAGAAGAGCTCTCTCTCCTTCTGCTATCTTGTAGGAAGAGTGCACTCTGCTGTGGCTGGCCAGCCCTGTGTCTTTCACAGGGACCGGAGGGCTCATGAGGCCTTCATATGTCCCTGCACTGGGGACATTAGCAGTTGGCACTGCAGGGGCAGAGGCCTGACTGTCACACAGGCCTGGTTGGAATCCTAGCTTTTTCACTTACTAGCTGTTTGTCCTTTTAAAACCTGATTTGTTTTTTAAAGCAAGAAAATGTTTATAAGACAAGATCATTATAATTACTAGTACTGGATTATTATATCTATTTGAGTTGTCGTAAATGTTAAGAATGACAACAGTTGTTACCATTTATTTATTGAACACTTAGGTTATGTCAGGGGCCCTGTCCAAAATTATCATAACTGGTGTTATTTTATTCTTACCATAATACATGGAATAGGAATTATTATCTCCATATTTAAGATGAGGAAACTGAGATAGCATATTGCCCTGGCCACACAGTTAATAAGTGCCTGGCATCATGTTTCAGTTCCATGTCTGTCCCACCCCAGGCTCTATGAGATATTGTGAAAGCCAGGTGTTAACCTGGTACAGAGATGGAGCCTAAGAATGTTCACCTCTTTCCTCCCAGGTACACACCTGTGCTATATCTAGTAGTCCCTACATAGCCACAATTTCACTTCTACAATTTCAGTTACCTGCCATCAACATGGCCTAAAATAATTAAATGGAAATTTCCAGAAAAAAAACAATTAATGTTTTAAATTGCACACTGTTCTGCATAGTATGATGCCATCCTGCTCAGTCCTGCCCAGGACATGAATCATCCCTTTGTCCAACATATAGTGCAGTAAGATTTTTTTTGGGGGGGGGTTACTGATAATTGAACCCAGGACCACTTTTCCCTTGAGTTACATCCCAAATAATTTTTGCTTTTTAAATTTTGAAACAGAGTCTCTCCAAGTGTTGAGGGTCTTGCTAAGTTGCTGAGGCTATCCTTGAACTTGCCATCCTCCTGCCTCAGCCTTGGGAGTCCTTTGAATTATATAGGCAGGCGCCACTGCACCTGACATAGTACAGTAAGGTTTTGAAAAAGACCACATTAACATAGCTTTGTGGGTTTTGTTTTGTTTTGTTTGTGTGGGGTCACGCTATGCTGCCCAGGCTGGCCTCGAACTCCTGGGTTCAAGCAATCCTCTTGCCCCAGCCTCCTGAGTAGTGGGTATTAAAGACACGTGCTACTGTGTCTAGATTTACATTGATTTTATTACAATGTATTGTTATAATCAGCCTATATTGTAATTACCACTAATGTCTTACTGTGCCTAATTTATAAATTAAACTTTGTCATCGACATTTATATTTAGAAAGAACAGTACATATAGAGTTTGGCACTCTCCGAGTTTCAGGCACCCATTGGGAGTCTTGGAATAAATCCACCAAAGATAAGGGAAGACTACTACCTAATTTCCATAGAGGACGTTTGTCACACTGCCCTCATGTGGCTCATCTGGACAACAGTGTTTTTGTTTATTTGTTGCCCTAAGAACAACTTGTATGCAAATAAGTGTAATTTCAAATGTATCTCTAAAGTCACCTAAGTGTATGGATACTTTTGAAGCTAATATGAGTCTACAAACTCAGTCTACAGGAAATATCACTTTTATTTTCTACAGTTCTAACTTATGTCTAACTCCAAACCCTCACCTGGCTAGTAAGATACCTATCTTTAGTCACTCTTGTAACTTTCACCCAATCCTTACCAGTGTCCCCATCCCCTCTGTTGTCTTGGAAGGGAAACCTTCTCTTCCCTGGCTTTGCTGTCCATGAGGCTTTGCCTTGACATCTTATCAAGCAGGGAAGAAATAGTCTCAAAATTATTTTTCCCCCTGACTACTTTATTTACAGAGATATTTATAAATCATTGGAGAAATCTTTAACTTTCACACTTAAGAAAGAGTTCAGATCGGCAGGGAGTGGAATGTTAATTCAATTACCAGTGTAAATGTTCACAACTTTTTCCAAGAAGAATATTGAAAGGTCTGTTGTCCTCATTCTCAGGAGCTTTAAGTCACTAAGTGACACTCCCCCAGTTTTCCTTTATGTGAGCTGAGGCTCACCTGGACTCATTCTCCTGGGCTATACAAAGTCACACACGTGCACTTGACTTAGCTGATAGTTTTTGCCTGGGATAGATGCCTGTGTCACACAATCAGGGGACTGCCTTGTTTTTCTGGGGCCCTATACTATACGTGAAGGACATGTGCCATGCTGGACCGTGGTTATGTCTGCGTAATGGAGGGCAGTGTTGGGTGGGAGAAAGGGAGTTAGTAGAGGAAGGTAAGGAGCAGTTCTTATTTTTATTCTTCAAGTACCATTTAATAAGAGTGTACACAGAAGCCTTCTGTTCTTGAATGTATTTGAGAATTAACATTGTCTTCTTCCACCGAAATAACCAATAGAGATTCTCCAAAGATCATGAGTTCATTTGGGAGTAGAGGAGCTCACCATGGGAATATACATGTCAGAGTAAACTATGAGAATATTCAAAGAGGTTGAGGCAAAGGGACATTTTTAAATGAAAACTGAGGATTACATAAGTGATTTTCAAACAACAATCCTTGGCTGCAGGAATCAGTAGCAAGAGTGACACCGGTCCGAGGTTGTTCCCACAGTTGTTGGATAGACGTTCTTGCAGGTGTTTGCAAAAACATGGGTGGCCTTTGTGCAAGGTTGTGGTTCTGGCAACGTCTTTTGTGATAGTTCTTGTCATCAGTCATATCTGGATGAGGTTCCCCTCCTTTTAACCTCAGTTTTGTTTATTGTAATTTTTGTTTGTTAGGGTTTGTCACAAGCTTGTTCATTCTGATAACTTTCACATCCTCATGCTAAGACCTAATTATTTTTCAGACAATGGAGGGCAGACCTTGGCAGGGGGCAATAACTGGCCCCTTCGAGGAAGAAAATGGAGCCTATGGGAAGGAGGCATTCGAGGGGTGAGCTTTGTGGCTAGTCCCTTGCTGAAACAGAAGGGCGTGAAGAACCGGGAGCTCATCCACATCTCCGACTGGCTGCCCACCCTCGTTAATCTGGCTGGAGGACACACCAATGGCACGAAGCCTCTGGACGGCTTCGACGTGTGGAAAACCATCAGGTACTTGCCTGCCCTGTCCTTTTATTCCCAGGATGTTAGGGCTAGGGATGTAGCTCAGTAGTAGAGTACTTGGCTAGCATGTGCAAGACTCTGGGTTCAATCCCTAGCACTACCAAAAAAAAAAAAAAAAAAAAAAAAAACACACACACACAAAAAATCTTTAATAACAGGTACTTTCACTTTGTTAAACCTTTAAAAATCAAGTTGTAAATGTTTATTACAAATTTAAAATGAAGTTCTTTTAAAAAATCTCAGCTTGACCAGATATGAAACAATTTTAAATCCTTTAAAGATTTGTTGGTAGGAAAAGGACTTTAAAAAAAAAATATGTGTTTTTGGTCTCAGGACCAAAAAAAGAAGATCTATTTAGAAAAAAGTGTTAAAACCCCCCATGCTGCACAGATAATGCAGATAGTGGTAGATATCTGGTCATCAGGCAAAAAGCAAGCCTTTAGGTCGTTAGCCCTGATCATTTTTTATTGCTGGGATTTCATATTCATTCCTCTTGATGGATGACCGGATGATGGGATAGATGGTAAACCTAAATTTACTCAGCACACCTTTGCTCAGCCTGGGGAGGAGAGGACTTCTCAGCTGGCGACTGGCTGATTTTTGTCTGTTGGCCATCCTGGGGTTTAGGGTTTCCTGGGCATCTGTGTCAGTAACTGAAGTTGCAGTGGTACCCATGTTGAGAGGGCTGCTGACCCTAGGTCACATCCCCTTGATTTCCCTTATCCTCTTCATTGCTACCCTCTCTAGGTTATCTTTGGGGAGCCCCTGTGGATCATGGTCAGTAACCCCCATAATATTCTGTCTCGCTGGTCCACCTTGTTCTCCTGCACCCTGGTTGTCAGCACCCTCATCTCTTCTCCCTGTGCTGGAAGGCTGGCATCTTGTGTGGTCACTCTTAGAATCTCTGCTCTTAGAATCTTCACCCTCTACAGGGCTGGCTGTTGTTGGTCCTGGCCTTCGGGGACACCCTGCAATCCCTCATTCTTTCCTTCACTCACCCTTCTGGTAATTCTGCTGCTGATTGTGTGAGGACCCTACAGACTTGGGTGGCACCTGTAATGGTTACAGTCTGCTGCTCATTTCCTACCTTGAACTGGAACTCCACCAGGCCTGCAACATCTGCTGCCTCTGTGCCCTTTCCTCCCACAACATCCAGTTCCCTCTCTCCGTCTCCTACACCGCTCAGGTGCTTCCTGGGGTGGTTCGTTATGGCAGGCTGGCGTGCAAATACATCTTTCCTGAGGTCATTCCTGTTGATGAAATAATATGTGTTTCTTACATTGAGCCATTTGACCCAGACTTTTGTGCTAGGACCTTCTTGTCCCCGTCAGTAGGTGCTGCCCATGTAAGACCACCCAGGCCACCTGTCCCTGCTGTGCTGTCACTGGTGCCAGGCTTGGTGTCTGCAGTGCTGAAGGTGGGGGTGGTGGGCAGTTTCTCAGTCCCCGTCTTGTGCTCGTGGTTGCTGTGAGGTCACAGGGTTGCTGCACAGCTGCTGCTCTACTGGGGTGGTAACTAGACCAGTGGCAATGGCTCTGGGGGTGCTGAGGGCTTTGGGGTCCCTTCTCTACCTTGGCTACCTGTGCAACTCCATGGATAACTGTAGATTTCCCAATAACTTATCTACTAATAACCTGTTGTTGGTAACAGTTGATTAATATATATTTTGTATGTTATATGTATTATATGTTGAAAAATACGCCAGGAATCGCAGGAGAGCACTTTTTATTGCAATAAGCAATTTATTGCAGAGAGAAGCAGCTCATGCGGGGATGATTAGGGTTTTAAATGGGTGTTTTAAATGGATACTTTAAACACCTGAGCTCACCACAGTTGCAACAGGAGGTAGCTACAGAATTATTACAGTAGTTCAGGAGGTACAACAGTTAATTTTTTGCAGTTGTGACTTTATCTTGCATCTTTACATTTGTTCACATCTCTCTTTATGACACACAGCATCATAGATGGTCAGCTTTACTGTGCATACACTTTAATAAATTTTAACTTTTATTGTGGATTTGTATATATTTTAGGGTAGTAAATGATAAAATAGGCTATTATATATGTATGCTTTGTTCATTCCTGGCAAATCACTTTTTAAAGTTTTTCAGTATTTCTAGGCTATTCAATTTGCCTGCAAGTTTTTTCAAATTGTCACAAATCCACCCCACCAAAAAGAAAGAAAGATCCACATGTAAGATAACCTGTGCCATTCAAGCCCATGGTATTCCAGGATCAACTATACTGTATTATTTTAGTTCTTTTTATAAGTCATGCTAGTTTCCAGGAGGAAAAACTCACCAGTCTCACATCATTTCCTCATTTTCTTGTCTGAAAAGTTGATTTTTCAGTTTGGAGACAATGACTAATTTATGATTTGACACTAAAGAACACTCAACAACGTCCAAGTCACAGAAAAGTTAGTGCCACTGAATAGCTAAATTGGAGAAAAAATAAAATAAAGTCTTTTCTCTCATTAAAGATTTTGAAGCTTTGTACTCATATTTGCTCATTTACATCATATAATGTTTTTCTTTAAAATATTTCTGCCTCTGTCCATAAGCTAAACTTCAAATGTTTAAATTTAATCAAGTGACAGTAATATATACTAATTATAGCTAATTTACGTACTAGAGAAAATAAAATTAATCACCCAAATTCACCTGAAACACTGACACTGTAAACACTTAAACATTTTTATCGTATTACTTTAAACATTTTCTTTTCAGCATTTTTTCTTTTTCTTTTTCTTTTTTTTTTTTTTTAGCAGTACAAGGGAATGGACCAGGTCTTTGTACATGCTAGGCAAGTGCTCTACCACTGAGCTACATCCCCTGCTCTTTAAAATAATATTTTGAGACATAGTCTTGCTAAGTTGTTGAGGCTGACCTCAAACTTGTTATCCTCCTGTCTCAGCCTTCCAAGTCATTGAGATTACAGATGTACATCACCACCTTTTTTACTACTTCTTTTTAATAGATTACCAGTTTTTTATCATCATAAACACTGAAACTCATTACAAACACCATTTTAACGGCTTGCTTATTCAATATATAGATGTGCTTCAATATGTTTAACCATTTTCTTGACTTTGACTTGTTCAGATTTTAAAAAAAATCAGTAACACTGAAATGAAATAAACTATTTTTACATAAAATCTCTACTTATATTTTTAACTTTTCCCTTATACATAAATAATTTGAAATTAACTATTGAACTAAAGAAAGTGACCATCTTATAAACATTTGATACACATTACAAAATTGTTTTCCCAAAAGAACATACCAGTGTCTTTTATTCCATGATATACCAAAGTGCTCATCTCCTTCATAGCTTTTCCTTATGTAGCTTTGAAAAAATATATTATAGACCAAATGGTCCTCTTTAACTTGAAATTTTTATTATTAAAGAGATTATTTTTAAGAATTTTTATTCCATTTGTATTTTCTTTTTTGAAAGTATTTCCTTTATATCTTTTTACCTTTATTTAGTGAAGAGTCTATGTTTTCTTGCTCTTTAAAGTTGTTTAACTATTGTATGTTGTACAAATATTTTTCCTAATTTGCTGTTGTTTTTTGTTTGACAGGGATGTCTAGGTTTGTCAGTGAAATCAGTTTTCTCTCATTTTTGTTGTTGTTCATAAAGTCTTTTCTCAGCTTGAAATGTGTTAAATATTTATCTTTATTTTCTTCTAAGTGTTGTGGTTTGATTTCCTTCCATACAATCTTGGATTGTTGTGAGATGATACGTATGTTACCAGAGGTCAATATCAAAAGCAGAAGACTGGGGTTTTTTTTCAGGATATTTTTTTTTAGATTGTGGAATTCTTTGAAACTGATGAAAGCTATGAATTTATAGACAAAAAGCACTTTAAAAGGCACAAAAATTTAGATAGAACATATTTTATGATATTAGAAATAAATTACACATCCTTTTCTATGTGGTTATACTTAGAAGAATATTAAAAAATTCTTTATAAACCTATGTCTCTCTTGCTCATTTAATACAAAATTAATAACCACTTCATTATGAAAAGGAAATAAATCAAAAATGTTTAAGCACAGCCAAACTTTGAACTTCAACTGAGGGTATCACCAACTATTAATTTGAAGGACATTGAGGTTTGATGAAGAAGTAGAAGAAAACTTTGCTTCTGACATGGCAACATTTGCAGCAAGCTTGACATCTAATCATTTTTTATTTTTGTTTTGTTTTGGTGGCAAAAGTTTTGTAAACCCTGGCTTATGAAAGTATCCAATAGCACGCTGAACCAAAGCTGTGTAGCATATTTTGCCACAGGTGAACTCTGTAGAGAAACAGTTGAATTCATTTTGAATAATTTCCTTTGTCTCCAACTTACTGAGGTTTTATTATCTTTGGCAAAGTCCACATCATTGATGTTTGTTCACCTTGCCAAATTTTGGATTATAAATCCAACATTTCAATTTTCAAATTATCTTGATCATAAGTAACCTTTCAGAGTTTGGCCCATGTCGGTTGCTGCCTGCAGAGAAATTGGCCAAATGTCTGATGACCTTTAACTCCAGATTGTAAAAGGTCTTTCGGTACTGTTAGAATGTTCTGGTGAGCAATCTCTTAGGGAGCAGGAGCTCTGAGCTCTTCAACAGCATCCAAAATGTTGACTGCAGGGCTGTCACCCAAAGATATGACCAAGTGTATTGCTCAGTTTTGCTAAACCATGGGAGAGAGGGCTTTCCTTTACTATTAAACAGATTCGTGAAATTTCTGCCCAAAGATCAATCAAGCTTATCAAGACTTGTTCTGTGGAAACTCAGCAAATTTAATAAGTGAAGGTCTGTTCTTATTCTGCTTTCATAACTTGATTAAAGTTCCTGAAAAAAAAAATGATTCAGCTGCTGGTCCTGAAGTTGCTGCTTCTCAAGCCTTAGGCAAGCCTTCTTGCAGTATGTGGGACAGCACATTTTGCACTGGGACTGCGATAATAGGAATCGACCAGTCACATTGATGTCTGGAGCTTCTTTTCCAAAGCAGCCAAAACAAATGGACAGCCAAATGTCAGAGACACTTGATCTGTGCCCAGAGGACTGAAAGTTTTTCCAGAAATGGAAATACCATTTTAAAGATGATGGTATTTTTTGGAAATTTCAAAACGGGCTCACAAAATAGGAATGCCAGTAATGGATGAAAAAACAGAGTGGGCTCTGCTGAGAGTATCAGAGGTTCCATGGGTTGCATGGTTACCCCATCCTCTTAGACTTGCTGCAAAACACTGAACTGTTAGGAGAATTATTAGCAGCTCAGGGGTGAGTGACAGGGTTTGCAACAGGAGCGTATCAATTGCTTCAATATACTGGGTGGAATTAATAGATGATTAGGCATTAAGAAAAAAATAAACTTGAAGGTGTTCAGCAAAAGAATCTATTCAAAATGAAATATAATATTTTTAAGTGAAGAGAACATCAGTAGTCTGGGGGACAATTTTAAGTGTCCTGGTGAAAAGAATAAGCATGTCCCTTCTTCCCAAATTAATTTACCTGTCTAATCTCATTCAATCCAATTTTTAAGAAGCTTTTCATATAACTTAGCAAAATATTAATAAAGTTCATCAGAAAAAAATTAAGAAATAGGCATTGTCAAGAAAATTTTGTAAAGTATTATGAAAGAGATGCTAAAAACTATTTCTTCCAGGTATTTAAACATACTCTAAGAAGACAGTGGTTAAAGAGTGAAGTGCTAACATAAGAACAGAGCCAGCAGATGCAACAGATCATAGTACCAAAAAGAACATAAAACATAATTAAAATGGTGCTACTAATCAGTGAAAAGAAAATTATGTTCAATAATCAGTCTAGGTCACTAGGAATACAGTATGAAAATCAGGTAAAATCAGTATCTAATTGTCAATCTCACACATTATAGCTTTCATTTTTAGAGGTTCAGCTTGAGTTTTTTTTTAAATATCCTCTGTGTTTCTACTGAACTTTCTGAACATATAGAAAACAGTTATGTCAACCATAATAACTGTAAAATGTTCTCTGTTTATTCCAATATATAAGCAGTTCTGGGTTGGTTGGGATTGATTGATTGTGATTCTCATTATAGGTCATGTTTCCATACCTTTTAATTCAACGTCAGACATTGTGTACATTTACCCTGTTGAATGCTGGATATTTTTGAATTCTTATTACTATTCTTGCTTTGTTCTGAGATGCAGTTGTTAACTGCATTTGTTTGAGTAATGCTTTTATAATTTATAAGGCAGAATCCAGAGCAGCGCTCATTTTCAAGCTATATATTTCCTATTGCTGAAGTCAAAATGCTCTTTAGGAATCTCCTCAGTACCCTGTGAATTATGAGTGTTGCTAATGCAGCTGATGGGAGCAAGGCTTTCCCCACCTAGCGAATGCTAAGCACTGTTCCCTGTGATCCTTTTTTTAAAATTTTGTTTATAGTTGTTGATAGACCTTTATTTTATTTATTTATAGGAGGTGCTGAGAGTCGAACCCAGTGCCTCACACATGCCAGGCAAGTGCACTACCGCTGAGCTCCAGCCCCAGCCCTCCCTGTAATCCTTCTACCTAGGTCTTTCCCTAGTGATGAGTAGTTCTCTCATACACATCTTCTGATCAGTACTCAACAAAACACTCTAAGGGGATCCTCTGCAGATCTCCAGGATTCTCTTCATGCAGTTTTCTCTTCTATTTGAACTCTAGCTGTGTCCCCTGCACTCAGGGCCCCTGGATCACCCTGCACCAGAGCTTGAGAATGCTCTCAAGGTAGTACGCTGGGAGGATCAAAAGACACTTCCTTCACTTCCCATCTTTCAAGGGTCTTTGTTCTTTGCCTAAATTCTGCTGTTTTGAAAACTGTTGTTTCATGTTTTCCTTTGAGTTGGCTTTAAGCAGGAGGGCAAGCAGATCTTATTTGCTTGTTTCTCTGTCTTGGCTGGATGGAAGCAAGCATCCTGAAAGAAAAATGTATTGTGCCTTTGATTTCTTGACCAAAATTTCTCTGCAAATTTCCCACTTTCAAATATTTGTTAACTCAGTATAGGTTTATAGACTCAGCTTGCTGAAATGGAATATTAAAAATTTTATAATTCTTCTTTCCAAATAGTTTAATCTTCTGTATACAGCTTTATAATCATATGTAGAGAAATGATGTATAGATAGATAATGTTTGATTATCTTAAATGTTACCAACATTCCTTTTATTATATAACTTTCCCCTTTGGTTCTTAAATTTAGTTAGTCTTTTGATTAGTTGGGTAGTATTTTAATTTTTCAGTAAAGGTACATAAATGGTGAATTTTTTCTGAATTTTTATATATGAAAGTTATCTTTCTGTTACATTCAAACATAAATAATAATTTGATAAAGAATTTTTGTCAAATCTTTTTTCCTTAAGATGGTATAGATATTACTTTATTGTCTTCTGGTAAGAGCCATTGAAAGAAAGTGTACCAAGTAAATGCAGGCTAAAAGAAGCCAGAATTGCAGTCTTGGTACTGGACAAGGTAAAGTTTATAGCAAAATTACTGGTAAATCTAAGGGCAGAAATGGCACAAATGGGAATTTCTTCTTTGACTTCTATGTTTGGAAGTTTAATTTATCTCCAAATATCTTATTTAATACTTGGAATAATTTCCAAATATTCAGTTTCTGAATATTTTAGGCTTTCCCTGATTTCATATCCTATTTCTAGTTTATTTCTGTTGTGATCAGAAGACATTCTTTGTATTATTTCAATCCTTTTAAATTCAGAACTTGGCCCAGCATATGGCCCTTCTTGGTATCTGAGCTGTGGCACTTGAAAAGAAGGTGGGTTCTGTAGTGACTGAGTATAGGGTCAAGTGTTTCTTTGTGATCCACTCTGAAAGTGTTTTATAGAAGTGTTTTATCTACTAAATTTTGAGGATTGTTACTTTCATTCTTTTCTTTGTCACATTGTTTTGTTATATTTACCTTTTATTTTTTATCTAGTTCTCTTAATATTTAGAACAATTTGTGTTCTATCCTAGTGTTCACCATTATACTAGTATCTTTTGGTAACTCTCTTAGTCCCTTTTTCTTCCTCAGGTTCTACTATTTGGTATACCAACTTTTAATGGCATCTTCGCCTTGATTCCCTTCATAAGGAAATCAAGTAGCTTATTCAACTTTATCCTTTCTTTTTCAGTTTTATTATTAGGGTTTTTTTTGTTTTTTGTTTTTGTTTTTTTTTTGTTTTTTTTTAGTTAGCTTTTCATGACTGTGACTGAAATACCCAACAAGAACAACCTAGAAGAAAGGTTTATTTGGGCCTTAACAGTTTCAAAGGTCTCAGTCCATAAACAGCTAACTCCATTGCTCTGGGCCCCAGGGTAGGCAGAACACCCTGGCAGAAGGACATGGCAGAAGAAATCAACTCAGGACATGGCAACTGGAAAGCAGAGAGACAAAGAGAGACAGAGAGTGTGCTCTGCTCACCAGGGACAAAATATAAACCCCAGTGACCTATTTCCTCCAGTTACCCTGCCTGTCCACAGTCAGCACCCAGTTAATCCATATCCATGGATTGATCTGCTGATTAGATCACATCTCATAAGCTAATCATTTCACCTCTGAACATTCTTGCATCATCTCACACATGAGCTTCTGGGGGGACACTTCATATCTAAACAACAGCAGTTGTATTATTTCTACTTTGTCAAGAGTACATCCATGAAATATTGTTCTCTTCTTACCCACAATTTTGTATTAGTCTTATATCTACATTTTGTATTAGTCTTAGATCTACATTGCTTTTAGTTGAAAGCACCTTCCATGGCAAACTACCTGGTTATTTTGAAAGTGTTCACATTTATCTTTTAGTTGGAGGAATTCATCCTTGAACAGACTTCTCAGGATTCTTTGAATTCTTGCATGTCTATTAAAACATTTTCTGCAACCTTGGTAATTGAAAAACAGCTTAACTGATTTAAAAACACTTTTTTCATATTTTCTTTCCTTGAGGTTCTTAAAAATATACCTTCAGTCTACTTGTGTTATATGTTGCAGTTGATAAATCTAGTGTTAGCCTGGTTTTATTTCCTTTGCAAATGACGGGGGTCCTTTTGTCTGGAGGCCTAGAAGATATTACTATTGTTATTGTTATCATTGGAAATCTAATCTTTTGATAAATATGTTTCCAAGTAGACCATAGTGGGTCAGTTTTTCCAGATACAAAGTGAAGTCTTTTATTTTTACATTCAGATCTTCTATTATTTTAGGTTCTTTTTAATTATAATTTAAATACTCTATACCATTGTTTCATTTTCTTCTTTAGCAACTTCAAATGCAGGCATTATTTATTGAATCTTCTTCACATAGATTTTGTTTCTATTAGCTTCTCCCTGATCTTTTTTGCCTCTTTATTTTTATTTTGAATTGTTTTCTCTCTTTTTGTTTCTATTCCATATATGCCTTCACATATTCCAGCTATAATAATGTCCCTTCATTTCTGAGATTTTTCTTTTCTTCTTTCTGTTAGTTTCTTCCCTTAGCTCAGAATCTGGTTTTTGTTTTGTTTTTATTCTCATTAGCTATACATGACAGTAGACTGAAACAGCATACATAAATTGTTATGCTCAAATTCAGGACCCCCAAAAGACCACCAGAGACCAAGATCGATGTAAGCAGCAAAGAGGTGTTTATTGCGAGCTAGCTAGGTCCTCCGCGCGCACACAGCAACTGGTGAGGCTCAGAGGCCCCAGCCCAGGGTTTGCAGCAGTTTTATACATTCTTTGGAGAAGGCAGGGACCCCCACATACATCATAGCATCTCTTAGCAAATCATCACACACCACGGGAAAATCAAATAACAACTCTAAAACATGATTAGCACATTCACTGGCGGGAACAATTTGGGTAGGGGTGATTGGTTACTACAAGAGAGGTATTCATTTGAACTGATTGGTTTAGGCCATGAGGTGTGTTTGTGCTGAACTACATGGTTTCCCAACTTGTTATCAACCACTATAAACTACTGGGAGGGTCATCTGGCATCCCAGGAATTTCCCTTTTTCATGCTGATTGGAGGTTGCTAGGGGGTTGCTATGGGTCCTCACCTAGCCTGACTGAGTCAGCGACACCTGGCGCAGCAGATCTCTCCTGTTATTTGTAGATAAACAACTTAGCAGGGTGGGAATGTGCCTAGGAGTGCTCTGTGGGTCTTTCCAAGGACAAAGGTCATGTCCCTTCCTTGGACAGGCTTTGCTCTGAGGTAGAGGCTGGTTTTTCAAAATGAAGTATAATTTCTCATTATTATTCTGGTTGTACATGATGTAGAATCACACTTTTCATGTAGTCATATATATGCACATAGGGTAATAATGTCTAATTCTTTCCTTCTCCCATGCCCCCTCCCTTCCTTTCACTCTCCTCTACCTAATCTAAAGTAACTATATTCTTCCCTAGCCACCGCCCCGCAAATTGTGAATTAGCAGCTACATATCAGAGAAAACATTCTGTCTTTAGTTTTTTGAGATTGGCTTATTTCATTTAGCATGAAATTCTCCAGTTCCATTCATTTACCAGCAGATGCCATAATTTCATTCTTCTTTAAGGCTGAGTATTATTCCATTGTGTTTCTATACCACATTTTCTTTATCCATTCATCTGTTGAAAGACACCTAGGTTGGTTCCTTAGTTTAGCTATTGTGAGTTGAACAGCTATTAACATTGATGTGGCTGTGTCACTGTAGTTTGCTGATTTTAAGTTCTTTGGGTATAAACCAAGGAGTGGGATAGCTGGGTCAAATGATGGTTTCATTCCAAGAACCTGGGTTTTTAAGTTTCTGATTTACAGTGCTTTAAAATATTGGAGTTGCTGATTTAATTATACTTAATTCATGTTTAAATATCATGTAACAGTTTTCCTCTGCCTTGTGACTTTTTCCATAGTAGGAAAGTATCTTCATTTGCCAAAAGTTTTGAATTCTCATTTTCTCTTTTTGAATATTCTGTGTAACTTGTATAGGTGCTGTATTCCTTTTGCTGTTGTTGTTCACGTTTACCTGTTTTTTTTTTTTTTGTTCCTGAACCTGCAATAGTAGGTGATCTGTGGGGATTGAATTTGAATAATTGTATTTATCCATTTTTTTTTTTTTTTTTTAGTTAAAAGCATCTTCTGTTGCTAACAGCAAAGTGCACTGTGTGCAAAAGGGCAGGAAGTGCTGCCTCTTTCTCTTCAGTCTGCCCTCTCATGACTTGATGATAAAAGCTGGTTTGGAAGAACCCAGCTTTTGAGCCATTTCCTGTTTTTTTACTGTCCATCTTTCAAAAGGCACTAGTTCTTCTATCTTTCCTCTCTCAGAATTACTGCCTGCCCAGGACTGGCACGGTCATCCTGCACACCCTCCAAGTCACTTTCCCCAGGAGCCAGTGCTTTGATCCTCAAGGCCTCAGACCTGGATCAGCATTCTGTCAGTTACGGTGTGATCCTCTCCTGTGGATGCCCCTCATCAGACGTGATCGAACCCCTTCCCTTGTACCCTGCTAGTTTCACTCACAGTCCTGGTCCGACTCTGCCCTGGGATGGGAACCAGTACTGACTTTTCATGACTCAGGTGGCTTTTCTTCTTTTCCATTCAGGGTTCAAATGTGTCCCGTCTCCTCCCCGTGTGGTAGGCATGCACTTTGGGTGTCTTTACTCTCTTTCCTTATCAAGATGGTTTTTAGAAGAGATTTAAATTTCAATGGCCACCATTGGTCTATGGGAATATGAAAGTTCACCTTCTTAGGTTCTTATTCTAAACAGCACTAAACACTGAAAATAAAGCATTTTATGTACAAGTTAAAGATACAAGCGACTCTCTGTTTATCAATCTGTGTGTATTTTTTAAGTTAAAAACAAACTTCAAAAAGTGAGGTATTATTTTTAAATCCCTACTTTGAATCCCTAGCCCATCATTTTGATATGGGGGCTTCACACCTGTGTTTACAGTATGTCTTGCTCTGAGGGTTCATTCAGATGGTTGAGTGGCTTTGCATTTTAGGAAGCTATAGATCCTGGCATTTCATCCTGTGTTGGTCTGGTGTTTGCTGACAGAGAAGGAAGCGACTGGGAATGGGCGTGGGGGAGGCAAGATGGGCAGGTCTGAGGATAGTTGACAGAAGATCCTTGCCCATTTTTTTGTTTTGTTTTGTGCGGCCCCTGAGCGGTAGAGTTAGACAAAGCAAATCTATCTTTTCCTACTTTCTTTGCGATCAGATTTTATTTTTAAATCCAAAAAAGATGTTGTTAATCTCTTCGGTACTGGCGTGAGTGAGAAAGCCCTCAGGGCTTTTGTGTCTGGGCTTCTCTTTAGTTTCCAATACTGTTGCCAGTTTTCATCTTCTTGTCGTTCTTCATGGGTATTAAAATGGAAATTGCAAGAAGGGTATAGTAGCCCCTCCGATTTTTCCTGATACCAACCCAATGATTTTTAGCAATTAATAGGAAAAGACTATGTTAAGAATGTGATTTGATGATTTTTGATAATACTACTTTTCTTGAGAGACTGTCTCCTCCTGGATAAAAACGAATAACAATGAAAAAGCATCTCCCTACTCTGTATCAAATAAATTTAATTTACATACGGCCTCACCGAATTTAGTCAAAATTTTATAATTTCCATGCCTAAATTCTTTACTCATGGTAATGTTTGTGTGTTAAAGGGCTGTCCAAGGAGCATGGGAATTACACAAATCTAATATTACCCTACACAACAATGAAGAAAATAAATCCTGCAAGGAATTTCACTAGTATATAGTGAATTAAAATGTGCCCTCTGATTGGATAGGGTTCAAATCTTGTCTCCTGCATTTATCATTTGTACAACTATGGGCAAGTTACTTAATGTCTGCCAGCATTAATTTCCTGATGTGTAAAATGTAACAACATTTTGCATTTTACATAGTACTTATCTTATAAGCACTGATATGAGGATTTAGTGGAAGAATGTGTATAAAATACTTAGCAGAAGGCTTAGAATATAGTCGTAAGAGCTCAGTAGCGGGAAGTGAAGGCACTAACCAAGATGGCGATGCTTACAGAGGGTGCACAGGATGGAAATTACCCTGTGGATGACACTTTCATATTTTAATCAGTTTTTTTTTAATTTTCAGAAATTATTTCTATGGCTATTTCCTTTTCTAAAAATTTGATACTGTCTTCTAGGGTGTGTCCTTTATGACAGATGGTCAGCAGCTAGGGGTAAGAGAAGTACGGAATAGCATTTCATTTATTTATGGGAAGTGTTTTATTGCCCCACCCTCCAACAAATAGGAAAATGAAGGTCAAAAACTGGAAACTCTATAAATGCACAGTGCTGTGATCTCAGTGTCTGACACTGTAGACTTTTAGAAAATATTTATAGCACATTGGAAACTAGTCACTGATCAGTATTTCCTTGTTCTTTTGTTGTTGTTTTTTAATAAAACTGATCTAGAAAATGTGAAATTTGGAGTAAACAAACTGAATACTGAAATGTCACCACTGACCATCGTATGCCACTTAACAAGTCTTTACAAGAAGGAGATAGATAAAAATGATCAACACTTTTGGAAATAGAGACATTTGCTGTTATAATAGAAATATTTACTTATGGAGCCTTAAAAATAAGCTAAGTGAATTAAGAAACACCGGCATTCAAGTAGACACAGAGGTCATGTGTATATTTCACACAACAGACAATTTTGCCTCCATGTTAGGAGTGGGGATTTAGGCATTGGTCTACCTGAATTTTATCACCTGCTCAACCTTGTAACTCATTTGGCCACTCTATGTCAAGATTGTGTTGATAATTAAATGAGATAATGCATGTGAAGTATTTAGAATATGGCATAATATATGCTCTATCAATGCTAGCTACTAATATTCAAAACTAAGGATAAAAAGAGCTCGGTTTAGCACGTTTCATCTGTGCCCATTTCACTGACTTAGAGATAGGACTCTGTTCACATTGACTCATTAAATGGTCACTGTGAACAAAATGATTCTTTTTCTTTACACAGCTCTTTGTCTACTTCATTGCCATGGGCATTTGTATACCCTGGGGGTAGGAGGGAGCATGCACAGAGATGACCCTTGAACTGTTCCAGCCATTCCTGCCTGAAAGAAGCTCTGCTCTCTTGCTGTCAGTCTGGAGCCCAAACACTTGCTGTAGTGAAACCATCCATATTGCCTCAGTTCACCCACAACAGGGCTTTTGGTGAAGTTATGTGATTATTGAAAAATCACTTCCCATACACATCAGCAGTCATTATGCAGATTTAAGTTTCACAAATGGAATCAATAGCCTGTTGAAGATGGTGTTGCTTATACAGCTAAACCATACCATCTGTCTAAAACAAAACAAAAAAAAATAGGAAGATTCATAACAGATTGCACTATATCTTTCTTTTAATATGCAGTTCATAATGAGTAGGTTGCATGACTCAGTTATGTGGACACTGGTGTTTTTCTAATAAGAGGCTCCCACATGGTGGAGAAGACGCAGCATGTCTTGAAAATTAAAGTTACAGCTACCCCACTGTGTTTCATAAAGGGACTCTTGCCAGCAAGAAGAATGGAGAGGAGAATTAATGTTCCATTTTATCTTCATATTATTCTTGTATTTGTGTCTCAGGCTTTACTCTTGTGTCTGTGGTTGTATTCTTTTCGTGTCTGCAGAGTCAGGATCTATATTTTGCAATAAAAGGGGCTTTCTTGCCTCATTTAACTTTCATAACAATCCCGTCACATAAGTATTTTTATCCACATTTTGCTAATAAGAAAAATAAGGCTCAGCCCCGTGTAGTGGTGCACGCCTATAATTCCAGCTGCTCAGGAGATTGAGACAAGAGGATCGTATGTTTGAGGCCAGCCTCAGCAACTTAATGAGGCCCTAAGCAACTTAGTGAGACCCTGTCTCAAAATAAAAAAATAAATAAAGAAAAAGGGCTGGGGACGTGGCTCTGTGGTAAATTGCCCCTGGATCCCTAGTACCAAAAAAAAAAAAAAGGAAATAAAAAGAAAAACATGGCCCATGTTTATTTTATTTACCCAGTAATTTGTCCTTTAACACCTTTGCTCTCAAAGACAATGCTGTACTATATATGAGAAAGTGATACCTTCATAATTGGTTAAAAAAAAGTCTACTTTTGGTACTTTGATTATATGGAAATAAAACTTTGGGACAGTATAGTGTATAGTGTATATTAGAATCATAGGATATTATAGTATTTGTAGCATTACCTAAAGATGAATACATACATATATGATTATATGGAGAGACACAGACAGAAGGCAGAATATTATATTATAGTAATCATGAATCCTATAACCATTTTACATGTTTGATAGGATCACTATTTATTTCATAGGACAGTAGTGATCACACAGTTGATATTACTGAAACCATGCTATGCACATATAACACGTTTTTTTCTTCAACTCACTGATAAATAAATTATATCATATGCCAAATATTTCAATATAATTTATTGAAAAATAAATTATATCATATGCCAAATATTTGTGTTCAAGGTAGTTAGACCACTTACCTATTCAGAGTATATTAAGGCACTGGTTGTAGGAAATTATCAACAGAATTCTTTTTTGTGTGTGGCAGTGCTAGGGTTTGGACCCAGGACCTGTGCCTGCTAGGCAAGCGCTCAACCACTAAATTATATGCCCAGCCCTTTTTATTTTGAGACAGGGGTCTCACTAAGTCACCCAGACTGGCCTCTAACTTGCAATCTTCCTGCCTCCACCTTCTGAGTAGCTGGGACTACCATCATGTGTCACCAGGCTCAGCCTGATTGTTACATTTTAAAAAATAGAATTGCAGCTTCTGATAGGCAGAGTCTGGGCCCCTATTTACTTCCTGATGATTCTGCCTAAGAAATTTTTTTTCCAGTGACTCATTAGTCAACTAGGATTATTCATAACCTTTGGGGTTAAAAAAGTTATTTAATTTAGTTTCCTTCCCTCTTCTAAATAATGGAAAAAAGAAATGAATGAATTATATCCATATAAACTCTCTCTAGAGTTATTGGAAACACATCCTTTATTTAACTGTGTCTTCTATTCTGGAGCTTCCAGGGAACTCTGTTTTAAAGATGAATGGTTTCTTAGCAGTTTAGAACCTGAAAATTTTGGATGCCTATCCACCCTACTTCATTCTTTCTTTCTTTTGAATCGAATGAATTTTGTTTAGATTTTCTCTAGCCCAGAAAAAATTGTTTTTAATTGTTATCCTAAAAATGTGGCATACAAGTTATACTTGGTTAAATCTAATCAATAGCTTTGCCTCCTTCCCAAATCTTACAGAACGTAATAATGTTTTCATTCTAATTTCCCTTCCTTGATGTTATAATCCAGAATTTTAATCTCTTCACTTGTTTTTAAGCTTACAAATTAGACATCATCATCATCTTCTTCATTCTGTTTACATTTTTTTTTTTTTGGTTTTTGCATTTACCATTTTCTTTGCATATTATCCCGACTCCCATTCTGGGATCAAACCCTAGTTCCTGGCATTTGGGGTGGGTTGACAGTCTCCAGGATATATATGGAGCCAGTGAAGTGACTCAGGAAGCAAATGAGAAGAGGGGGTCCTTGGAGATGTGCTTACCCTCAAGCCCCACCCAATCCTGCAGTGCTATCCCTGAGTAGTAAAATAAGAACGGGGGGCACCAGTCCGTGAGTATAATACCACTCTCTCTAGTTACTGTGTTTTATGGAGTAGAGAGGAGCAACAAAATATTATAGGACCTTAAAGTTAAATATGCTGAATTTAAAGGATTGTCATTTATTCTGAGATTGTGTCCTTCCTATTTTTCTTTTTTCTTTTTTTTTTACTGTTGAAATTACCTTTATTTTAGAGAACACTGACCATGGGAGTTGAAGTTTTTTTGGTTTGGCTATAATTAATTAGTTAAATTTGGTTTTAACATTTCCTTACTTGTCAAACACAAAGGTTTTTGAAATTTAACTAGTCCTTGAAATCCCAAATGACTGTTGTAAATGCCTAGCTGTGAATTTGGGTATGGACGTATGGACTTTAGGCCACCTGAAAACACATTTTCTCGATTCTTTCAAAAGACTTGTTGGTAATTCACATTATGCACAAGTTCCACGGTCAATTGTATTTTGCAACCTTTAGTACTTAATTGTAGAGTATCAGATTGTCAAGTAGTCCTCAGTACTCTCTTGATAATTAAAATTGTGCTCAACAGTTTCTATAAGGCTAAGTCCTTTCTAACAAAATGGCCTTGCTCAGAGATATGAAAAATTGTGTTCTATATATGTAATAAGAATTGTGATGCATTCCCCTGTCATATATTTAAAAAATAAAAGCAATTTTAAAAAATGACCTTGCTACTTCGTGCATTCCTCACTGTATCTGGTGGTGTTTATTCTCCCAGTTCTTAAAAAAATACTGCTCTGAGAGTCATATGACCCAATATTCTTCCAGTGACATACTGTGTACCTTCCTCATTAGTAAAAGGACAGGATTGAACTAAGTTGTCTCTATGTCTTTCTTAGCACTAATATAGATTGTGACGGAAGTTGTATATAGACTCTTTTTAAAAAATCTTAAGGAGGTCTACTTTATATATGTTTGTGTTAAATATATGACCCACTTTGGTATGGGAGAAATTAAGGTTTGTGGCGTACACCAATCTATGAGACATACTGTATCTGTAATATGCAATGTGCTTCATTTGGGCAGGTGCTCTTTCTTCTCTTCCTTGTAAGTGACCCGAATGAAGTTACCACAGAATGACTGGACTTCTCTTTTCTCAGGTGTAAAGAATGGTTATGTTTAAATACAGCCACAGTGTTTATTGCAAAAGGTCACAGGACTCGTTTACTTTTATATCATCATATGCTTGACACTGAATTTTTGTGTGAAGTGCTCAGTGATTGTTATAATGTAGACAAATGATGACATACACCAGCCACAGTCTTTGGAGACTTTACATTCATGACAAAATTATTAACTGGCAGGTTTGTTATTTTCTGCAAGTACAAGGAAAGGAAGTATTAAAATAACCCATGCCCATTTGAGAGAGGAAATTAACATTTCCTAAAAAAATTCTTTTCTAGTGAAGGATGCCCATCCCCCAGAGTGGAGCTGCTGCATAATATCGACCCGAAGTTTGTAGACTTTTCTCCATGTGAGTACCCAGTTCATTGCTACTGTATTCAATCTCTTCGGCTCAAAAGGTGGTTTTATTACCTACCGTCTCCAGCCTAGTTTTGTCTTTGTCTAGCTGAGTTGCTGTGAAGGTAAACAGTTCCTCATGACACATGGTCCCCTAAACCCATGGTGGCTTTGACACCACAGAGGGCAGGATGTTGCCAGAGGAGAACCAGGAGATGAATCAAGAAAGGTGAATTTTATGCTTGGCTCTGCCATTACTGGCTGTGTGACCTTTAAGTCACTTCACTCTCCATGTCACAGCTTTCCCCATCTACAAATGGAAAAGCCAGAGATCTCTGAAGCTCCTTCTCACTGCAGATGTCTTGTTCTTGCCTGAGAGTTCCAGAATCTTCTTCCAGAAAATACACCATCAAATAAGCCACCGTGGGGTCCCAGGGTGATGTGAGCCACCACACTGTTTGCTTGATCACGTTGGCCAGGTGCTGCCCACCCCTGCTGAATATCACAGGTGTGATTTTCCCAGCCGTCCTAGAAATAATTCATCTGGAATCTGTCTGCTGCCTAAATTAATCTTTAAGGAGCCTTATTAATCTTTCAGGGAAAGGGACATTTAGTGCCTTCAGATGGCAACAGATTGTAAGGGTCCTGTATAAACACCATGCTAGTGGCCCTAATGTCCCTCGTATAGATACTTTGTTCAGGAAAGCTTTAATAATTAGGCCCTTTGCCCAGATTCACTGTGAGGCTCATCTTGAGATTATTTTCAGAAAGCAGCACCCTCACATTCCCTGTGTTCATGTGGGTGCTCACACCCCCCCCCGCCCCCGCGTCTAGAAACACTGCTGTCCTTAGTTCAGCTCTCCTTATTTCTTTGTGCTCTCCGATCTGTGCAACAAGTTGCCACAAGATTGTGCTGTCCATAGATTTCTGCTCAGAGTTGCCCCACAGCAATTCTAAATGTGTCATAGGGCACTCAGGGCCCAGCTCGCCTTCCAGCCGCACTCTGGGCTCTCCTTGTCTTGTTCTTGCTGAGCTTGACACTGTCTGCCATTCCCAAGCATGCACACTGTCATACTTCTGTCTTGAATATGCTTTTTCCAGCTTGAACCATCTTTTCTTGCCTCTCTGCAGTTTCTCAAAACCCAGTCCAATGTCCATCTCTGAGTTCTTCCCAGAAGCCCCAGAAGAAACAGTTGTTCCTTCTTCTCTGCATCCCATTGTATGTGCCTCTAAAAAGCAACTGCACATTTTGCGCACTTCTCACTAAGCTGAGAGCTCCTAGAAGTCAGGGTCTGTAACTTTCTTATCTTTTTATCCTCATCAGTTAACAAAATCCCCAGTACTTGGTAAGCACTCAGTACCGAATCCTTGATAACTGATTGGACAATTGGAGGAGAGTTGGGATCAGTAAAGACCAAAGTGGACACTTTAAATCTGGAAAGGAAAGGCCCTGAGACAGGCAAGAAGTTTTCTTTCTTTCTTTCCCCTCCCTCCCTCCCTCCTTCCCTTCTTCCCTTCCTTCCTTCCTTCCTTTTTTCCACTGGAGAGGGAATGCTGAATGCTAAATGCCAATGCTAAACAACACTCTAAGCTATAGCTACATCCCAAGAAATTTCTATTTCTGTTGGAGTAAAGTTATATTGCCAGGACAGACAAGAGTGTGGTTGGAGCTCTGTGGATGGTAAGAACAGTCTAGATTTGTGCTGTCCAGGATTGTAGCCAGTAGCCATATATGGCAATTAAGCACTTGCAATGTGGGCAATTATGGATTGAGATGGGGTATAACCATAAATACACATCAGATTTTGAAGACTTAATATACATGTATTTTACTAGATATATATTACTTGTAGTATGCTTAGGTACTTAATATATATTATTGAAATGACAATGATTTGGCTATATTAGGTTAAACATATTATTAACATGATGTTCATCTGTTTCTTTTATTTCTTTTTTTTTTTTTTTGGCCTAGCAGTAAATATTGTAATCTATCTATTTCTTTTTCCTTTTTTAAATGTGGCTAATAGAAAATTCAAATTACAAATGTGACTTGCAGTATATTTCTGTTGGTCTAAAAGGATTGTTGTTTTTATCCCCACATTTTTTATTGGTTCATCATAGTTATAAATAATGATGGGGATTTTTGTTGCATATTTATACATGCACACACTATAACAACATAATGTGGTCAGTATTACTCCCCAGCACTCCCCCACCTACCCTCCACCCCTTGGTTCCTTTCCTCTACTGATGTCCTTCTGATTTTCATGAGATCCCCTCCCCCACCTCTTTTTTCCTTTTCCCTCTCTAGCTTTCACATATAAGAGAACACATATGATCCTTGGCCTTCTGAGTTTGACTTATTTTGCTTAACATAGTGATCTCAAGCTTCAGCCACTTTCCTGCAAATGACATAATTTCATTTTTCTTTATGACAGAATAAAACTCCTTTGTATATAAGTGACACATTTTCTTTACCTGTTCATCCATTGATGGATACCTAGGTTGGTTGGTAGTTTGGCTATTGTGAATTATGCTACTAGGAACATGGGTATACATGTATCCTTATAGTTTGACTTGAATTCTTTAGGTTAAATACCAAGGAGTGGTTTAACTGGGTCATATGGTGGTTCCATGCCTTGTCTTCTGAGGAACCTCCATACTGATTTCCATACGGGTCGTACTAATTTACAGTTCCACCAACAGTGTAAAAGTGTTCCTTTTTCTCCACTTCCTCTCCAGCATTTATTATTATTTGTATTTTGATGACAACCATTCTGACTGGTATAAGATCAAATCTTAGTGTAGTTTTGATTTGCATTTCCCTAATTGCTGATGATGTTGGACATTTTTTCCTATATTTGTTGGCCATTTGCATTTCTTTAGGTAGTGTCTGTTTAATTCATTTGCCCATGCATTAATTGGGTTATTTGCTTTTTGGTGTATAGTTTTTTGAGTTCTTTATATATCTATCTGTTGATCTTATGTCAGAAGTTTAGCTAGCAAAGATTCTCTCATTCTATAGGTTCTTTCTTCACATTCCTGATTGTTTCCTGTGCAGAAACTTTTTAATTTGATGCCATCCCATTTACTAATTCTTGGCACTATTTCCTGAGTTTTATGGGTCCTATTGAGAAAATCGCTGCCTTATGCCTATGTGTTGGAGTATTGACCCTACATTTTCTTCTAGGAGTTGCATAGTTTACAGTTTAATACTAGGTCTTTGATTAGGAGAGTTCTTGGAGCTTGATCATCTGTGTAAGATGATCACAGACCTGTGATTAGTTACTGTGCGGCCTCATCAATGAGTCTTAAACTTTCTGTGCCCCTCACACATAAGACATAAAATACATTCCAGACACATCAAAAAGTCAGCTAGAGGAGAATAGTGGGAAGGCAGGAATGGTTTCTAAAACTTCTGACTAACTTAATGCACCCAGTATGACTTAGGTCCAGGGGATGTGCAGAATGTGCTGCTCACATTATAAAGGCTGGAAATGCTCTTCACTTGCAAAGTTCCACCTCCAGATAGAAAGCCATGAGTCTCCACACTCACTGGGCTGTGTTTTGGTTTGACGTTAGAAGTGGCAGCTTGAGAGCTGTGTTCCTGTGTGGCCACTGGCACTGCTTGCAGCAGGGTCCTTAGTGTAGCCTGCTGTAATTTTTGCTGTCTTCCCTCTGGTACTTCTAGAAAAATATTAGCGCAGGCAAAAGTGTAAAAGTTAGTAAGGGCATGGAAATCAGAATGGAGACTGTCTTAAGCTTGCCACCCATGGGCTACAAAGATGTTCACTTTTCTTGGACTCAGTTTCCTACGTGTTACTTGGTGGCCTTGCTCAGCCCATGATTGTTGCTGTAATTCAGGGATGCTTCCTGACCTTCTGCTTCATCTACCATCTCCGAAGCCATCTTCACATTGAACTTCCTCACCACCTTGGGACCCCTGTTTTGGTTCTTGCACATAATGAGGGACATTGTCAGGTCCTTGCTTCAACACAGAACCACACTCCCTGTTGGTTCATGCAAACAGGGTGTTCTTTGTAGTCAGTGCCTTTGGGAGCAAAGTTGTAGCCTCTTCCTCATACAGAGCCACACTTTGGGCCTTCTCTGCTGTGCTTTTATATTTACTTCAGTCTATTGTGATGCAGAAGTAGAAATGAAAAGAGAGTTATCCTTGGGGACTGATGCTCTTAGGATGATGCTATAAACCAGCTTCCTTTGTGGAAGGGAGTATTGAATCCAACCATAAGAAAATATGCACTTATAGGACAGCCAAGTCTGGAAATTGGATTCATAAACTATGTTCTATGAATATGTTCTGGAAGCTTTTGTGGAGTTAAATCAGAAAGCAGCCAGTCTGAGGTATAAATTAATGTCTGAGTTTAATGTCTGGATTAATGTCTGAGCCAGTGTCATCAAAGAAACACTTATGTGGTTTCTCTCCCCAGCACTTTCCAGATTGATTGTGCAAATATATCAGAGGGTGGTGTTTCACCTCCACTCGCCCAAGCCCCACTTTAACAGTTTTGTCTTCTGTGAAGGTTGAATTCAACAAGCTCTAAGGTCCCTTCCAGGTTCAATGCTCTGTGGGTCTCTATATAAATAGGACCTCAAAAGAGCAAATATGTTCACTCAGTCTCTCTCCTTTGCCACCTGGCTAGAAAGGATGTACTCATTAATAAGTAGCAATGTTGCCAAAGGTGTAATCATTAATAGGAGTATACAAGAGGAAATGTTAGAAACATAAGCACTAGAATAATTTGAATTATTTCATGATTTCATTTTTATTACATCCTTCCCACCTTTCTGATCCTTGTTCTCAAACATCACACCATTGATCCACTTTACCATCTCTTCTCTCCCTTTTTTTTTTGTTTTCCTTTTTGTTTTGGTACTTGGGATCAAACCCAGGGATACTTTACCACAGAGCTACAGGCCTAGTTCTTTTTATATTAGTTTTAATGTTGAGACAGTGTCTTGCTAAGTTGCTTAGGGCCTCACTAAGTTGCTGAGGCTGGCCTTGAACTTGAGATCCTTCTGTCTCAGCCTTCTGAGTAGCTGGGATTACAGGTATGCGCCACCACACCTGGATTTCACTCTCCCTTTAATGGATCTTCTTGAAGATTATGGACCAATGTCTCCTCTAGTCTATGGTCATATGAATAGGCATTGGATGTTCCCAGGGAGGCCTGCCTCTACCTGGCAACAGCTTTATTCAGAAGCTGGCTTCTTAGATTTCAGCAGCTACTCCACCTCCCTGTCTTATTCAGAATATAGGGCACATCCAGAGCCCTTTTTGCTGGGGGAGTTAGGATTCTTTTTCATGGTCACATGCCCTTGGTAGGTTGTGACTTGGGTAAAAATACTCAAAGGCTGGATCCGAAGATTGGTGTCAATGTACAAACACATATGCAACAGAAATCACAGGATCTTTCACGGACCAGGACATTCACAATCCTTCAATACAGCACAAATCTAAAAGATGCATAGATCACAACACTAGGATGACTGCCATCGGGGAGAGGGGGAGAGGTGTTGATGTTGATGACTTATGGTTTGGATCTTTAATATCTCCTGAAAAAGCTCATGTTTTGAAAGCATGATCTCCAGTGGTACAGAAAGGCTTATGGGGGTTGGAGGCTTTTAAGAAATCTTGCAAGCTGTGACCTCATCAGTGGTTTGAATCATTTGATGGATTAATAATTTGAATGGTAACTATAGGCAGATGGGGCATGGCTGGAGGAAGTAGGCTACTAGGGGTGTGCCCTTAGGTAGGGATTAGATCTTATCCCTGGCTCCTTGCTGTTTCCTCTCTCCCTCTGCCTCTCCCTCTCCTTCTCCCTCTCCTTCTCTTCCTCTCTCCCTCTCCCTCCCTCTCCCGACTTCCTCTCCCTCTTGGCTGCCATGAGCTGAGAAGCTTCGGCCACTGTGCCCTTGTGTGGTCAGGTTCTGTCTCACCTCAGGCACAGAGCCATGGAGTTGGACTTCAGAAACTATAAGCCCAAAATAAATTTTTCTTCTTCAAGTTGTTTTTGTCAGGTATTTTGGTCACTGCAACAAAAAGATAACACAATGACAGTGTGAAGAAATTGGAACTCAATTAAAACAAATTTTTAAAAAATAAAATAAATAAAAAAATAAAGAGAAATATAAGCTGATCCCTTACTTAATACAAAAAAGAAAAAGAAATTGGAACTCATATGCACTGCTGATAGAAATGTAAAATGGAATAGCCACTATAGAAAACAGTACCATAGTTCCTCAAAAAGTTACAAATAGAATTATAATAGGACGAAGCAATTTTACTTCTGGGTATATAGTCAAAAGAATCGAGAGCAGGAGCTTGAACAGATATTTTTACACCTATGCTTACAATGGCATCTTTTATGAGAGCCCAAAGGTAGAAGCCACACAAGTGTCCTTTGGAAATGAATGGATGGAGCAGGGATATAGCTCATTGGTGGAGTGCTCGCCTAGCAAGGCCCTGGGTTCAGTCACTCACTCCATGAAAGAAAAGGAAGGGAGGGAGGGAGGGAAGGAGAAAAAGAATAGATGATTAAAATGTGGCAAACTATACTGGAATATTATTCTGCTTTAAAAAGGAAGGAAATCTTGATACATGTTACAACATGTATGGACCTTAAGGGCAGCATGCTAAGTGACATAAGCCAGTCCCCAAAGGACAGATACTATGCGATTCCACTAATGTGAGATACTTGGAGTAGTCAGATTCATGGTGGTTACCAGCTGCTGAGGGGAGAGGGAATGGGGAATTGTTTTTTCATGGGTACAGAGTTTTAGTTTTGCAAGATGAAAAGAATTCTAGAGATGGATGGTGGTGATGGCAGTACACCATTGCGAATGCATTGAATGCCACTGAATTGTATCCCTAAAAATAGTTAAAATGGTAAATTTTGTTATTTATATTTTGCCACAAAGTAAAACATTTAAAACAAGAAGGGTAGGGTGTGAGGCTTTACATTACTGCCCTGTGACCAGTGAGGAGCACGGAGACCAGCATCATAGTAAATTCTCAGTTATTACTTGTTTATGAGTGGTGAACAGGCTCCCTGGTAAAAGCCACTGTTTTATTATCTCATAGTGTTTCTGGAATCTCAAAGTGCCTGCAGATGGCAGTTTGCCCTCTCCTCTCAAACCCTGATCCTACATCCTATATTTTGGGCCTAAAAATAAAAATAAACCTTGAAGACCCAAGTCACTTTGTCATTTGTAATTAACATGATCATACACAGATGTTTGAAAATATTCATTTATTTTTACATGCCTACCCTTACCATCCCCTGCATTGAAAATAAACAGAAAGGTGGTGTGGGATTTTTTTCTGCCTATTTCATTCATTTCCCCTAGAGCTCCTTGAGAGGCTAATAGTGATTTAGAAAGCCACTGCCTCTGGCCTCTGGCGGGCTCAACTTGACTTCCCTCTGTGTCTGGACACTGCTCCTTCTGGTGGCTCCTCTATCTTCAGTTCTGTTCCTGCCTGCTTAGAAAGATCCTTTCTATTGTTTCACTGGCCCCTGGCCCTCTCAGAGCCTCCCATCTGACTCTGCTTTTATCCCCTGCCAGCCCCATAGCCAGTGTCAGGTGTGTGGGCTGTAATTGCTTTCCTGTGTCCTTTGAGGGAGATTTTTGTTGATCTTTGTAACTTTGTTCTCAGGTAACCTTGAAAATATTTTAGTTTTGGTTCAAACAGTACTTTTTCTATTCCCTTCCAAGAAAAATCTTCTAAATTACATTTTCTTCTGTGGATTAGTCCATTTTCTATGGCTCTAACAAAATACCTGAGGCTGGATACTTTATAAAGAAAAGACATTTATTTAGCTCACAGTTCTGGAAGTAAAAATTCCAATACCAGGTTCTCCCATCTGCTCAGCATCTGGTAAGGACCCAGTGGTGGATGGCATCATAGTGAGACTGCATGTGGAAAAGATCATGTGGCAAGATGGGAAACTGAGAGGGGGTGATGGTGGGGGGGGCACTCTTAATAATGTCTCCTATTGAGGAAACTAATTCAGGGTTCCAGGAAAACTACAGCTCCTTCTTAGTTCAGTGCCCTCATTGACCTAACCAGCTCCCAAGGAGGCCCCACCTCTTAATGGTCCCACCACTTCAACAACACCACAGTGAGGACAAGGCCTCGAACACATGAACCCTTTTAATACCTTGTATCTTTAAACTATTTCTTTCTAATAGGCTGACCTAGAATCAGTGTCTTTTCCAGCAGGACAGTGTGGGCAGTAGAGTAACCATCGAGAGTCCTGGGGATGGGGCGGCATCCTTCAAGCTGACTTGTGGGAAAGCCTGGGAATGCCTAAAATGTGGGGAGCAGCTCTGACCCCAGAGGCCTGGATTCAGCTCCACCTGGGTCCCAGAGCACTCCAGTGGCAAATGCCATGCTTCCCCTGGGGCCCAGCAGGATGGCTCAGGCCAGGAGGAGAATCACTTCAAAGGCATCTGTTTGCCTTAGAGCAGATATATACCACCTACCTCAGGTACCAGGCTGGTCTTGGATGTTTGGAGGTAATGATCCAGCCCCATCCGAGGCCACAGCTCACCTTGGAAGTCAGAAGAGGTGATGAAAAGAATTCTAGAGATGGATGGCGGAGGCCTGTGCTCACCAGATCGCTTTCACAATCCAGTTGTGTAAATGTGTGTCCGTACTTAACACATGTAAGACACTCCAGTTCTGCTGGGAGAAGCTTGATTACACATGAAGGGTGCTGACGGAGTTAGTTAGCACTTTCCACACCACCAATGGCTCAGTCTTCAAAGGGATTCTGTGCAGCTTTGTTACTACCTCATCGAAAGGCCTCCTCTTGTTAAAGGTTGTAATGAGGGGTTATTTCTGCTCGTGATTACAGGGTGAAAGAGCAGTCTCCCTCCCCGTCCTCTCTCACACGTTTTCTGTGGTACATTTGCCAAATCTGCTGGAGAGCTGAGACTCATCCAGGTTCAAATGCTTGGAGCTGCTCCCTGTTTCCTCTTCAGAGAAACATTCAATTCCATTTCCCAGTGTTGGGCTGCTTTCTCTGAGATGTTTTATCCCTAAATGCTAATGGCCCTGATGTGCCAGGTGCTGTTGTATGTGCCACAGATCAATGAAGGTTTAATTTGTTAGAAACTGCTGCTCTCCCTGCCTGAGGGCTGTCCAGGTTCCCAGCTGCCCAGAGTCAAGTGCACAATCCCAGGCTGCCTCCTACAACCTTGGTCATTCAGCCAAAACCACCCCTTCACTTACCCTCCTCTTCCTCCTTCACTTATCCTCCTCTTCCTTTGTTTGTTTGTCCTTTCTTTAGGGCCCACGGGATACCACTGCCCGGGAAGTCTTCCCTAATCTTTCCAAACTTCAGTCCCCTGAGTTTCTCTGGAGCGTCCAGGGACACTGGGCTCCTGCTACCTCGCCCTGCAGTTATCCAGATTCATGTGTTTCAGAGCTGTGAGCTCCAAGGGGGCCAGACTTCATCCAGCTCTCTCAGGGCCTTTTGTAGAGGAGAATCATGCCTACTGAAAAAAAATTCGTGCTAACAAGTGAATAATCATTAATTCATCTGAAGTTATCGACTCATGAGAATAGAATAAGCCTAGCAAGAGTAATGATAGTATCATATATTATTTTCAAGTCACTTTCACTTCTTTCTGGGGTATATTTGGGAAGTAGCAACTCAGAGGCAACTTTGTTTCTGCCTGAAATTAGATATTGACAGAACACAAAGAGGTGGGATGGTCAAGGGCACCAGCTATGCATTGCCCCTTGCTCATAGCACAGAATACCAGAGGCAGGCACTTGGGCAGGCAGCTCATCCACTCTTCCTCCAACTCAGATAGAGAAACTGAGGGCTCTCCGGGTCCAGGCCTATAACATTTGTTCAATTCTACTGATTCTAGGGGTCTCTGATTTATATCCTATACTTGTTTATTGAGAGGACGGCACCAGATCTTCGTGACAATCATCTCATCTCAGTGGGGCTTGCTTTGTTTAAATGAGACTGGAAAAAGGGGTCCAGTAGTAACATCAGCCTTGCTGGTTTCAGAGATCATCTGGCTTTGTGGATAGTGACAGCTTCTGTTTTAAAGCTGGTCCCAGGAATCCTGACTGTGCCTTGTACCGATTACATTGGAGGTGGAGGGGAGCAGTGGTTGGGGACTTGCAGTGTCACCTCATGCAACATTCAGAATTTGAGGGTATCAAAAAAAAAAAAAAACTGGATTGGAATACCAGCTTTGGCTTATTTCCTGAGACCCTGTGGATAAATTCTTCTAGTCATCTGTTTCATTTTCTATAGATTGGAGACAATTATAGGGAGTTCCTGTAAATATGTCCATCTTTCACAAGCAGTAATTACATTCTAGCTATTGGGACTGGGGAGGACCAGGGAGGCTGAACTTCTTACTTTATGTATTTCTCAGTTTTAAATTTTTGGCAATGAGCACAGATGACTTCCATAATCAGAAATAAAGCCATCAAGATGCAGTTTTGAAAGCCACACCCAAAGACCCTGGTTAGAACATGCTGCCTGCAAAGCTCTGCTCTTGCACCACCCTCTGCCCCCTCTGCTGGGTCAAAGGCCACAAAAGTGTGTGACAGGCTTCTTAGACCTCAGACCCTGATTTCTCAATTGAGATTCTTTCTCCTTATCAAACAGGAGCTCGTTTTACAGCCTGTCATGATGTTAGCAAAATTTGGCTTCTCTGACTGCCAATATTTGTCTTCTGGGCCTGTCAGATTTTCCTCTCTGTGGGTCACCACCTGCCCTCAATTACAGAGCCCAAACACAGATAACTTTTCTCCTTTTTAATTTTCAGAGACTTCCAGGCTGCCTCTTCAGCTTTAGGGAACACTAACACTTAATTGGAACTGTGGCCTTTTGACACAGAGGGCAGTCCCCGGCCTCGTAGCCTTCACACAGCCGTCTCAGGAACACACATCAAACCTTCACTGTTAACACTCCACGCTGGCCGCCTGCCTGTCAACCCAAGAAAATAAATAAACGGAACCAAACCCACAGCACTTTAAAAACACTAATTGATCCTCACCACAGGCCTTGGCCACGCAGAAATGGCAAATCCCACTGTCCCAATTTTATGTTTGGAGAAATCAGGATAAGCAGGGCAGATAACAAGCTGACCTAAAGCACTTGGGGGCTGGCCCTGCCTCTGGGAGTTAGGCCATTTAACCAAGGGCCAGTGGCCTTGGCAAATCCTCTTCTGTATAACACCATGTGGTTACTTGTTCACAGCCCCACTGTATTCATCCATTTTCTGTTGCTATTACAAAATTCCTAGGACTAAGTAATTAGTACACAAAGGAGGTTTATTAGCTCACAGTTTTGGAGGTTCGAGAGCATGGCACCGATATCGACTCAGCTATGGTGAGAGCCCCCTTGGCTGTGTCACGTAGTAGATGGCATCATGGCCTATGTACATCTGAAAGAGAGAGACCCCAGGTGAGTCAGGGAGCCATCGAGTGGAGAGGGGCTTGACTTGCTCTTTTTTTTTTTTGAGAAAGAGAATTTTTTTAATATTCATTTTTTAGTTATCGGTGGACACAACATCTTTGTTGGTATGTGGTGCTGAGGATCGAACCCGGGCCGAACGTATGTCAGGCAAGCGTGCTACCGCTTGAGCCACATCCCCAGCCCTAGCTTGCTCTTTTATAGTAGTCTCAGGGGAATTTACTGCGATTCCACAAGGAAGTCTATCAATTCCTTCTGAGAGCGGTGCCCTCAGTGACCTAACACCTTGCATTATACCCCACCTCTTAATGGTTCTACCACCCCCCCAACATCACCTCACTGAAGACCAAGCATTCAGCACACGAACTCCTGAGGGACACAATCAGACTGCAGCCACACCACAGCACCCGTTTACACATTAGCTTTATGTCCCCAGGATTATGATGATGCCAAACCCTGTCATTTCCAACTAACCTCTTATTTATTTGCTTACTTTTCTTTAATCCTGGTCAAGCCTAGAAATTTCAGCCATGGCTTCCAATTTGTAGCCTGTTACTTCTAGTGATTAGAAGGTCTATTCTGATTTTGGTACTCAATATGCAGACAGACTGACTTCCCAGTAGTCCTTTCAGATTCAGCACATTGGTATTCCACCTTCTATACTGGAGCCTGCCTTGTACCCAGGTCTGTTAAAGATTTGGGTGGTCCAGATTCCCTTCTTTCTCTCCAATCTAGACCACTCAAGTTCTCTGATCCTGCAATCTGTAAGGATATACACTTTTCTCAAAAGACTCAACTATAATATTCTGGAAAAATGTAAAACCTCTTAAAATTTTATGGGACGTATCCAGTG
Organism: Urocitellus parryii; assembly: GCF_045843805.1. Lineage (NCBI taxonomy): Eukaryota > Metazoa > Chordata > Mammalia > Rodentia > Sciuridae > Urocitellus > Urocitellus parryii. Next base: position 62,714,387 of record NC_135531.1, on the reverse strand, counting down.
GAATTAAAATGTAGTACTATCTAAATATTATCTGGTCAGATTCTTTTATTGAGGGGATTGCTGGGAATCAAACCCAAGGCCTCATGTTTGCTAAGCACACACACTCTACCACTGAGCTATACCCCCAGGTCAGATTTCTTACATATAAAGGCTGAAATACATCTTTTGGGGTTTGTAAATCCATAAGAAAATGATTTGTGAACAATGACAATTTGTGTTTTCCTTTTCATTCCTATGCCTTTTATCTCATTGTTGTCATCTCATTATACATTCCGATTGAGTATTGAGAAAAAGTGGTGACGTCTGATATTCTTACCCCCATTCCAGTCTCAAAGAACTTTCAAAGTTTTACCATTAAGTACAATGTTCACTGTAGATCTTTAAATAATCTTCTTTTAAAAGAAATATTTTTTTAGTTGTAGATGGAGACAATAACTATTTTATTTGTTTATTTTAATGTGGTGCTGAGGATTGAATCTGGTGCCTCACGTGTGCAAGGCAGGCGCTCTACCACTAAGCTACAACCCCAGCCCTCTTTAAATACTCTTTATCAGAGTAATGCAACCCCCTCCTATTCATAGTTTATGGGATTTCAAAAACCATGAATAAGTGTGTGATTTTTTTCAAATTTCTTTTTTTGCTTGAATTATATGATCCTTTGGTTTTCTCCTTTGATTTGTTAGTTTTGTGATATCAAACTCACATTTTGGAAATATTTTCAATTTGTACATTTGTGAATTCGGTTTATTAAGATTTTATCTAGCATTTTTATATTCATGTTTACATATAAGAACAGCTGGGAATTATGATTTCTTACACTTTCCTTGTCAGTTTGGGTCAAGGTTATACTAGTTTCATAAAATAACTTGAAGGGTGTTCTGTCTGTACGTCTCTTGTGAATGTGGAGTTACTTGTCTCTGAATGTTGATTGAAAGAAAGCATAAAAATCTTCTGGCCTTGATGTTTTTCTTTGTGGTAATAATCTAAATTATTGGTTCAATTACTTTTTTTGTTCTAGTTTTTATTTTTTTTCTTTCTTTTTAAATTTATTTCTTACATACATGACAATAGTGGAGTGCAATACATTCAAATTCAATTACTTTTATAGAATTATTAAGGTATTCTACTTTTTCTAGAGTCTTAGTTCTGTGAATTTAATCTTTTATCCATGTTTTCAAATTTATTAACATCCATTTTGTGAGATATAACTTTTGTTAGATTAAGCCACAAGACATTACCATCATTTGACCTTTATTTATTTTACAAATACAGCAGTTTCCATGGTCCATGATAATACTATCTCACTGTCTTCTATTTTAATAATATTGTATATTAATGATATTTATTTTTATATGAGTTGTATTTTAAGAGATTTGTCTATTAGTTCTTTCAGAGTTGTCTTTAAGCTTTGCTATTATTACTCCCTATTGTCTGTTTTCTATTTATAAACTTCTGCTCTTTATTGTTTAATTTCTTCTTTTTTAAAAATTATTATAAGAACATTTAACACAAAATCTACTCTCTTACCAAATTTTTAAGTGCACAGTGCTCTGTTGTTAACTAGGCACACTGTCCAACTGCCCATCTCTGGAGCTCATTTATCTTCCATAACTAAACTTGACACCCATTGAACATCAGTTCCCTAATTGCCACTCCCTCAGCCTGTGGCAGCCACCATTTCTGGGAGAAATGTCTATGCAAGTCCCTTGCCCACTTTATAATGGGGTTATTTTGTTTCTGCTGTTAAGATGAAGGAGTTTCTTAACCCTACATTTGTAGGAGTTCCTTAACCATTAACTGTTGGACCCATAGCTTGGAAATATTTTTCCCATTCCTGTAAATTGCCTTTTCTGTCTTTTCCTGTTGAACATTTATTGTCAATTATACACACACGCAAACAAACACACACACACACACATTCACAGACCTCTCACTTTATTTTCACTTTCCTTACGATGACGAAAATAATTAAGATTGAAGTCCTTTGTATTATATTGTTTTCCTGTGGAAAATACAAGCTTTGTGAGAGCTCATTGGCTGATGGGTAACAAGAGGTTCTACTATCTCACTGCTGGGGCACAAATGGACATTCTCGTCAGCTAGAGGCAGGGTCAGTTCAGAACTTTTTACTTGAGTGTTCAGTCCCAGGCAGAGAGATACAGATAGGTCCTGATGGAAGCATAATCCACCCAGGCGTCAGTCACCCACAGGCTAAGTGCAGGCATGTCAGCTAAGAGCTGAGTGTCATAGTCTCTTAACTGGGCTAAGAGTCCCTTCCGTCACAAGATAATCTCACTGGGCCAATAAACCCCCATTAGCAGGCTTGATTTGAATACCAAAGACAATACAAGCAAGGTGGCCATGAAGATGCTCTTACTGTTGTTGTCCATGGGTAAAATCCCTAATACCTGAGTGATTTCAACTGCAGAATGAAGAAAATTCTACTAATTGCACAGGAAGTTATAAGGTGGCTTGAAGTTCAGCACTTCATGTTTGACTGGAAACTCAGTGAGGTGGAAAGCAATTCAGAAATCGTGGTATGCATGGAAACTGACAAACCCTTGTTTTGCAGTTGATGCTGCAGGGTCCAGAATCCTTCCAAATCCCTGCTCTAATTCAAGTCAGGCACACCCTCTCCCAATGAGCCAATCAAACACTAGTTTAGGTGGAGGGATTTGGCAGATATAATCAAAGTCCAAAGTCCTTTAGTTACCTAGCAGGGAGCATGTCGTGGAGGGGCCAGTTTCAATCCGGAGGGAGAGATGGAAGTTCTCCTTTGCAAAGAAAGAGTACTCAGGACAAAGAATGTACCTAGGCTCACAGAGCAAGTGGAAATGCTGAGGCTCAGATCTTTTCATTGAAAACCAATGTCCTCTTAGAGCAGGACACTGGTCCTAGAATCAGCGGAAAGCTTGACCTAGGCATCCTGCTCCAGCTGACCAGCCCACTGCCTGCGTTGTCCCATCAGGTCGGTCCCACGGCAGCCATGGGGAAGGGGCAGCACTAGAAGGATGAGAGGTGCGTCCCATGGGCTGAATGTGCCCACTTCTGAGGTGTGAGAAGGCAGAAGTCCCACACCCCACTCACCTTTGACCACCACGGCTTCTCCCCACAGCCCTGCTTCCCAATGTGTGCCCCAGATGGCATCATCTTTGATGTGCTGAGAATCTTTTCTTGGTTTAAGAAGTACTGCATCAGAGGACAGTGGAGGAAGCTTAGTAAACACTGAGACAAGCAGTGTCCCATTGCTTATGAGAAAAGTAGAGGGCACAGAGGGTACAGCAGAAAGTTTTAAATAAATACTTTGACCCAACCAGTGTCTCTCTCAAGTGCCCAAAGATCAGCAGCACGTGATGTGGCTGATGACCCCCTTCTTCATGAAGTACAAGATAGGACGATCTTTACACAGGCAAGAAGCTCAAGATGGGCACAGAGAAGGTGCACAGCAAGGTCGACCTGAGCCTGCCCATCTTCATGAAGCACCCCCACTTCCTGGTGGGGGCCACCTGCAAGACTGATCTCCAGAACACAGAGTATACCATGGAATGAATGCCTGTCACTTGAAGGCCCAGAAGCTGCTAATGGGGGAGAAGGAGTGCAAGAGTGGGAGATGAGGAACAGAACAACCAGGAAGATGCCAGAGAACTCAGCCAGAGGCTCCGGGCTGCATGGGGAGGTTCTAGAGAAACTGCAGGAGCTCCAGGCCTGGAGCTGGAGGCAACCTCTGTGGACGCTGGCGTCACTGCTGCAGCATCTGTCAGAAAAGGAGATGCAGAAGTGAAAGGGGAGAAGGGGAAGGGAGAGGGCATCCTTGCTGCAGGAGCCAAGAAACTGGGCCACTCCCACCTTGTGCAACCCTACTGCATCCTGCAGCAGGACCCAGAGACCAAGAGGAGGGGTAGAGGTGGAAGGGAACCATGACAGCAGGTCCTGGCTGTGAGACCTGGTAGGGTGGACCAGCACCAAGCAGAGCCAGGTAGTCCCTGCTCCAGGTGCCCCAAACTCAGGAAGGTGGCCGACCCTATACCTCGGATTTCAGGTCCTCATCCCCGATCAAGCTGATTCTGTCTTTGGACAGCTACAGCAATGGCATAAAATGAGTCTGTATTTGCAAACTATATATCTGGTAAAGGTTTAGTATCTGAAATACACAAGGAACTCCTGCACTTCACAACAAGAAAACAAATAACTCAATTTAAAAGTGAGCAAAAGGACCTAATAGACGTCTTTCCAAAGAAGACTTATAAATGACCAACTAGTATAGGAAAAAAATGCTCAACATGACTAATCATGAGGGAGATGCAAATCATAACTACAAGGAGCTATCATCTCACACCTGTTAGGTTGACTATTAGCAAAAAGGCAAAAGGTTAATACAAATGAGTATAGTCATGGAAAATAGTAGTGAGATTCCTCAGAAAAGTAAAAACAAACTACTATGTGATCCAGCAACACCACCACTGTGTGCACATAAGAAATGAAATTGTATGTTAAAGGGATATCTGCATTCCTATGTTCTTTGCAGCATTTTTCACCATATCCAAGTTATCTTTGGGTGAATAAAGAAAATGTGATATACACACAATGGGACAACATGAATGAACACAGAGCATATTATTTTAAGGGAAATAATCTAGGCACAAAAACACCACAGGATCTCACCTGAATGTAGACTACAGAAAGGTTAAACTCATAGAAGCAGAGAATAGAGTGATAGCCCCCAGGACCCCTGGGTTGGGAGCGGGAGAGGTTGGAGAGCGTAAGTTACCTTTCCACCTGTGGTTTTTCCCATTGCTATGAAGCATTTCAGTTTGATTTAGTCTCACTAGTCTGTCTGTGTCAGTATTGCTTGTACTTTGGATGTCATATCTAAGAAATCATTGTCAAGATCAACATCACTAAGTTTTTCCCCTATATTTTCTTCCAGGAATTTTATAGTTTGGGTTCTTACATTTAAATCTTAATCCTCTGTGAATTGACTTTTGGTTTTGGTGTAAAATATGGGTCAGTTTCACTCTTGCATGAGAATATCTAGTTTTCCCACCACCATGTGTTGTAGAGACTCTCATTTCCACCCTGTGTGTGTGCTCAGCTTCCCTATTGAAAATCAGTTGGCCTTCCATGTGTGGGTTTGCTTCTAAGCTCTCTATTCTGTTCTGTTGGTTTATGAGTCTGTTTTTATGCCAGTAAGTATTTATTCTCTCTTTTTTTTTCTCATTGTTTCTTTTCTAACAGAAGTTGAAGCTTCGACTTACATATTCTCAATTTTTCCTCCTTTTTAAACTTAACACTACATACTGCTTTAGGTATATCCTATGAACATTTTTACTTTCTTCTTCGACCCATGAGTTGTTTAATAATGTTTAAAACTTACAAATGTGTGGCTTTTCATTCTTGTTTTTTAAAAAATTATCTCAATCCCATAGTAATTTGAGAATGTCATCTCTTTTCAAGATTTTGTTAGTTTGTTTTGAGAGTCTATTTCGTTTCATATGAATCTAGGGGTGCTAGCTTTCCATTTCTCTTTTAATTAGTATTCTCCTGGTATAGTTTGGGGCTCTTCTCTTTCATGTAACCTGCCCTTATTTCCAAATTATGAATGTTCGCTAAAGCCTATTGCAGTATCTCTCTCACTTATTTCCTGAGGCACTGTACTATTTTCTCAAGAGAGAAGCTTTTAGTCAGTGTTGGCTTCTCCCTCTAGTGTGTGAGGGGTGTTAGACTCCATGCTAGTCGTGCTAGTTCTCAGTGCCTCTGCAGAAGCAGTTATGAGCAGGGTGCCTACATGACTAGGTGAAAGGGTTGAGAGAAATCATAAGGAGAGAAAAGAAACCAAGAGCTGTTGATAGGGCTCTGAGTTCCAGGCACTCTGAAGGTATCGCCTGTCCCCCACACCTGCCTTTTCTTTAGAGCACATATCACAATATGGAATAGTGGTTTCAGAACATTTGTTTGCCATTCTCTCCTGCTTAAAATGTGTATCATCTCCTTTTTCATGAGAACAGACACTTGGTCTTCTGTCCTCATGTCTGTACCCGATCTAGAACAGTGGGACAATAAAAAGTCATTGTGGAATAAATGTCCTTCTTTATTTAAAGAAAAATGTAAAGAAGGACAACTTGGGAAAGACTTTTACAGACCTTTAAAAAGGCTCTTAAAAAAAAAAAGATTGGATAGACACCAGAGATACTTATTGTAACAGCTAGTGCTTGTTTGTAAAGACCTAAGTTAGATTTGACTTAATGGCAAGATTAACAGACTCAAGTTTACTTAAGACTGATACTACTATACATTCATAGTGACTTAAATAGGAAGTTACAAATATTTGTATTACTTATGTTCATTTCAGATCCAGTTTTATATCATTTTATAAAAACTCCTTCCAAAAAATAGTTCTTATCTGACTTAACTCTTTACTCTAAAAGATAAATAAATAATAAAAGAAGAAATTCAGCTCAAATACTGCCTTCTTTTATAATCTTTTGACTGAGATATAGGAATTATTTATAATATTAATGTATTTTATTTGAAAAGGTTGAGGATTTCATCTGGATTAATTTCTGAGTATAGTACTTGATTTCTGACTATTAACAACTAGTGTTTAAAAATGTTAGAGATTGACAAAGAATCTAAATCTTTTCCGTTATCTAATTTGTACCATATTTTCAAATGTATGAGATTATTTTTTTCTTAATCTTTCCACAAATAATAAAGAGTAGAATTTACCCTGCACTGAGCTCAATGAATACACATTCTTTTAAGATGAAAATATTGACAGTGGAAACCAAATTAGAAAATAAAGAGATTCATACCAATCACTAGATTATGCAGTAAATAAGCAAATCTAAGAACTCCATTTTTTCAAATATTTAATTGATTTTATTTTTTAAATACATGACAGCAGAATGCATTAGAATTCTTATTACACATATAGAGTACAATGTTTCATATCTCTGGTTGTATATAAAGTATGTTCACACCAATTCATGTCTTCATACATGTACTTTGGATAATGGTGTCTTTCACATTCCACCATCATTGCTAACCTCCTGCTCCCTCCCTTCCCCTCTCACCCCTCTGCCCAATCTAGAGTTCCTCTATCCCTCCCCCTCCCTATCCCATTATGGGTCAGTCACCTTATATCAGAGAAAACATTCGGCATTTGTTTTTTTGGGATTGGCTAACTTCACTTAACATTGTTTTCTTCAATGCCATCCATTTACCTGCAAATGCCATGATTTCATTTTCTTTTAGAGCACTAATCTCTAGGGTATATAAAGAACTCAAAAAACTAAGCACCAAAAAAACAAATAATGCAATCAATAAATAGGCCAAGGACATGAACAGACACTTCTCAGTGTCTGTTATACAATCAATTAACAAATACATGAAAAAAATGTTTATCATCTCTAGCAATTAGAGAAATGCAAATCAAAACTACTCTAAGATATCATCTCACTCCAGTCAGAAAGGCAGCTATTATGAAGACAAACAACAATAAGTGTTGGTGAGAATGTAGGGGAAAAGGCACACTCATACACTGCTGTGGGACTGCAAATTGGTGTAGCCAATCTGGAAAGCAGTATGGAGATTCCTTGGAAATCTGGGAATGGGACCACCATTTGACCCAGCTATCCCTCTCCTCAGTCTATACCCAAGGACTTAAAAACAGCACACTACAGGGTCACAGCCACATCAATGTTTATAGCAACACAATTCACAACAGCTAAACTGTGTAGCCAACCTAGTTGCCCTTCAGTAGATTAATGGATTAAAAAATGTGGCATATATACACAATGGAATTTTACTCAGCAATAAAAGAGAATAAAATCATGGCATTTTTTTCTTAATTTTATCTTTCCTTTTTAAAAAAATCCCTTTCCAAGTTGTTGATATTTTAGCTGTACCAACCATGACCTCAACTCTTCATGATGCAGTCTCTGTTTTCTTTTAGATAACTTGATGGCATGTCATCAAGTTTCATTGGTTAAACTGAATTTAAAACCAATTGAGTTTGAGTTTAAATTTCCTGAACTACTAACCTGAACATAATCCTGAGCGTGAGCTTACTTCTGAGCACTTCTAAGGATATACATTGCCATAGGCTGCTTTTTATTTTGTTATTTTATTTTATTTATTTATTGCCTACAATCAGAAGTAGGCAAATGGGAGAACAACCGACTCCTCCATTACTCGGGGTTTCACACCAACCCTCCTCCTTCCTGTCTACCTTAATCTGACTCAAAGCCAAGAGGATAATCATATCATCATTGTTTTCCCACTTCAGAAAATTATATAGTTGTCTGGGCTGTGTGTAGCTATATCAGCAGTTGTGGGTAGACTACAGTGATCAGTAAGGTGATGAGGAAAAGACAGCACTAGAAATTGGGCTGCTATTGCAGGGAAAAAGAGCCGGCTCTGAACAGGACTAACAACTTTCCGTTTATCTCCTAGGAGCTCACCTGTGACCATCAGGTGAAAACATGTACATTCTAAACATCTGGTCTACTACCCTGCTCTTAAACCAATGCCTCTCAAACCTGAGTGTGCATATAAATCACCTGATTCAGCTGTTTGGGGTGGGGCCTGAATTCAGCATTAGGTGCACAAGGTGCCAAGGAGTGCCTACACTGCACTGCTGGTCTTCTCACTACAATTTGAGTATCAAGCCCCTGGGCTAAAGGACTCTCACTCAGTTTGAAATGCAAGATTTATAATTTAAAATATTTGCATAAATATTTGATTTAAGATTAACTAAATATTTTTGTGAGATATGCAATTAAAGACTGAGATACAAGACCTTCAATTTTAGAATTGTCTTACAAGTTTTATAATTCCTTCCCTAATTTCCTATTTAGGTTAGTTGTATAGCAGATTGTATCCTCTTTCTAATGATCCAGATGCCAAAATGTCTTTCCGGTCCTAAGTGATCTGGTGCATTTGGTGGAAAAAAAAAATCCAAAATATATTCAAGCCAGCAAGGCATGAAGATTTTAGAGCATGTCTCATAAATTTGGTTTCTTTTCTCTTTTTTTCCCTAATATTCTCATTATGTCAACATTCAGAAAGAAAACCTAAGCTTCCAACAAATGGCAGTGAACTGAGAATCTCCCACCTTGGAAGTAGTTGGCAAATCAAGAGCAAGATAGCAGACTTCGCCTACCCAGATTCTCTCTTGAGACCTTGCTTGAGCTGTGGGTTCTGACTCCTTGCTAGTATCACCTCTGATCTTGCAGAGTATTGGCAACCGGTGTAGACAAATCCCTGCAAGTCCCCAGAGAGAATATACACAAGAACTGGGCAACCAATGGTGTGTACAGGGGAGGAAATTCCCCACACCCATGCCTTTGGAAATAGTTGAGAGGTCACTCTGGCCTGGGTTTTGACATCTGTGCATTTGTTTGGCTGACCAGAGTAGTAGCTGGGACATCGGTTGGTTAGTCATTCTGTCTTGGGGAGACATGGACATTCTCATCCAATATCATCATTATCTGAGCTCACCCTGTATCCTGGGTTCATGAAGCCTGTTTTCTCACTTCTGAAAAATAAAATCATAAACATATCTATAATTTCAGAGAATGGGATCTAATCACTTAGTGGATTAATCACTTAACTACATTCAGAAAGAAAATGGTAGGATTTATTTCTCCTGTAGTTTTCCCTCAAAGCATTTAGAGATTAGAAACAAAACACTATATGTAATATTTTAAAGGAAAAAAACTCCACAGACTATAAATTTTCATGTTCAGTGTCATCTCAATCGTGTAAAAAGTGATATGAGCATCAAGACCATATTAGAAGAAATACACAGAAATGTTATGATGGTCCATTCACTCGGGGGAGTAAGGTTATGGATAAATTTTACTATCGTATTCATTCTGCTCAGTATATGTATGACTTTCACAGTTTAAAATTTTTTAAATGGACAGAGAAAAAGGAGACTCTGGGATCAGGCTGAGTCTCTGGAGCTGATCCCTCCCCCCACCCAAAGTGTCCAAATCTCAGTTCAGGGACTTGGGTGTGTAGTTAATTGTTTGATGTTTTAATGTGGTATAGATCTACATACCACCTCAGCGACAGTAATAAATTAGAATGTCTTGGTAAAGACCAAACTCATCAATTTTTTTCCCAAAACCTGTAAATGATTAATTCTACAAAGGTGCAGGTCAAAGTTATTCTTCAAACTGTATTGTTTTAACAAAGAAGTCCAAGGTTTCTAGGTTGGTCAGAAAATTCATTATCACTGTAAAACTGCAAAAGGTCACAAAATGTCTCCTTCCACAATAAAATAGTGTATAAGAAAAATCTCTTTTTCTCAACAATTCATTACCCCAGCAGAACCAAGAGAAACCTTTGACATTTCAGATCCTTTTGCTTCAGGGGAAATAAATGTTCCATAGATCATGGAGAAAAATGACAAACAAATTAATGAAAAACAAATACACTCCTGCAGCACGCCAGGCTCTGCCAGACCAAACACAGTCACAGTCAGCTTTTATTCTCAGGATCTTCCAACGCTGAAGAGTGACAGTTTCCAGAATAGCATCAGCACTGTAGTGAGAGAAAGCTGTACACACACTGAAGAAATGCACATTAAAGAAACATGCAGTGGAAAAACAGAAGTTCTATGATTGCATGCATACTTAACCTAGGGGGAAAGTCATCGCTGGCAAGGCACCATTGAAATCTCGGGCTGGAGAGTGGAAGCATTTTAGAAGTTGTCCGCTTCCCTTCTCATAATGCTTCATACAAAACTGTATCTTGATTGAGTTCGGCGGTGCTCAGTTTTCCCACATCCTAAAAATTCCTTCCTTTAATTATGCCCCATTCATGCCATTGAACTTTGTCAAGATGTGGTTTACCTGGGCTTTCTCCACATCTCAATTTCTGTTCATCAGCCAACTAATTTTAACACCAAGTGTGTTTCCATTTTTCATTATTTTTCTAGATAGAAATGATATGGATAATGCGAAAACTCACTCTGACTCCCGGCCCGAGCCCCTCTCCACAGAGCTGCCCACTGTTAACAGTTTTGTCCTTTCAGTCCACTTTATTTTTAATTTTATTTATGTATTTACGTTTATTGGTGCATTTTAACGATACATAATTATAGAATTCATTGTTATATATTTGCACATGTACACAATGTAACAGTATAATTTGGTCAATTTCATTCCCCAATTTAAATGTGTTTATTTATACAATATGGATGGGTGGAGTTGTGTGCATGGATATAATACTTTTCTTACATAAGCGATATCAGATAAAATGTGGGGTTTTTTGCCACATGCTTTTTTTCTCTCAAGGTTCTGTCTTGGAGATCTTTTCAAGTCAGTTAAGCATAAATCACTGATTCTCAGTGGGGGCTATTTTGCCCCCCAGGGGAAATTTCTGAAGAACTTTAAGACCATCCCAACCTAAGTGTGTGTGGAGCAGTGCTCCTAGCAGCTAGTGGTAGAGGCCAGGGATGCTGCCAATCATTATGCAAAGCATAAAACAGCCGAAATTTCAATAATTCCAAAGTTGAAAACCCCCAATCCGAATCCACCTTATTCTTTCAATCGCTGCATAGTAGTTGTGCGCATCAGTTTTTCTTCACTATGACCAAAGTACCTGACACAAACAACTTGGAGGAGGAAAGGTTTAATTTGGCTTACAAGGTTTCATTCCATGTCTGGCTGGTTCCATTGGTCAGGGCACCTTGAAGGAAGGTCGCTTAGCTCATGGCAGCCAGGGAAAGCAGAAAGAGAAAGGGGGTGTGGTCAAGGACAAGATAGAGCCCCCAAGGGCACACCCTCAGTGCCCTACCTGTCTACAGTTTCCACCACCTCCCAGAGCCCTCATCACCCAATCACTTCCCTGAAATCCTGCCCCTGGACATTGCTGCCCTGGGGACCAAGTCCTCAACCCATGAGCTAGAGGAGGCATTCTAGAGCCAAACCCTCATGGTAGTCTAGAGTTAACTGAGGCAGTCATTTAATAGAACATTTAGATGAGCGTTTAAAGAATGTCTACTTGTGACCATCAGTAAGCACTTCCTCATTGACTTTTCACCCAACTGTGATCTGCCTTCTTCCCTGAACACCTCTGCGGATATAACAAAATACCAGAGGCTGGGTGGTTTATAAATAACAGAAATGTATTGCATACAGTTCTGGAGGCGCAGAAGCCCAAGGTCAAGGTGTCAGCCAATTTGCTGTCAGTAACAGGCCCGCTCTCTGCTTCTAAGATGGTACCTTGTTGCCACATCCTCTAGAGGAGAGGAATACCATAGACTCACAGGACAAAAGGGACAGAATGGCAGAAAAAGGAATAGGGATGAATTTCTCCTCCAGCTAATCCCATCTGTGAAGGAGGAGTCCTCACGGCTAATCCCCACCCCCACTCACAGCCCCACCTCTTAAGGTGCTGGGGGTTAAATATCAACATATGGGTTTTGATAGACACGTCATCCATTCATGTCAGCAGCCCCTTCAGATGACTGGGTAATTTCCCCATCCTTTGGTTCCTCTGAAAGGAGGCCCTTTCCATGCTGTTTGCGGGAGCTCCTCCTCCCCTTCTCCTTGAAGTGCTCTGCTCCCTGGCCTCCCTTTGCCCCTCCCTTTCTAATTCTACCTCCCCCCAGCCCCCAGTCTGAGCCTCTGCTGTCTTCCAGGTGCTATGCACTTGGCATGTGGAGATGAACCCTGGAAGATCCCCGCCCCAGAGACTCTGGAATCAGGGTGCATGGGAGGTTTGCTGAGTGACTGAATCAATGATTAGACATAGTATAAAAGATGTGAAAGGCCAGTGGGAAATGCTTTTCCTTCATGGTTCAAAATTGACTGCACATTTTGTCTGCATGACTCCTTTTCTTAAAATGTACATTTCAAAAAATAAGTCAAGAAAAAGGCTTTCCACACACATTTTCCCACCACTGTGCTTTTTTTTTTTTTTTTCTTCTTCCTGCTTTGAAACAACAACTGCATTGTTCCAAATTCGCTCTGCAGGGAATGCACTTCACCTCGGCCAAGGCTGAGAAAAGTCACACCAGAGAAGCAACTGGGCTTGCTGCTGGCTGAGGGGTTTCTCAGCCTCCTCAGGATTGTGGGGCCACCCCTCCCACAACCCCTCACTCTCGTGAGGAGACTCCAAGGGTGGATTCAGCTGCAGCTGCCTCCTGGCCCTCATCTCCCTGGATCAAGGGACTTCCGAGCCTACCTGAAACCTGACAGCAAAGGAAATCTCAGCTATAAATCCAACTCAGTGCTGAGGCGAAACCCCTCAGCAGGCCCTGGGGAGACATCAAGATAAATGGGCCACACTATCTACCCCAAGGATAGGGATGGGGGAACATATATAAACAGCCACTCATAATGCCAAACAGAGTGACGTTAGTGCTGAGGAGAGGATTGAGCAGAGGTGCTTAAGGAGAAATGGGGGGATTAGTCACAATAGGGGATCAAGCAAGGCACTTGAAAATCATTTCTCCTCTCAAAAATAAGAGCTGCTCTGTTCAAGGGCTATATATATATTTTCAATTTAAACATATGGAAAATGGGATTTCTGAAAGGAGAAATGAAACATCAAGAGAGCTAGATTCTGGAGCAGCACTCTGCCAAGCACCATTCGGTTTGGGTGAGGCCGAGAACCTTAGAAAAGGAGTGTTTGTCACACGTATGTATCTCGGATCTCACTGCAGACATCGGCAGTGCAGCTGTCTCACTCCCATGGGCTCAAGTCCCAGGGGCCCCTGGTTATGTCACCGATTTCAGTTCAAGCCCACGATCACACCCATAAGGTGCTCCAGAGCTGACTCTGAAGTTCAGGGTCACTGTAGACATTTATCAATATTTATATTTCTGACCGCTCATTTCCAAGGCTCATTTGATGAGGTTAGGCCCCCGCAGATCATCTCCCTGTCTAAAGTCACTGGTTCCTAACCTCAAACTGCAGAACCACCTTGGGTTGAAGCCCACTGGGGTCCTGGGAACATAAAGGAATAGTTCAAGCAGAGAGACTCTTCCCATAAAATGCTAAAGCTCCACTAGACTTGACATATGTGAGGGACTAGGGGTTTGGGGAGGCAAGTGCCTGCTGGGGAGATATGAAGCAGGTGGTTTGAATGGGTCAGAAAATACAGACAACAAGAGTCACCAGCTTGGCTCCTGTTTACTTCTGCTCTACTGATGCCCGCTCTTTGTCTCTCCAGGTAGAGATGAGATTGTCCTAGAGCCTGGCAGGCAAGTAGAATGCTACTACACAAGTTCCCAGGAGGCTTCTAGATTCATCTGCTATTCTGGTGTGACAAATGACCACAAACCAGCTGCTTGAAATAACACCTGTTTACTCCCTGACAGTCTCCGTGTCAGAAGGCGGACTCAACTGGGTTCTCTGCTCAGGGTCTCCAAGGCTGCAGCAAGGGGCCCGTCACCAGGGCTCTCACCTGGAGGTCATGCAGATGACGACCACAATGCCAGAATGCTGTAGGACTGCAGGTCCCCCAGGGATAACTCTTGGTTTCTCAGGTCCTTGCCCTCTGGTCCCCTCTAGCTCAAAGTGGGTAGTGGATACCCTTCCTCTTGTCAAATCCTTCACATGCAGAATCTCCCTGCCTTCTCTCCTGCAATGAGCCGGGGAAGCACTCTGCTTTTCCAAGGCTCATTTGATGAGGTCAGGCCCACTCAGATCATCTCCCTCTCTAAAGTCACTGGTGCGTAACCTCAACTGCAGAACCCCTTTGTACCCAGTGTGACATATCACAGGAGCAACAGCAGGGGCCGAAGGTCATGAGGCCATCTTAGAATTTGGCCACCCTCAGCTGACCAGGGTGTGGGTCCATCTGACCTTGCAAGGACACTTGCAGATCCAGGGCCAGAAAACTATGACTGAGGGTGACGGTGGGAGTGACCCAGGAGGGGGAATGTCTCCAGGAACCAAACAAAGAGGGGCTTTTGGAGGAGAAGCAGACTGAACAGAGAATTGCAACTCTCTGATCAAATAGGAGTTTTTGTTGAGCAGCTTCTTCGCTGGGCCCTATCAGGCAGTAGAATGATGAAGGAAACAGAGGCCTTGACCTTGAGTTATTCACAGTCTCCTGAGAGTCCAGAAATCTCACAGGCTGGAAATGCTGTCACGATGTCATTTTACCCTGAGAAATGCATTTTGGGAGTGTTTCGCAGCCTGGCCTGAGTGCCTACTCTTTTTGCAATGGCCACCAGGCATCTACTGGTGGATGTAGTTGGAGACATAAGATACAAGGATCTCAGACCAAGGTGGTCACGCCAGGCCTCAGTGGCTCCTGCAGGAACATCAGGAGGGCAGGGACTGGGAGCCTTGGGTTATAGTAAAAGTGACTTCATGGAGAAAGAAGGGCCCCAGGAGGCCATCTGGCTCAGATCAAGTGTAAACTACCAAAGATAGGTCATTTCTTAGCTATTTCCAAAACTCTCCAGAGATGAGAATTCCTCAGTCTCCCGTTTACAGTCCAAAGTTATTTATTTCCCCCTTTCCCAAAACGTAAGGCCCTTTCCCTTGATTCATTCCTCCATGGAAATAACATGCAAGTCCTTCACACGGGTTTTGCAATAACATGTCACATGCAACTGACTTCTGAGTATTCAGATGAATACTGTTTGAAACTTTCCTTATTACTCAATAGCATCTGGCCCTGAAGGGAAAATGCATAAAGACAGATAAAAACAGAGATCTGGAAAAGCCATCTTCAGAAAAATGCCAGAGCAAGGTTAATGGGCCCAGATGCTTTCTTCCACCATTTTTTTGACAAGCTGCCACACACAGTTTCACAGGTTGCTAACTGCACAAGAGCATGGACGCCCTCCATTTGCCAAGTCATGCTTCCTGGCAGAGAAAGGGGTGTCTTGTTCTAATTTGAAACTTGTGGGGCCCTGCTCTTCTTTGTGATGTGCCCTCTCCTCCTTTTGGACCTGTGAGTCAGTGTGATGGGTAGAAAACAATCCATCTCATAGGTGAAAAAGCAAAAAAGGAGCAATAGAGATGAGAAGGAAAGGACCCTTGGGGAAAGTCAGTGAGGGGTGGGGAAGGGAAAGGAGGTGACCAAATGATTCCCTAAGTAAGAGTTTAGGGAGATGGTTTACCTTATGCAGAAACCATGAGATCAGGAAATAAGCATTCCCTTTAAAACGGTGTTTCATGTACAGTCAACTTCATGTAAAGATAATTGGGTCGTGATTTTGCTATAGGTATAAGACTGATCCCAACTCCTTTAATTTTGCACATTGTCTTTGGTTGGTTGTTGTTTTTGTTGTCTTGGTTTGGCTTTTTATCTTGTGTGCCTTTGTATAGTCAATAATATTTCTTGTTACCAATTCTATGGATAGCAGTCTGTAGTCCTCCTGCGTAGTCCTTGTACACGGTGGGTCTGAATCTTTAGTGTGCCTGAAAGTGACAAGGGCAGCATGTTAAAAATGCATCTTCCAGAAGCCAGGTGCAGTGGTCCACACCTGTAATCCCCAGAGACTCAGGAGGCTGAGGCAGGAGGATCACAAATTTGAGGCCAGCTGGGCAACTTAGTGATACTGTCTCAAAATAAAAGTTCACAGGTTGCTGAGGTGTAGCTCCATGGTCGAGTGCATGACTAACATGTGAGAGACCCCGAGTTCAACCTTCAGTACTGAAAAATAATGCAGTTTCCTAGGGCCACCCTCCAAATAGCTTCAGAATAAACAAGTTGTATTCTGATAAAATATACAGACAATTCTGATGATGCAAGGGGCACACTTTGAGGAAAGTTGCTGTAGAGATGGAAAGAGTATGACCCAGAGTTTCTTGTCCTCAAAGAGCATATAACTGAGTTAGAGGATAGAGTGCAGACCTAGGTCAAGATAGCTAATAATACACAACCGTGAAAGCCAAATGACTAACAGAGAAAAGGAAGAGTAGGTGAGATATTAGGTAGGAAGAACATTCCTTCACTGAGTTTAGATTTCAAAGAAGCAATTGTGTTCTAAATGAGCTAAAAAAGATGAGAGAGGCTGGGCACAGGGCACACACCTGTGATCTCAGCAGCTCGGGAGGCTGAGGCAGGAGGATCATGAGTTCAAAACCAGCCTCAGCAACTCAGGGAGACCCTATCTCTAAATCAAATACAAATTGGGCTGGGGATGTGGCTCAGTGGTTAAGCACCCCTGGGTTCAATCCCTGGTACAAAAAAAAGAAAGAAAAAAGGAAAACGAGAGGGCATTTCAGGTATGAAGATAAATGAATCAGGGCAGTGACATAGTGCGGTGGCAGGCAGCTCAAAGCCACTTAGAGGTAACTAAACTGCCACGTCTCCATTGCTTGGCTGATGGTGCTTCTTGAACCACAGCCTCCTTCTTTTTAATTGGACTGCTTTTAAGAGTATTTCGTAAGAGATTGCACAAGCACATGTGAAAAGAGATTAATCACCACTGGAATACACGACCGAGTTATGTATCACTTCAGCCCAATTTGCTCAAGTATCTATACTGTTGAAAAAGTAGATAGACTCCAAATGGCATTATTAAGTTCAGATGCCAGAGGCTTTCATTAACAGCGTGTTTCTCTGCTCTGCACATTTTCCTTCAGAAGTGGCCTACAGACGTCTCAGACTAAGCCAGGAGGAGGTCACGCCACTGAAGGTGAAAACACTACCAACCTTGGGCAGCAGGGAGCCTCTGTTTCTTTATGATCCACATTTGGAGCTCGTTCTTTTTAAGAGCACCTTTCTCTAAGCGCTTTTCTTTTAGAGAGTGTTGTTTGATAGTCGTGATCATTCTTTTTTACCCTCACTCAATTTGGTCAATGTTGGGATACAATTTCAGATTTTATTTTGGTAAAATCAAAAGAAAATGAAGAGCACCCTCCCTTTTGTTGATGCTCATAATAAATACAAAATGGGAGAGGTGGAGTCTGTTCTGTAAAATACTAATCATTGCGGTGGGTGCTTTGTTTGGGGGGCAGTTGTGTTTTCTTGTGTGTGAGATTGGGGATGGAAACTGGGGTGCTCTACCACTGACCTACAGCCCTGTCCCTTTTTATTTTTGGCTTTATAACAGGGTCTCCCTAAGTTGTCCAGGCTGGCCTCAAACTTGCCATCCTTCTGTATCAGCCTCTCCAGTAGCTGGCATCACAGTCGTGGGCACTGTGGTGTGATAAATGCTTTGTGACTTCAGATAAAGACTGTATCTAAAGTTTAATCTGCACAACTACAAGAGTAGAAAAACTGTTGGTGTCAGTATGGGTTCTTATTCCATTGATGTACAACTCATAATTTGTAAACTTTTTTATTGTCACCAATTATTGTACTTAGGTGGGCACAGAACAGTTCCAAGCCCTCTCAGTGGCATCTGATGCTATATCGTGTGTGTGTGTGTGTGTGTGTAATGGAATGCTCCTGTGACTTTGTTTCTGTCATGTGACAATATAAATATTTGCATCCATTTCGATCATATTGATCTGTTGTGTAGCTACTTCCAGTCTAGGACCTATACACACTTTACATATTGATCCAACCTGAAGTTTCCTTTAAGATCTTTCCCAGCCTGGTTTCCGATGGCTGCTGTGTGTTGAGAGTTCCTCCACCCTCTCTCCTCTCCTCCCCACTGTGGATGCTCTTCTCTTGGACCAGGTGACCCTCCAGGATGTGGTGTTTTCTTCCTCCCCAGGGCCTGTGCTCTGGCTTGAGTCTCTGATGCCCCTCCCAGGACCCCACAGACAGCCGGGCAGCTGCCTACTGCTCTGGAAGTTCTGACCCGCATTCCAAGTCGGGTAGCCTGAGTGCACTTTGCTCTTTCCAAACTGATTTTCCTGTGGATCCCACATGTGGACACATAGGCAGATGACCCTGGTGTACTCTTGCCTGCTCGGAAATACATACAGGATGTGGCACTTGAACACGCAAGTGAATCTGAATTCACCTTTTTCAGGCTGCACTTGGCCATAAATTCTGAATAGTTAACTTCTGGTATAATGTTAAGTTGGTAGATACCCTTCTGTTGTGTGTGTGTATGGATGAAATGTGAATACGCTAAGTTTTTCACCTGCATTAATAATTCTCATTTTTCTAGACATTGAGTTTCTGATTTTTACGTTGAATTTTTAGGGATAAAGTGCGGTCAGGGTTCTATGTTCATTGCGTCACACAGTGTATAGTTCCTGGGATAACTATATCATTCTGAATGTTGATACGCCCACAAGAGAATTTGCTTGTCCCTCTCACACATCTGTTTTACTTTAGGCAAGAGAACGTTCTCATGCCAGAATGGCTTTCCGTGGATCCAGGCAATCTGCTTTACATTGAGCCTCTGCGATTCACAGATGCAAATGCTTAAGGGCAGTGAGGTTAACGTGGTTATTTCTTCATCTGAAACCGCCCCAGTTGCTACTTTTGTTCTTCTTCTTCTTCTTCTTTTTTTTTTTTTTAAAGAATCTTATTGTGTTTTAAACCCACTGTGTGGAATCCTCATACCTTGTCTCACAAGCCTCCTATCACAATGGAATTCACTGTTTAGTAGCTTGTGATGAATTTCAGTGTCCTGCTATTTTGTATTGCTAGTTTGATTGTGTTCTCTGGATGGAGTTTAGTTTCTTAGGGAGGACATGAAGGGAGCAGTTTCACCACGTGGAACAGAATCCCACTGACCAAAAGAACATCTCTCCAAGAATGCCCTCACCTGGCCATCTGTGTCTCAGTTATCTCATCAGCAAGTGTGGCTGAGCCCCACAGTGCCACTTGGACAGGAAGTGGGAGCAAGGCAAGGATAATATGTGAATGGAAAAACTGCCCAATAGTTGGAAAGATGAAACCTGAATTAACAATTGGATGGTAATATGTGAATATGTCAAACTTCTTCTGCCCTGGGCTCTTGCTGTCCCCAAAAGCAAAAAAACAAGTTCTCAGCTTATCACTGCCACAGCTCTGGGCATTTTTTTTTTTCAAATTTTAAAAAATTAACCCAACACTTTAGGAACTGAATTTTCTATAGGAAACTTTACCTAACTTTTCTTGTCTTGCTAACTTGTTGAGTAAAACCTTCTATGTAGGAAAAAGCTGAACTACGGTAAGAGCACTCGGCCAAAGATTCAAAGCCTTTGAGAGCTTGGGAGAAATCCAACCACAGTCATTTTCTTATACAACTGAACACAAGACTCTGTGGTCGAAAGTTGCTGAAACTCCCAAAGCACGGGAAGGCTGACTACACGTTCTAGTTAAAGACGTTTAAACATTGTCCCTGATGGTGCTGACTGCAGAAGGAAGGCCTTGTATCTTCTTAAAATGCATTCTAAATAAAAAAAATCAAAAGCCATTCGGTGCTAATTAAAGTTTTGTGGCTGAAGGTGCAGCTTCGTTGGCATCTAGAATTAGTACTGGGTATGTGGTCCCCAGAAAATGAGCTCACACGGCAAAAACAGACAAGATCCACCCCCTGCCAAACTGACTGTCAGCAGAAATCTGGTCTGCTTTCTGAAATGGAATGTAGGTTTCCAAATTCTCTAGACGATCTCTTTCCAAAGCAAATGAGAAACAAATAATTCACAGGCACCACTGAATTTTCCATTCAATGCAGAGAGTTCTCACTGTGCTGTTGCTGCCTGTCCTCCCCAACGCCATTCTCTCAGCAGCACTTGGACCAATGGTCCTAGAAATTCGTGGGAGCAGAAGCTGGAGTTGGATATTCATTTAATGATTCCCACCCTTACTTCCCCTCCTTCCCTGACTCCCCAAACAGCAGGTTCTGTCTGTCTCCCAAAGAAAAATGACTGTCCTTGGGCACTTGAAGGAAAGCCTATTAACATTCTACCAGGCAGGGAGATCTGGGGATGGGGGACAGGGACGCATGCAGGGGACAGAAGTTTGAGAGGTGAATAGAGGTAACCTTCTTTGTGAGGCCTTCCCAGCCACGACCACCATTTTGCCTGGCAGAATTAAGTACTAATTGCACCTCCCTCAGTAGTTTCTGTGTACCTGATGTCCACCCGCAACAGGGTTATTCATTCTTGCACCTGGTTAGATTCTGCATCTCTCAAAGACAAGGGCCTGCATATCTGTCCATCTCTCTTGGTATCAGTGCTGGGAAAAGCTGTTTTGCAAATCCCTAATGGATGGAAGCCTTTAGCACTCATTAACATTTTAGCTCTGATTAGTTAAGAAAGTCAAAACAGGGCTCATGGAACAGCCAACATCTATTGATGACTTCCTGAGTGCTGTCCCACCCACCCCACGTCAACAGAGAAGTCAGCCAAGATATCTCTGGACCAAGCTGAGGGGCCCAGGGACCATCCTCATTTCCTCCAGCAACACGGCTAATGGCACAGAGGCACCAGCTGAGGCAAGAGCACTGGGCTGTCCTAAAGGCTGGACTGAGATTGGTCCCTTGTGACCTTCAAAAATATTTGGCTTTCTGAAGCGCCTGTGGCTCCGGAAGTCAGGGAAATGCTTTAATGGAGTGTTTCTCTGCGCAGCGAGGTGTAAATGCAACATGAAATGAATCTCACTCCACCCAGAACAGGATGTGCTCTGCCAGCATGCTGAGCCGCCCTGACCCCCTGCGTGCTCCTGGATCCTCCCACCCACTCAGGAGGTCACAGGCCTCATAGGGAAGTGTTGAAAACCCAGTGGAGTCAGAATACCAACTGGAGATGCGATGCTAATAGGGAATTATCCTTAAGGTTCTAGGAAACACTGCTCACCACGGAGGCACATGAAATCATCTTTTTTTCATTTATTTTTTTAACTTAAAATTTTTTTAAAATTTAAGTTCTAATTAGTTCTACATGACAGTAGAATGCATTTTGACCCATCATCCATAAATGGAATATAACTTCTCATTCTTCTGGTTGTACATGAGGGAGAATTACACCAATCGTGTAGTCATATATGCACATAGGGTATTAATGTCCAAAATTCATTCTACTATTCTTCATACCCCCATAACACCTTCACTTCCCTCTGTCTAATCCAAACTATCTCTATTCTTCCCTGGCTCCCCTCACCCTTATTGTGAATTATCATCTGCATATCAGAGAAAACATTGGGCCTTTGGCTTTTGGGGGGATTGGCTTATTTCACTAAGCATGATATTCTCCAGCTCCATCCATTTACCAGCAAATACCATAATTCCATTCTTCTTTAAGGCTGAGTAATATTCCACATTAAATCGCTTTTGATGTCATAATTGTATTGTAACTATGTAAGGTTTTTTTTTTTTAAGAATCTTCATCTTTTAGAGAGATATACTGCAATATTTACAAATGAAATGATGGCTGAGAGCTGCTTTGAGATAATATGGGAAGGAGGAAGGAGGGAGGGAGGGAAGGGTAAAGATAAGACTGGCCACAAATTGCTGACTGTCGGAGCTGGATGTACTGGTGTTGATTATACTACTCAGTCAACTTTTGTTTCTGTCTGATATTTTTCATAATAGGGTGTTTTGTGTTTTAGCATGTGGAAAAGAAGGTGGAAAGAATATCATTTGGTTTTTGTTTTGTTCCCTTATTTCTTAGAGGAAACCTTGCACAAGGTCACCTCTGAGGATCTCTACTTAGGGAAGTGGGTCCAAATTATTGGCACGTCCACCCCTTTAGCACCTTCTTAAAAATGCTCTTGCTTAAGTTTTCTCAAGCAGGTTTTAAAGACTTTGATTTCCTTCCTGGGTGGAGACAGGGCTGAGTGTCCGCATGGAGACCTGGAAACGGGGTCTGTGTGTCCAACCTGAGTTTAGGCTCCTTTTGAGATTAATCACTTGCCCCTCTCCAGGGAGGGGTCACCGCCTCCCCAATGACTGGTTATAGAAGAGAGATGTGCCCTTCTCACTGTGCCCATGTCCCAGGGGAGCTGGCTTGGGAACATTTTAAAAGGAAGATGTCTCCTTAGAGCTAAATCCACTTGGAAGCCAAATGACAAAGATGGGTTTTTCTGTCCGAGCCCAGGTACCCCCAGCCCACTGGGGACAGAAGGTGGAGAGCAGGCTCAGCACTGAACCACTCCATCTCTTGACTGTTTCTGTTGTGTCTTCCTCCAGACAGGAGCTCTCAAGGCCATTAGCTT
Source organism: Urocitellus parryii (assembly GCF_045843805.1). NCBI lineage: Eukaryota > Metazoa > Chordata > Mammalia > Rodentia > Sciuridae > Urocitellus > Urocitellus parryii. The sequence continues at coordinate 62,691,358 of NC_135531.1, read as the reverse complement.
CACATTTTCCAGAGTGGGTTTTCCACTGGCCTCATTCCCACCACCCTCTTATTTCCTGAACACCCCTGCGTCACCACACCCCAAGGTGGAAGGCTCTGTGCTCGCTCTCTGGTCCTCGCCCATTTCCCACCATCGTGGCCCAGCTTTCTGTGGACGTGGTGGTGAGAGAGCAGAGGAGACCTGCTAATGGGGGGTGACAGGGAGTGGAAGAGGGAGCGATGGTGGGCGTGCCAGCTGCTGAAGTGGAGTGGCAGTTTGGGGGGTGTCTGCCCACAAGGGTTAGCCATCTCATCTAGCATCCTGTCTAGGTGCTGTGACTTGGAGGAAGTCACTAAGGTCTTCCATATCCCCCGCCAGATGCCATAAGGGTCCTACGTGACCGAGAACAGAGAGGCGGCCAAGTCAGGATCCAGGAGAGGCTGACATCTGAGGCTAATGAGGCAAACCCAGCAGGTGGGAAGGCTCTGGGGGGATGCAGAGTGACGTGCTGGGGCCATCTGCAGAAAGCAGGGTGGGCGGAACGGCTCCCTGGGACCTAGGGAGGCCTCAGGGTGACGTGGCTGTAAGAGTCTCCCCATGGATAAAAGAGGGCAAAAGTGTCAGTGCTGTGACAAAGGGGGACCGAGCCATATATCATATTTTGTTTCACCTTGAGCTTCTGAAGGGAGCCATCTCGATTGGTGTTAGCTATTAGTAGGAAAGCGGTTATTATTTCCCCGATGGGGTCTGGCACTGTGTGTGGCATGCAGAAGATGATCCCTAAGGATCTTTGCTTATTGACAGCCTCGTGACACCCTTCAGATGAAATCGCTGTGCTGACCAGGGGGTGCTGTGACTGACTGTTATTATGCTTTTTATTTCCTCCGAGTACCAGTCGGCTTTGTTTTACAGTTGTCACCTCCTCACGTTCCTAAATTACACAAAAGGGGCGGGGGGTAGAGAGAAAGAGAATCCAGGATAGATTTTGTAACAATACCAAACAAGGCCGCCATATTTCCTATTTTGTGCCAGTTGCTGGCTCTGGATGTGGCATCCATTAGGCCATCTAATCCTCACAGAAACCCCACAAGAGGTTCATAGTAGTATCATTCCCATTTTATAGAAAAGTGAAGTCAGTTTTAGAAAAACTGAATAATTTGCCCCAAGTCTACACAGGAAGTTGAAGGGCTGGGGTTCCAGTTCCTTTGTGGTTCAGCTCCCAGCGCTCTCCTGGGTGTGGCCCTTCCATAGTGCTACAGAATGGCTCCCTTTGGGTGGTCCTTGCTTGGGGGACACCACCAAGATGGTCACCACTGGCATCACATCTGGGAGTGAGCACACACAGAGCCCGAAGAACCGCATGGGTGCTCAGTCAATGACAATCAAGAATTTAGTTTGGGTTGGGGTGTAGCTCAGGGGCAGAGCCCTTTCCTAGTGTGGGTGAGGCCCTGGCTTCCATCCCCAGCAAAGAAGGAAAGAAAGGGAGGAAAGGAAAGAAAAGAAAAGAAGAAGGAGGGAGGGAGAGGAAATTTAGGTTTGCTCCATGGGACATTCCAGCCCCTTTCCTTATCAGAGGACAAAGGCATGTGGACCATAAATGTATCCTCACCTACTGTCACATGCACCCCTTTCTTGCTTGTGTTTCTAGTCAGGTCAGAGAGACTCAGGAAAATCTGTTGCAAGCAGAGGGAGCCTTGCTTTCTCAGAAATAGTTCCTATTGTTGTGGAAAGCAGCAGAAGAGTTGGCATCATGCTGTTGCTTGAAAGGTAGATGATGGATGGAAGGAAAGTAATTAGAAGTAAAAGTAATAAATAGAAACAGAAAGACACATTTCTTCCTATCAGTCTCATTTTGTTCTCCTACTGATCTTATTCAGTCGTAATCATATCCCTGGTATAAAACCACTGACCAGAGTCGGTTCTGATTATATAACACTAGCTGCCTGCAAACCTCCCTCGAAACTAAATTCTGCTCTGACATGTCACTGATAATGTCTGCTTCTCAGCACAGGTAGGTGCAAATGCAGAAAGCAGCTCACTATCAGATAATCTGGTGTGATAATAGGATTAAGCCTGTTGCTCATTATATATTCAGCAATTATTAGGAAAAGGCTTTGGTGTTTTCAACAGCCCCTCTGAGATGTTATTCATAACATCATTGGCCAGGGGCTCTGTCTGCCTCACTCCCCAGCGTGCATTCCTTTGAGTCAGGCGGTGAGGAACTTCCTGCTACTAGGAAGCCCTGTGTATTATTCTCAGAAATCCTGGACACTGATCCCAAGACTCCGCCAATGGTCTCTGGGTGGCAAATATCCATGGGGCTCTTTCTCTTTTCCAGTAATACAAAAGGCGTGGCCTTGTTTAGAGGATCCTTGTCGATAGACCTTGGACAATAAACTGGGCATTGTGCAAGAAGTCCCCCACCCCTAGGAGGACACAGCTGCAGGACCTCTGTCTGTGAGCAGGGAGACTTGTAGTGAGCTGGGAGGTCAGAGGCAGGCAGAGGACAGCAGCCAGCACCACCTCAGACAAAGGCCAGTGCCCACCATCCATTAAGTTCTATTAAAGTAGGAACCACCCATTTGTGTCCCCTGTCCAGGATCCACTATTTGAAAGCATTTGGGTAATTATAGCTTTCCTTGCTGCCTTTGGCTTTTAGTTTGAGTGGATTAATTATGTGCCATGTCGAGAGCTTTCTCCTGATCCCTCTGAGCTCCTCTTTTCCTCCTACTGGCTGTTTTCATCAGCTTTGGTAAGTCACAATAGTTCAGTGGTTTCTCTTTCTTCTCTGTCACGCGGAAACTGGGCTGTTCCCAGCTTTCCTCTCCTCTCTAACTTATGCTCTACATTTTTCCTTGGAAGCTTATGTGATTACGAGGAAGCCCTTTAATATCAATGATCAGGTGGGTTTGAAGAAATGGCAAGGAAAAGAAAGAGTAATCGAACCAGTTCTAGTTTTTTAAAAAGTCACCAAGAGCTGGAGCAAAACGCTTTTTTTTTTTTTTTTTTTTAATTTCACATGTTGGGTGTATCTGTAGTGAACAGTCACTAATCCTGAGAGATAATCTCTTCCCTGGTATTTCAGTTTTATTTTGCAGATGTCTGATTCTGCATATGCGCTCCTTGAAACTAACAAGCATTAGTGGCTAAAGACTTTGAAAGCCATTCAGGCACTCTGTTTATACTGCACCTTTTACTCACCATGACTGCCAAGGGCCTAATCTGGCTCTTCCCTAAACAGAATGCCCCCAGGAAGAAAGATAAGGGCATTGAAACATTGAACAGGCCTTTTACTAACCGGGAAGCTCCTGTCTGTAGGAGATGGCAAGGGAGCCTGGTTCCCAGTCCATGATAGGTGCATAGTAGATGCTCAGTAAATCATCATTGGATGGAATAAATCCAGTTCCTGCCCCAGCACCAGGCACAGGGTAGCTGCTCAATAAATATTTGTTGGAATAATGAGTAAACTTCTATATTGAATGGGGGAAGAATTCCAGTCAATCTAGAACTTGCATCATTTTAACCTTTGGAAGGTTTTGGGTGAGATAAAGTAGGAAAGCAGCCATAATCAGGGAAGCAGATAGCCAATCCAAGCCCTCCAGTTGAGGAGACCAACTCTATATTTCTGTGGGAACTGGGATGCAGCTGATTGACGGGCTGATTTAATGGTGTTGATGTAAAAAATGTCCATCTCCAGAGCACAGGAAGGCGCTTGATAGTGAGCTGTCAGTCTGGAAGCTGGAGCTCCAACTGCATCTCAGGAGCAGAGGAGTCCCAGGGGGCAGCAAACGTGCTTCTGCCCAGGTCCCAGGCTGCCTGCTCATGGTGTCTCTAGGGAGCATCCTTATCACATCTAGATAAGGGTTCCACTCACAGGAGAGAAGACAGCCAAATAAGGACCTAGATATTCCTTACTCATGCTTGCAACCCACCTCTCTTCTCTACTCCATTTAGGAGAAAAGATCCTGAAGTTAAGTTGTTAGGAGACACCTGTCCATTTAAGTCCCATCACAAGAACTTTCCAAGTCAACCCTGAGTCCCGCAGGAGGACCACAGGTTCATGATGGCTGCAAACTCAAAGACTGATCCTGTTCCCTCCCAGCTGTCAATGCAGAGTACTCACACATTTTTATTGTGGCCTAATATACACTGGAAATCACAGAGCTGAGCTCCCCTTTGTACAGAGGAGGATGGAAGGAATGAGTGGTTTCCTGCTCTCTATCAGGCCACACTAAAAATGTGTGAGTACCCTGCATCAATAACTGGGAGAGAACAGGATCCGTTTTTAAAGTTGTGGCCAGCATGAACAGGAAACAGTCTAGCTTCTTTTCTTTAAACTTTATTCTTCTCCATTGACTGTTTGGGGCTCTGAAATCCAGAGGTGACACTATAGCCCAGCGTGTGTTTCCCAAGGTCGCATCTCCGCCCGCTGTTCTGCAGGCTCCACTCAACATCTGTCCCTATTTAGATCACTCTCAAATCCAGCCCTAATGCATTCCTCCATTCAGTAACCTCAATCAAAGGTACACAGTGTGGGGCGCTGAGTGTACAGTAAACAGCTGAACAAAATAGTCGTGATCCCTGCTTTGCTGGGATCTCATACTTTTAGAGGGTGACAGGTGCTTAATAAACAAATACATTATTACAAATTTTAATATGTGTCATGAAAGATTAACAGGAATTGGTGTAGGTTAATTTGGGAGATTGAGAAAGACTGCTCTGAGAAAGTGTTATTTGATCCCAGACCTGGAAAAGAAGTTATCCAGGCAAAGAGTTGTAGAAAGTTCTCAAGGGGGTAGGGAAAGGCAAATTCAAAGACTCCTGCAGTGGAAAAAAAACAGATTGGACCACCAGAGCTCAGTGTGCCCCAAAAACCTGAAAAAAATGTGTGTGTTCAGAACATTCTAAATGAGGGCAGTCAGATGGGATGAGCCCCAAGAAATGGTGGATTAGTTAAGATAATGCTTACTGCTAAGTGCACTAAGGCTTTCAAAGTCTTTGGCCACTAATGCTTGTTAGTTTCAAGGAGCTCATATGCAGTGTCAGACATCTGCAAAATAAAACTGAAATACCAGGGAAGAGATTATCTCTCAGGATTAGTGACTGCTCATTGCAGATACACCCACAATGTGAAATTTAAAAAAAAAAAAAAAAGATAATGCAAACCCAAAAGTGTTAGTTCAAACAGGAAAGATATTTATTTCTCATTCACAGGATGCAAAATGGGCATTCTGAGATCTAGACAGTTTCTCTTCCAAGTAGTGCTTTGGAGACCACGGCTTCTTCCATCTTGCAGCTCAGCCATTTGTGACAAGCTGCCAAGGTCACATCTTATCTACATGGAGGCCTCTGCACAAGAGGGTTTTCTGAGCCCTGGCCTGTCTGGTAGTGGACTGCACTCACATTCCTAACTGCATACCTAACTATACACCTAACTCCAAGGGAGAGTAAGAAATGTGATCAGTGTGTGATCCCAGGAAGGACAGTGATCCAGGTGCTGGGGACCTTGCACTTCCAGCTATATTCCTGGTGCACTAAGGAGCCTGAGCAAGGACGCACCTGCAGCAAATCCATCATCTTGTCTAAACCCACACGTGCAATCGCTCATGTCAGGCACTGGGCCCAAACCAAATGCATCATCCCCCTCAGAAAGCAGTGTGTTCCTTCTTCTTCCAGTGATACCTTCCCAGACCCGACAGTCACCTTTCCTGGCCTGTTGGCCATCCACACTTCCCTCCCTGCCCCAAATGCAGACATATTCAGTAGTTGCCCAGTTAGACTGTTCAGTGGATTTCTTTCCGCTGTGATCCAGAATGCTAATTTATGTAGCTACAGCATAGATTATCTCCTTTTAGTGACAGTTATTCCTGGCTGTCATATAGAGCAACATTTTCTCAGTGTTAAGTCATCCGAGAAGCTTAACTAATAACTTTAGAGAACATGGATATCAGAATCTTTAGATTCTTCAGAATCTTTCTAAAATGTGTCTTTCATTCCTGCTCAAAACAAAACAAAACAAAACAAAAACACGTTGCTTTCTTCTAATTATCTACTAGAAAATGCTCAAACTTATGTAGTGTGGAGAAACAGACCTAACCCATCATTTCAAAACTCTTCTTACCCTATCCCCCTCTAGCCAGCCAGGATGCCCAACCGTCCCCCACAGTCCAAACAGTGTGGGTGAATTCCCACCTCATCCTGCCCCCCTCTGCCCAGAATGGCCTGTTCCTGCCCATCTTCCTCTGTGAATCCTACGATCCCTCCGTGTGCACCCTCACCCCAAGTCTTACCTTCTCTGGGAAGCCTTCCCTCTCCCCCAACAGCTGGAAATAAGCTGTTTCTGGAGTTTTGTAGCACTGACTCCCTCTAAGCAGCTTCTTATTTTGTTTTTTCTGCTTATTCAGGAGGCTACCTCTGGGGTTTTGTGGGGGGTTCAGTTACTGATATTTCCACTTTCCTATTCACAGCCTCTTCTCCAAGAAGCAGGTTGCTGGGTATAGGAGTGTTGCCCTGAGGTGGTGGTGGAGGAGGGGGGGGTCTGTCTTTCAAATTTTCCATATTATCAAGATTTTCCTAACTGACCTATAATATTTGTACATATTTTGTGAGTACACTATTATAATTTCATATATGTATACAATGCATAATGCATTTAGCATTTGCATTCCCTCAAATGTTAATGTTAGGAGCCCTCACGCTCTTCTCCTGTCTCCTGGTCATTTTGAGCTACAGAATTACTTGCTGAAAACTCTAATTTCTCTACTGGGTCTTATGATTCTGGCCCTCTCCCCTTCGCTCCAACTGTGTTCCAGTTCCCTATTATTCACAAGATTTTTCATGTGACAATCTGTGCTAAGCCAGGAGAGTGCATCAGACCGACTGATGTGTGTTTTCTGAATACACTGTCTTTGGCATTTTGTTGTCTGAACCTCTGTAGGGGACCATCCCCTAGCAAGATGAGCCTCTAACGTGATAGCAGGCCCCTTAGTTCCTTTCTAAATCTGCCTGATTCTAAACATTCTTATTTGAGTCAGATGGAAAATTCAATTCTGTCTTGTTTTCCTCCTCATTTAATTGGTTTTCCATATGCAGGTTCAGAAGTGGAGTTTTGCTGAACACACTGTCCCTGGGTGGGAGTAAACCATCACTGGTATCAGGGAAAGGGGAGGAATTTTCAAGTTAAGTCCCTCCCACCTGCTTTGGAAAGATGTTAGAGGGAGAAGAAGACCACGCTGGCCAGTACAGACTCCTACTCTGCCCTTATGTGAGTCCTCTCATGACCATGTGAGATGCCTAACAGCTGGCACCTGACGGGGGTGGTACAAGGACCAGGGCTTCAGAAATCTCCAGATAGCTGTCTTTTGGACTCCACAATCAAGCTACAAAATCATCTGCAAGTTCAGGAACATGTGAGGTGTTCTCTGGAACGGAACCTTTTCAACCAAAGTTGATCTAAAAGATTGAGATAGAGCAGTTGCCTAGCAGCATGAGGCCCTGGGTTTGGTCCCCAGTCACTGCAAAAAAAAAAAAAAAAAAAAAAAAAAGCCTGTGGGAGACCCAAAGTGATCTGAAGATTTGATGCCCTTTTTTAATATTTCATTCTAAATCAGGCAGAGCAAAGAAACCATCTCTGCATGCTGTCTCGTGTTTCTGGTTTTCTTTGGGAAGAGAGATTGTATTCTGACTTTTGGTTAGTGTGAGACCTCGTTAGTGTCTCCAAAATTCAAACATCCTTAGTTTCCACTGGGCTGCTGCCCAAGAATTAGGGTAGGCTAGAAAGAGTTGCCCTGAGTGTTTGCTTTTTTACCTTTGGCAAGCAGCACCCAGTGTCCCTCATTGCAATGATTATAGGGTGTATGTAACATGCTGGGGTTTGGGCCGTGGACAGCAGGGCTGTCCTTGGAAGAATGCCAACTGGCTTCAGTTTTCTGCAACTGAAATTGTCGCTGTTGCTACCCCAGTACGGGCTTCTGGGCTCCGGATACACAGCAGCATCACTACACTTCCCAGAGAGACCAGGCCTGCCTGACAGCCATCATGGGCGGAACCATGGGCAAGGCCCCCTTTCCAAATTAAGTATTAAATAAGCATTATTTCATCCTTATCCAAAAATGTGCTCAGAGCCTAGACGGGCCTTTCCTGTGCACTGGAATAGGGACTATACAATGCCGGAAGAGCTCGGCCTTCAGCAAGGCGTTTTGGATCGTGAGGCTTTGTGGTTGGGATTTCACTAAATGCCATGTTGGGGGCGGGGGAGTCTTTCTTCTTTCATCCGGAGCCAAAGAACAGACGACTCAGCCTGCCTCATGCTCATCATCTTAATCACAGGCTGAAGATGAATATTTTTGGTTAGTTTCCTTTTTTATATATATATACACAAAATGCCTATTTATAGCCATTTGTTGTCGGACTCTACCAATTACTTGAAAAAACGTGTATTTAGAGAGAGACAGACTAAAAATGTGAATTCGACGGGTAGCTATCATCCTGTATTAGATCAGCCTTTTGTGAGGACGAGAATGGAGAGGGTAGTTGGCACACGATCACTCGTGCCAGGACTGCCCATCTGCTTTCACTTTAACTGGAGGATGATGAGAGCAAATGAACACTCTGCTCTCTATCTGTCTTATCTTTGTTGTTATGAGCTCGCTGGACCCCAAGTTCATGTGTCCATGGGCGTTCTGTGTTAAAGCCCTGCGCAGTAGCTTTCTCCCCATCATCACCATGCCAAGCCCTGTGCTCTCATTCCTGCTCTCTCACACTTTCCTGTCTCCTGGTCGGGTTTCTCCATGGAATATTTGGTTTCTGTGGTGCTCGCTCTTCTCGTCCAACTCCTCCTTCTCTGTCTTCTGGGGGGATCCTTCCCCTCTTTGTCTTTCAGCGTTGGATTTCTTCAGCATTCCATCTGCTTCCCTTTTCTCTTCCCCGACCACATGTTTCTACCTCTCCAGCTACAGCAGGAACGGATCCAGCTGGGAAGTCCAGCTTGGCAATGGATGGGGGACGTCAGAGAGGAGTTGCTACGGAAGCTATCCTGTGGGCTGTCAGAGGTGCAGAATGTGTTCCTCGGACTCCTTGCCCTCCACCTCGCACTGGGCATAGGGCTCAAAAAGGCAGGGTGGCTCACGGGGGCAATATATAAAGGCAAAGGAGCCAGAGGGATTGTATAAACTATTGTCCATGGAGGAGAAGAGGAACCACAGGCTAAAGAGGTTAAGCCTATTTTCATGGCCAAGGCCAACAACAGGAGATAGATGGCAAATTCTCTCTCCATAAATGCAGGGTTGGAGCACCACTGAAGGGTCAGGAGGCTGACAAAGGAGCTCAGGTGGAACCAGTCAACCTGACAGAGCATCTTTCCTGGGCTAAGTACCACTCACTGTGGAAAGCGCTTTGTGTGCATCTTCTCACTTGGAGACTGGAAAGGAGGACAGTGCCCAGGGAGAAGGGCATGCCAAGTAGACAAGCAAGCTTTCTGCCTGGATTGCCTTTGTCAACACTTCCTTTGCCTTTCACATTGACCTGGTCCTTGCTCAAGGAGCACCACCCTCCCACATCCTTCCCAGGGACGTTTGCTTCTCCTTTGGAATCTCCCAGCCCTCTGTGCATTTAGTCATGTAGGCAACAAATGTTTATTCCAGCACTATGGAATTTTTGAAGTCTGAACACAATTATTTTCTTATTAACTGCTAGGCTGGTTTATTCATGCTGAGAGTTCAGTATCTAGCACACGTCGTGATCAACAGGATAGAAATTAGTTGAATAAATACATGAATAACAATATTTAAGTTATTTATTCAAGATGCAATTTAACCCCAAGCATAAGAGACTCTACCATCAGCCCATTTCAGACCCGCATGACTTAATTTACCGGCATGGTCATGAGTGGAGGATTCACTGAGAGGTTGTTTTCTGTTTTTTGGTTTACATTGTTAAGTTGACACTCCTGGCTAATGTCAGACATTAACCAACTGTTGACGTTCCCTATAAAACAGGCACATTCTCCGCATACTTATTATACACAATTCAATAATGATTAACATTTGAACTCTGTCTAGGCTGAGCAAACCACATCAAAGCACCTTTTTTTTTTCACTAGGACTTTTAAAATATCAAATATGGACTGAGTGAGTAGGTGTCAGAGAAATTGACTTTGTAAACTGAAAATCATAAACTTAGATTCATTTGAAATCTGTCATGTGGAGTGCATATATATAAAAAATTTGAGCATTTTGGTTTTCCCCTTGTAGGTAATAAATAACATCTGTAATATTCCTCTTCGCCTTTTTCTGATTAGCTTCATGTCTGGTATATTTTTTCTGACACTCTTGTTAACATCGTGAGGATTTCACCAAGGACAGACAGGATTCTATAAGGAGTGTGGGTGTAACAGAAAACTTGCCTCAGTCAGGTTTGAGTCCAGAAAGGAGGAGAATTTTTAATGGTAGTCAGGCTGCCCTGTTTTACTCTTCCCCAGGTTGACACACCAGCAGAGCTGGCAGGTTCCAAAGAGCGGGAGTACCTAGGAAGGATAAAGGGCATGTGGGCCCATCCCCCTGCTGGGGCTCCCCAGACCCCCTCGTTCCCCCCTTGATGTATGTGGGTGCATCCAGAATGCACCCTGGCCACAGGCTTCCACTTGGGGCCAGTGAAGCCCAAAGGATCCTCTGGGGGCTGCTAAAGGTGACCCAAGGTGGAGAGGTTAGACAGCTCTCCTTGTAGCTGTTTTATGAAGGGGATGACTGCCCAGAGTTTGTTTGGAGGGAAGATTTGGCCACATAGTCTGAAAAACACTGCTGTCACTGAATTGTGTCATTGCAACAACTACTATTTTAGTAATAATAATAATAAATAATAGTTGACATTTATTGAGAGCTTACTATGTGCCAGGGACCCTGCTAAAGACTTTTGATGTAATATCTTATTTAATCCTCAAAAAAAATCTATGAGATTGTTACTCATTTTAATCATGAGAAAACAGAATAAAGTGCCCATGGTTTAATTATTATTAATTAGAAGAGTTGGTCAGGGGGCTTGGGCTACAAACCAGAGATCTCGATCCCTTGCAATTACAGCAGTCAAGTAGCCCTGTCAGCCTGGGTAACGAAAACCCAACACAACAGATGTTTACGAAGTGCCCCTTGTGGTCAGGCATTAAATGATGCTTGAACTCCACTTAACTCTGAGCTTCACTCTACTGTTGTCCCCCATCCCCCATGTCCTCACCTAATTTTGGAAAAGTCTGACAAGCAGAGAGGCAGATAAGTAAGGGTGGAAGGAGAAACCGTCCTGACACCCTCCCTGAGTGCCCGAGCCCATCCAGCATTCTCCTCGCCCACCCCGGCCTCCCTCCCACCACCTCGCCTTTCCTTTTACTCCCCTCCACCTCCCGTCTTCTTTTTTGGGGTGTTTTCTTTTCACTTCCCTCGTTGTTCCTCCTTGTTGTTCCCTCGTGGCTTCTGGTGGATTCTTCGTTGTCACACCAGGGCAGGTCACAGCCACTCCCACTGCTGCACTAGTGTGTGCCCTCTGTTTTCCTTCCTCAGCATCAGTCCTGGGGCCTCAATAAACACTTCACTTTTTAATTTTACTCCAAGGGTGTATATCTGAAGACTGTTGAATCCATTCCATTGTTTCTCCAAAATTCTGGCTGAATTAGAATCGTCTTTTTGAGCCAAGAACCCTGCTGTTTTGTTGTTGTTGTTGTTGTTGTTTACACAGGGCATAAGACCAGAAATGGGGAACCTGCCCATAAAATTAATGGCAAGCAAAGTGAGAAGCCGTGAGAGCCCTGAGAGCTTACAGTGAGCCTGAGAAACAAATTCCCATTGGGGGGGCGGGGATTGACTCCAGTAGTGTGGTCAGATATCTCGAAAAGCCACAAGAAATGTTTATGCTGAAGTTAAAATTGCAGCAAAAACCATATAATGATTATTTCTGGTGTCTAAGGTCATGTATGCTACGGGACCTCCTGCAACTCTGTGCCCCCACCCACCTCCCACTTTACACCCCAACCCCTGCATCATTACCCAGCCCTGCAAATCATCATCATCATCACCATCACCATCACCATCATCATCACCATCAAGTGCCTACTCAGCCCTCCAGTTGCGTCCTGGACATCATTTCTTTAAGGAGAACTTCTCTTCCCCCCTCACTAATCTAGGTTTCCCTTGGCAGCTGACCTCACAGTGTTACAGGGTTAGGTGGTCAGGAGCACCTAAACCTTGATGGCTGTCCACACCTGGGTTCAACCTAAACTGAAAGGATTTCTTTTGGTTGGTAGATTGGTTTTGTCTATGTCCCCAGTCTGATGGCAACTGCAGTGGGAATTCGAGAGACCTGTAACTGGGGTCTTTACATCTAGGAGCTCATTTGTTCCTCACAGTACTCCTGTGGCTTAAGCAGTATTTGTATGCTCATTTTGCATGGAAAGAAACAGAATGCTTCAATGAGTTTATAAGACAACAAAAAGAGATTGCTCTCAACACCACGAAGATGCACAGTGAGTTCTCTGAGAACTAAATAGTAGTGGCATAGGGCAGGACACTGCTAAATTCCGAAGAGTTTGCACCTCTCAGTTTCCAGCTGGGGCGGCCATCCATGCTGCTTCTGGGGGACTTTTTCCACCTTCAAAAATTTAGCAGGAAAGGAGAGTAGAGCATCAGCTCAGGTTGTGGGGGTTCATAGAAAAACTTTTGTTTTTAGATCCACCATGCTTTTTAAAATAGGAGCTAAGGCAACATTATACACACTCATACCCAGCTATGTATGTCCTTACTATGCAACAAGATGACGGGGCCACCTTGGCCTAAACCCTCTGTCACTAGACATGTGAATCCATGAGCACACTGGAGATTGGACCCACACGTGGGCCAAGTGCCTCTCTCCAGCTAAGACTGAATGTGCTGTGGTCCCATGCAGAGAGGTAGGCTCTGGGCTGTGGGCCTCTCACTGACTGGCACAAAGAGGACCTTAGTGACTTGAACTTCACTTGGAGTTTAGAATTGTTTGAACGTTTCACTAGATTGACCAGGAAGAAATGACCAGCCAATCTAACATTTAGAGTAAATCCAACTTTACTGTAAACTTTGAGATAATTGATTCTCATAATAAGCAAATAGGCTATTCTTTTGTAAACTTTAAGCACAAAAGTTGAAGGTGGTTATTGCTACTTAAACCTAAATCATGCCTGTTCACTAAAACCACACCTGACAAGATTCTATATTAGAAAACACATTGAAACTAAGCTTGTGGAAAGATTGGGAGGGTCTCTGACGGTCCACATGAGTGAGCGTTACTGTAAGAAAATATGTCCACATCAAGCTTGAAGATGGCCTCACACTGGCAGGAAAGGGCAAAGAAGAAGTAACAGAATGAAATTTTAAACTGACCTTGGTAGATTATAACAATGATTAAAAACAAAGAACTCAGTGGAAATGAGTGGCAGGACACAAACCACAGGACAGAAAAGAGAATAGACCCTGAAGTGACAAATCATAGCTTTCATCCACAGACACTATTTTCCCCAACCCCATTCAAATTCTGGAACATAAATGAGGGAGCACATATAGGTTCTTCCCAAACCCAGACCCTATAAGTGGTTTTGTTTTCTGTGTGGGTTTTGGTGTTAGGTTTTATTTCATTTTTTCTGATATAATAATGACTTCTGCCTAATTTACTCAGGAAATAACCTCAAAAAAAAAAAAAAAACAAAACTTAGGAATCAACCTAACAAAAGAGTTGAAAGACCTCTGTAACGAAAACTACAAAACACTAAAGAGAGAAATTGAAGAAGACCTTGGAATATGGAAAGACTGCCCATGCTCCCTGAATAGGCAGAATTAATATTGTCAAAATGGCCATACTACCCAAAGCACATAACAGATTTAATGCAATTCCAATTAAAATGCCAACATCATTTTTCAAAGAAATAGAAAAAGCAATCATGAAATTCGCTTGGAAAAATAAAGAGACCCAGAATAGCCAAAGCAGTGCTTAGCAAGAAGAGGGAAGCAGGAGGCATCACAAAACCAGACCTTAAACTATACTACAGAGCCATAGTAACAAAAACACAGTGATATGGCACCAAAACAGACATGTAGACCAATGGTACAGAATAGAAGACACAGAGACTACCCCACAGTTATCTCATACTAGACAAAGGCACCAAAAATATTCACTGGAGAAAAGAGCTATTTAACAAATTATGCTGGGAAAATTGGAAATCAATCTATAAAAAATGAAATTAATTAAAATGAAATTAAATCCCTATCTCTCACCATGCATGAAACTCAATTAAAAGTGGATCAAAGATTTAGGCACTAGAACAGAGATCCTGCACCTAATAGAAGAAAAAGTAGGCCCAAACCTTCACCATGTCAGCTTAAGATCTGACTTCCTTACAAGACTCCTAAAGTGCAAGAAGTAAAATCAAGAATCAATAAATGGGATGGATTCAAACTAAAAAGCTTCTTGTCAGCAAAGGACACAATTAATAACATGAAGAGAGAGCCTACAGAATGGGAGAAAATCTTTACCACACACATCCCAGACAGAGCATTAATCTCTAGAATATATAAACAACTAAAAAAACTTAACACCAAAAAAAAGCCAAATAACCCAATCAATAAATGGTCTAAGGAACTGAACAAGCACTTCACAGAAGAAGAAATACAATTGATCAATAAATATATGAAAAAGTTTTCAACATCTCTAGCAATTAGAGAAATGCAAATCAAAACTACTCTAAGATTTCTTCTCACTCCAGTCAGAATGGTAATTATCAAGAATACAAGAAACAATAAGTTTTGGTGAGGATGTGGGGGAAAGGGTACACTTATACATTGCTGGTAGGACTGCAAATTTGTGCAATTATTATGGAAAACAGTATGGAGATTCCTCATAAAACTTGGAATGGAACCACCATTTGACCCAGCTATCGTACTCCTCAGTTTATACCCAAAGGACTTAAAATCAGCCTACTGCAGGATCATAGTCACATCAATGTTAATAGCAGCTCAACTCACAGTAGCTAAACTATGGAACCAACCTAAGTGTCCTTCAACATATGAATGGATAAAGAAAATGTGGTATATATACACAGTGGAATATTACTCAGCCTTAATGAAGAATGAAATTATGGCATTTGCTGGTAAATGGATGGAGCTGGAGAATATTATGCTAAGCAAAATAAGCCAATCCCAAAAAACCAAAGGCCAAATGTTTTCTCTGATATGCAGATGCTAATTCACAATAAGGATTGGGGGGCTAGGGAAAAATAGAGTTACTTTGGACTAGGCAGAGGGTAGTGAAGGGAGGGGAGTGGGTATGGGGGTAGGAATGAAAGTAGAATGAATCAGACATTATTACCCTATGTACATCTATGACTATACGACTGGTGTGATTCTCAGAGAATGAGAAGTTATACTTCATATATGTATGATATGCCAAAGTGCATTCTATTGTCATGTATAACTAATTAGAAGAAATTTTTAAAAATAGTGACTTCTGCCTAATTTATCCAGGAAATAGAATTAAAAGAAAAAAATACTATTGTAATGAAGAGATGATCATTATTGCAAGACACTATTACCTATGCCATATAGATATTGCAGGGATTAAGTAATAGTGTTTTATGTTTATGAGCACATAGTTAAGTGCTTATAAGTATTGGCCATTACTAATTAAACATTACTATCTTTAATGTTGATCATGTTGACTGTAGTTTAACAATACAGCAGACGCTATGCTGAGCATATGTGTGCCTTATCTCCCCGACTATTGTGAAACTAATTTTATAGATAGTGAATTGAGGCATGGGAAGTTCATAAAGTTGCCCAAGAGGGAAAAACTGGTAACACTAACTATTTTAGAAAGGTTCCTATTTATTTATTTATTTATTTATTTATTTAGCGGCTGTGATCAAAGACCTGTTAAGAACAATTAGAAGAGGAAAAGTCTATTTTAGGGCTCACAATTTCAGAAGTCTCAGTCTATAGATGGCCAACTCCGTTCCCTAGGGCCGAAGATGAAGAGAACATCATGGTGGAAGAGTGTGGTGGAGGGAAATAGCTCAAGAAATCCCACCAGGAAGCAGAGAGAGATGACTCCACTCACCAGGCATAAAATATATACCCCAAAGGCACACCCCCCATGACCCACCTCCTCTATCCAGGTACACCCTACCTGCCTACAACATCACTCAGTTAATCTTTATCAGGGGATTAACACACTGGTCGGGTTAAGGCTGTCATGACCCAGTCCATTTCACCTCTAAACCTTCCTGCATCGTCTCACATACATTTTGGGGGAACACCTCACATCTCAACCATAACAGTAACATCGATCACACTGTCTATATTCAAGACTTAGTACCGAACATCTTCAATGCATCATCACGTTTAGTCCATATTATATTGTGAATTACATACTATTATCCTCATTTTACAAATGAGGAAACTGAGGTCTAGGAGGTTCAGCTGGCCTCAAAGTCACACAGCCACTGAGTGAAGGAGCTGAGATTTGAACCCAAGCAGCCTGCTTTGTACTGCTGTGCACCGTGGCCTTCTGGGAGAAGGGGTGGTGGGACCTCACTTGCATCACACAGTCCTTACCTGCACCCTCATGACCATCCTAGCACTGCTTTCCTCCAGGGTTAGAAGAGTAAATCTTCCTGAGT
Organism: Urocitellus parryii; assembly: GCF_045843805.1. Taxonomy (NCBI): domain Eukaryota; kingdom Metazoa; phylum Chordata; class Mammalia; order Rodentia; family Sciuridae; genus Urocitellus; species Urocitellus parryii. The sequence continues at coordinate 62,674,698 of NC_135531.1, read as the reverse complement.
CCCATTCTCTGCCCATGCCCAGCTCATTTCACTTGAGCAGCGTTTCAGAGAGAAGGTGACCTAGACCATCCTGTTTACCCCTGCACCGATGCTGGAGATTTCCCACCTCCCAGCCCAAGCCCTTGCTTCTACCCCTAAAGCCAGAAGATCCCCCTTCCCATGGAAACTTGGCCTTCCAGAGCTGAGGAAGCTGTATTAGAAACATTCCGTATATTGAGCCAAAATGGTATCATGTACCTTAGTCTCTCTCTGTGCCTTCGTTTCCTCATTTATAAGATGAGGGATGGGTGGATTATAAAGGGATTAAATTAGATGCAAGCTAGGGGCTGAAGTTGTGGCTCAATGGTAGAGTGCTTGCCTAGCACATGTGAGGCACTGGGTCTGATCCTCAGCACCACATAAAAATAAATGAATAAAATAAATGTATGATATCCATCTACAACTAAAAAATATTTTTTAAAAAATTAGATGCAAAGTGCTTAAAACAATGCATAGTCCATTATTACATTCAACAATGTAATAATAATATTATTACATTGATAATTTTTATTTTTATTATCACTTCTCCCTATTGATTCTGCTCCTGAAAGTTTTATAGGATGATTCCAATCCTTTTGAACTCCCCTCTTTCACTATTTTGTCAGCTGCAGCCTGCCCTTATCTCCTTAGATCCAGGACATGGTACTTGTCTTCTTGATGGCCTTGTATGCTTCATCCTGTATCACTCTGTTCTGACCTACATGCATCGTCCAGAACTGCCCTTCCTGGATATTGCTTAGGTACATCAATATCCTCTTCAGAAGCCAAACTGGTTCTTGCTTGCTTTCATATTAGGGTGGATTTAAGTTTCTCTCTTAATTTCTTGCCAAACCATACACACGTGCTATTTTCTTTGGGCATGAAAGCTTCCTATCTTCTCTGCACTTCCTCTTCTTATTTGCAGCAAAAAAATTTTTAAAGCATTATGTAATTAAAAGCGCCAATGTTTGGTTATACACCAAAATGTTAATAGCAACTAATAAACTTACAAGTTTTTTTTTAATTTTCCCATTCATACTTTTCTGTATTTTTCAACATGTGTATAATAGGATCTATAATTAGAAAAAATAATGTGTTTTATAAAAGTACAATCACAAACTATTCTAGACAGAGTCAGGAAGATGCCTTATGCAACCTAGAGAGCAGGGTTGCCTTTCATGAAATTCAGGAGTATCCTTAGGCATTCCCCATTTGGTGAATCCGTTGCCTATTACTTATCTGTGTCTTTCAAACTACATTGTTACCTCAGACACTTCCTTCAAACAAAAATTAGAAAAGTACGCTGTATTCAGTGGACATCACAGATTGTTGCTTATAGATTGAATTGCTCTGTAGCAATAGAGATGAGAACCTGGACCCCTACTGACCAACTCTCCATCCCCTCTCAAGATAGCTCTTGAGATCTGGAACTCTTTCCAGATGTGGAGAACTGTGTTTTCCACCTCATTCTAGAAACTTGAGCTCCTTCAGATTTTACTCAGATTAGGAGCACTGTAAATGTACTACATAGTATGTAAGATAGGGATATCCTTCATGCACCCTAAAATTTTCTGCTAATCTCCTTTTTCATGTCCCAAATCAATACATATGGCTAATTCATCTTATGACTGAGTATTTTTGTCTGATCAGAAAGTTTTATTATCTCAGAGGTGGCTTTCAGCTCAGAAGAAAAAGAGAAAGATATATTTGTTTATGCCTCTCTCTTAGTTTCTCCATAGTTAGAAACTCCATTGTTTCTGCCCAGAGGTCAACAAACCCAATGCCCCTTTCTTATCCATCCTGCTGATGGATAGAGTGTTTGGTACTTCTAATTTGTGGTCTGAAACCCTCTGCTCTCTTGGCTTCTGTGATGTCCTGTTTAACCAGTTTTTTTCTTCACATTATTTTCTTCTTCTCTACCTCACTTGCTGACAGCTTCTCTTTGTCCCTTGGTGCTCTGTTTCTGGCTTTCTGCTTTGCTTCAGTCAACTAATCCATTCCCAGGGTTTGATGGTTACTGCATGGTAGGTGATATTCAAACCAGTGTGTGCCTTCAGTCTCTGAGACAGGGTCCAGTGCTGGATATTTCTACCTTGAGTTTATCCAACTCCTCAAGTCAGGACGCCTAATGCTGGACTCATATTTTCCGCACTGTTTCCTGCACCAGCATCTCTATTCTACCAACATCAACAATATTCTCCCAGTCATCTAGCTAATCTTAGAATTTTAATTATCTTGCATAACCTTTTTATCATGAAATACCTTCCATTGCACTTTCAAAACTTCTCTTAGATCTCTTTGCTCATCACTTCTTGTCATAGAATTTCAGAACAAGACACAAGACGGTTTATTACCACATAGTTGTTAACCAACAAATATTTCTTTTTTTTTATTCAACAAATATTTCTTAAATTTAGATCTAGTCCAACTCCGTCACAGAAGTTTTGTTTGTTCACATGCTAAGAAAGCAACCCCTCCTCTCTATCATCCCAACTGTCTATTTCATACACTACCCATTTAATAATGAAAACACCAATTTAATAATTCAATATTTCTTATGCATAGAGATACAATATTCTCAACAAAATATTGACATATGGAATCCAGCAATATATCAAAAGGATTATATGTCAGGACCAATCGCTTCTTGGCCTTTTGGCTAAGATCAAGTGTAGTATCTGTTCTTATCAGTTTAATATGTCAGGACCAAATAAGATTTATCCAAGGAATGTAAAATTGGTTTAAGATATGAAAATCCTATATGACAAATTATAATAAGTAAATAAAATTTTAAAAAAAATATCTGAAAATCAGTTCATATAATATACCGTATCAATAGAATAAAGGACAAAAACAAAAATAATCTCAATAGTTGCAGAAAAGCCTTTAGACAGAATTCAACACCACTTCATGATAAAAGCACTCAAACTAGAAATAGAAGGAATCCTATTCAACTTGATAAATCCCATCTACAAAAAAGAAAAAAAACCCTATGCTGATATCACATTTATCTGTGAAAGACTGAATGCTTCCCTCCTGAGATCAGGAATGAGATAAGGATATCTGCTCTTGCCATTTGTATCAGCATTATACTGGAGAGTCTAACCAGGAAGTTTAGGCAAGGAAAAGGAAAAAGGACACCCAGTTATTAGCAGGGACATAAAACTATTAGGATCTTGTATATTAAAAAACCTAGGGTTCAGGTTTGAATGCTTGCCTAGAATGTTCAATGCCTTGGATACAATCCCCAGCACTGGAGAAGAAAAAGAAAAACCTAATGAGTCAACTGAAAAGCTTTTAAAACTAACAAGTTTGGCAAGGTTGTACAATATAAGAGCAATATACAATAATCACTTGTATTTCTTTTTTTTACTGATTTTATTATTATTATTTTAAATACACGACAACAGTGGAATGCATTACAATTCTTTTTACATATCTAGAGCACATTGTATTTCTATAGAACAGTAAAAACAAAGCAAACATGAAGTTATGAAAAGGGTCACATTTGCAATAACATCAAAAAAGAATAATGGTATTTGTGGATATACAAATGACTGTTAGATTTAGATTTTACACTCTAAATGGGTGAATTGTATCCTATGTGAACTAGGTCTCAATAAAGCTCTTCGAGAAAATAATCCAATCTTTAAATAAATTAAATCCCTCTTTTGTCTCCCTGTTGATTAGAAGAAAAAGTGGTAATTCCTACAGCCCAGTATTTAGCACTTTCTTGAGTTTGTTTCACCCATCTATCCAACTATTTACCTTTGCCTCCTGCAACAGCTACATTACTTGTCCTTCAAAGGCACTAAATTGTTGGAACTGTGTCTTCCATTCTTCAATCTAAAATTCCCATCTGTGCATCCAATTTTTATAGTCATTTCTTGCTTCATTAAGCTTTTCTGTGTGTTCACCACCCATGTGCCAAGGCACTGGGCTAAGGCTTTGGGTTGCAGAAGTGAATCAGGCTTAGAACACACTGTCAATTTTATTACACTAAAAGTGGTGTGTGTTGGCAGATGGCACACAGGTGCTCTTTTTAAAATCTTCTGAAGTCCCATTTCATCAGTCTTTCCTCTGTGCTTCAGCCATTATCAACTTCTTCCTACTGTGATCTTTTAAGATATTTACCATCAGGCCTCGGTCACATTCTGCCTCATATGTAATACCTTATCCCTTCATATGTAATACTTAGCTTCCTGTTTAATTTGTAAATTGTCTAAAGCTCATGTGTATTCATTTTCTGTTGCTGTTATAACAAATTACCACAAACTTAATAGCTCAAATTGACACCAGTGTCATCTGATAGTTCCATGGGCCACAGGTCTGACACAGGCCTCCCGGGGCTGACATCAAGGTGTGGTAGGGCAGCATCCCCTTCTGGGCAACTAGTACAGAATCAGTTGACTTGCCTTTTCTCAGCTTCTAACAATAGTCCATATTACTTAGCTCATGGCCTCCTTCTTCCACTGTCAAAGATAGTAGTGTTCCTTGTCTCTGACCCTTCTCCTGCGGCTAAACCTCAATCTTATCATCACAGAAGCAATACTCCTTGCTTCTGTGGACTCAATATGATTAGGTTGGACTCACCAGATAATCTAGAATGATCTTCACATCTCAGAGTCCTTGCCCTTAATCATGTACCTTTTGTCATGTAAGGTAACATATTCACAAGTTCTAGAAAATTAGGGTGTGGACTTCTTGGGGGACCCTTATGCTGTCTGCCTCACCCTATCTTAGACTTCTTTGCATTGCATAAGAATCTCACACGGTATCAATGGATGGATAAAAAAGTACTAACAACAAAAATGACAGCTGAAACTGGGGTAGCTATATAAAGAGATATAAAGAGTGAAAACATTATTAAAAGGGCTTTTTATCCCCAAATAATGAAAACAGCAGTCAACCAGAAGTCACACTTCTAAATTTATAAGAACTTAACAACATAGTCTCAAAATGTGTGAAGCAAAAACAGACAGAACTAACAGAATAAATAAATTCTCAATTGTGGTGACTTTTAACAAAACTCTCCGTGACTGATAGAACAAACAAAAATGCCCATAAAGCTATAAAAGGTTTGAACACCAAAGTGAACACACTTGACTTAAGTGATTTGTGGATCACTGCACTCAACAACTTTGTGTGTGTGTGTGTGTGTGTGTGTGTGTTTTAAATGAGACTGGAACATCAAAGATTGACCATGTAGTAGACCATTAAGCAAGTGTCAACACACTGTAATGAATTTAAATCAAATACTGCAAATCTAAAATGATCCTAAAATGAAATGTTTATTAAAAAAAAGAATAGATATGTCCTTTGATGGTAGTAAAATCGAATCAGAAATTAGTAATAATAACTGGAAAATTCTCAAATATTCATGTTTTCAAATAACTATTTCAAATAATCAGAATCAAAAAAGAAATCACAATGGAAGTTAGAAAGTATTTTGAACTGGACTAATGAAAATACATATTTAAAATTGCATGATAAGAAACTAGAAAATAATTGATAGTATTGAATGTATGAATTGAAATTTTAAAATGCTAAAAATCAATTATTCAAGAATTACAGAAAAGAGCAAATCAAGCCCAAAGAAAATAGAAATAATAAAGATACTCTTCAACTCCATCAATTTATCTGCAAATGCCATAATTTTATTCTCTTTTATGCTGAGTAATATTCCATTGTGTATTCTTACCACAATTTCTTTATCCATTCATCTATTGAAGGGCATCTGAGTTGCTTTCACAGTTTAGTAGTTGTGAATTGTGCTGCTATAAACATTGATGTGGCTGCATTACTGTAGTATGCTGTTTTTAAGTCTTTATAGTATAAACTGCAGAGTGGGATAACTGGATCAAATGGTGATTCTATTCCAAATTTTCTAAGGAATCTCCATACTGCTTTCCAGATTGGTTGTACCAATTTACAGTCCCACCAGCAATGTATGAGTGTGCCTTTTCCCCCACATCCTCGCCAACACTTACTGTTGCCTGTATAACTGTCATTCTGACTGGAGAGAGATGAAATCTTAGATTAGTTTTGATTTGCATTTCTCTAATTACTAGAGATGTTGAACATTTTTTCATGTATTTGTTAATCACTTGTATTTCTTCTTCTGAGAAGTGTCTGTTCATCTCCTTAGCCCATTTATTAAATTGGGTTCTTTGTTTGTTTGTTTTTGGTGTTAAGTTTTTTAAGTTCTTTATATATCCTGGAGATTAGTGCTCTGACTTGTGTGTAGCAAAAATTTGCTCCCAAAATGTAGGCTCTTTCTTTAAGTTATTGATTGTTTCTTTGCTGAGAAGAAGCTTTTTAGTTTGAATCCATCCCATTTATTTATTCTTGATTTTATTTCTTGCACTTTAGGAGTCTTATTAAGGAAGTCGGGACCAATCCAACATGATAAAGATTTGGGTCTATGTTTTCTTCTATTAGGCACAAAGTCTCTGGTCAAATTCCTAAGTCCTTGATCCACTTTGAGTTGAGTTTTGTGCAAGGTGAGGGATAGGGGTTTAGTTTCATTTTGCTGCATATGGATTTCCAGTTTCCTAGTACCATTTGTTGAAGAGGCTATCTTTTCTCTGCTGTATGTTTTTGGCACCTTTGTCTAGTAGGAGATAACTGTATTTATGTGGGCTTGTCTCTGTGTCTTCTATTCTGTACCATTGTAAGACCCATGTAATTTTTAAAAAATAATCAAAACAGTACTTGTACACAGTGTGACATCAATCACATCAAACATATATTTTCTTTGTGCTGGGAACATTCAGAATTTCTCTAGGGCTGGGGAGTATCTCAGTGGTAGAGTGCTTGTCTAGCATGTGTGAGGCCCTGGGTTCAATCTCCTGTACTATGGGGAGAAATATCCTGTTTACTAGCTATTTCAAAATAGCCAACCAGTTGTCGCCAACCATAGTTATCCTAGTGTGCTATGGAACATTAAAAGTTTTCCCTTCTATCCAACTGCACCCCTACACCCATTTACCATCCTCTCTCTACCCACTCTTCACACCCTTCCCAGGCTCTGGTCACCACTATTCTGTTCTCTACTTCTTTAAGATCAACTTTTTATTTATTACATATAAGTGAGAGCAGGCAGAATCAAAAACAAGATAAGGAACATTGCAAAAAAGGAAATCATAGGCCAATTTTTGCCTTGAGCATAGATGCAAAATTTCTTTACAAAATGTGGATAAAGCAACATATAAAAGGAATAAATATCATGGCTAAAAGGGATTTATTCTAGAAATGCAGTGATGGTTTGACATTTAAAACTCAGTCAATATAATTAATTACGTTAAAGTATAAAAGAATATATTCTCATGTAGAAAAGGCATATGCTAAACCTTAACACCCATTTATATAATTTAGGGAAAAAATTACAAATGGAAATAGAAAAGATCACCTTTAATCTCATAAAATATATCTACAAAAATTTTATATTGAGATTATACTTACTAGTAAAATATTAAAAACTTTCCTCTGAAATCAGAAATGAGTCATAAAGTCCTACTATCACTACTTTCATTCAGAATTGTGCTAGAGATTTTTTTCCAGTATCATAAGGTAAGAAAAAAGAATAAAAGATGGGAAGTTAATCTATAGGAAGTATTTTCTTTTTTTTATTGGTTGTTCAAAACATTACATAGCTCTTGACATATTATGAACTCCCATTTTTACCCCGTATACAGATTGCAGAATCACATCGGTTACACATCCACATTTTTACATAATGCCATATTAGTGACTGTTGTATTCTGCTACCTTTCCTATCCTCTACTATCCCCCCTCCCCTCCCCTCCCATCTTCTCTCTCTATCCCATCTGCTGTAATTTAATTCTCTCCTATAGGAAGTATTTTCATGTGATGTGATAGCATGCATAGAAAATCCAAAGAATCTATAAAATTTGGGATTAGAAAATCCAAAAAATCTATGATCTATAATTAAGAAATAAATTTAGCAAAGTCACTGTAAATAAGATTTTTAAAAGCCAATTTTAAACAGCAAACATTTAGAATAGCAGTATCAAATGATATCAACCTATTATGAATAAACCTAACCAAAGTGTGACTCCAGACAAAAAAAATCATAAAACATAATTAAGAGAAAAGTTTTTAAATGCCACGTAAATGTCAGGCTTCACTGGTTTCATTAATTGTAAAACTCAAAGTTTGAAATACCCACCCCCACAATTGATCCCTAGAGTCAGGACCATTCTGATCAATATCCCAGCAGGCAGTTTGTGAAACTTGACAGGCTGATCCTAAAATTTACATTGAAAGTATTAAAGGCCAAAAATGATGAAATCAAATCTTGATGAACAACAGACTTGGGGGACATATGCCAACAGCTGGAAAAACTTGCTGTCATTCAACAGTAAATAAGACTGTGGTATTAGCACAAGGACAGACAACAGCCCAGCTGTTCGGGATGGAGACTCCAGAACTGTGCCGTCCGGTGCAGAAACCACTCATCACATGTGACAACTAAAATTAACTAACATTAACTCAAATCAAGTGTTGAGTTCCTTGGTCGCAGCAGCCACATTACATATGCTCATGGCCACACGGGGCCAGTGCCTGAAATACAGGCAGCCTGAGTTCAGAACATTTCCATCATCATGGAAAGTTCTACTGGACAGTGGGGCTCTAAAGACATTCCATGTTCATCACTCCATGTCGAAATATTGTTTTTGACAAAGATGCCACTGTAGTTGACTGGGGAAAGAACAGTCTTTGCAATAAATGGTATTTGGTCAGTGGAGAACTGAGGAGAGTAGAATTCTCATATAGTGGAATAATATATAGCAATTAAAATGATGAGGTACTGGAAATAGCTGGATCCCAGCAATGTAGATGAACTCACTGACATTATGTGGATCCAAAAGCAGCCAGAAATCAGAGTAACATATTGTAAGGTTCCAGTCATGTTAAGTTCAAAAGCAGGCAGAATGCCTCTCCTAGTTAAAATCAGGACAGCAGTTACCTTGGGAAGAGGAGGGAGTACCAAGGCTGCTGGCAGGGCCTTGAAGTCCCAACAAAGCACTGTGCCTTGAGTGGCTGACGTTTACAGGGGACAGTTTCCTGTTCATCAAGCTGCATGCCTGTTATTTGTGTACTTTCTCTATGGGTGTTATAAAAAAAAATATTGTTTTCTAGCAACCTGTAGGATGACACAGAAAAAAAATAATTTCATTTATTAAACAAAAATAAAAGATGAAATTTTTAGATAGACAACAGTTTTTAAGTCTGAAAATATCAGATATAGGATGTGGACAAATGGGAAATTGCTAATAGGAGAGCTGACTTGTATACATTGTAAAGTTGGGAACGTATGTACCTTGTAACTGGACGGTTTTAGTTCTAGACACAGACCCTAGAGAAACTTCAGCACCTGTGCACAAGGAGATATGGACAAGTATTCACTGCAGGATAGCCAATAATAATAAATAATTATAATAGTTAAAACAAACCTGAGAGCTAGGGTTGTGGCTCAGTGGTAGAGCACTTGCCTAGCATGTGTGAGGCTCTGGGTTCAATTCTCAGCAGCACATTCAGTAAATAAATAAAATAACGATATTGTATCCAACTACAATTAAAAATATTTTTTTTAAAAAAACCTGAATGCTCATCAATAGGGTAATAGAAAAATGTGCTATGTTTATATAGTGAAGTATTGAAGTTAAGAGGAATATATGTATGTGCTTAAGAGAAATATATGTATGTACAGTGAATGAGAATGTTGTAGAATATGTATGATACAACACATGTACATTTTTAAACTCTGAAACAGTACTGTATACTATTCCTCAGCACACAGTCTTGCTACTACATTTTACAGTGACTGAGGAGACACTGGAGTCAGGACAGCAGCAGCCTGTGGAGGAGTGAGGGTGAGGGACTGGGATTGAGGAGGGGGTCAAAGGAGTCTCAACTTCATATGTGTTGCCCAGTTTTTTAATTAAAAAAATTAAAAAGCAGGACTAGGGATGTAATTCAGTGGTAGAGTGCTTGCCTAGGGGCCCTCACTTTGATCCCCAGTATCCCTCCCAGATTAAATTAGTTTAAAATTTTTAAAAAATAAAGTAAGTAAATATAGCAAAAATGGTATAACCATTTTTGTGACCATATTTGAAAAGTTAACAGAGGAATGCCAACTATATTATATTATGTAATAATATAACCCAGGAGGTATCTGTTCCTCCTGGGTTATATTATTCTTTATCATTTTCTCTTTGTTTCATTTCTCAAGATGAAAAACACAAAATTGAGATAATAGTGTCTTTCATTGTTTAGTCTTAGCCTTATTTATTGTTTGGGTGTTTTATGTTCCTGTTGGTGTTAAGAGAAAAAAAAATGTATAAAAATATAAGTATGATTGAGATAGCTGTTTCCCTTTTTTGTTGTTTATGTTCACAAAGCATGCTTGTTTTATTTAACATTCTTGGATATCAGAACGTGGCTTTCATTCAAATGTGTGAGGAATAAGACGTGAGGGCTCCCAGTTGTACCACAGTCTGTGTCCCGAGAACCCACTTCCTGTGATAGACAGCCTCACACACTTCCACCACCAGAAGCATCTGTTTGTGTTGGAGCCAAAATATCCACAAGCAGAGAAGCAAGAAGTCAAAAAACATTTTCCTCTTTGGTGCTACAGATTTATTGCTGTGCAATGACTTAAGAACGAAGCTCTGAAACCACCAGTGGTTTACTGGATCAGTCTCTGTATGTGTCCACGGGGTCAATTTCAAAGGCTGACAAAGAACGGGTCTTCTGCCTCTTCCACTGCTAGCTTTCCTTCCTGCATCAAACTTGCATTAAAACCCTGGGGAGCAACAAAATCCTGCTTTGGGGTGAACAGGGGCACTCTCAAAGCCTTTTTTTTTTTAATTTTTTAAATTTCACTTGGTTGTCCAGGCTCATCTTGAACCCCTGGGCTCAGGCGGTCTTCCTGCCTCAGCCTCCCACAGTGCTAGGACTACAGGTGCTCATACAGTGCACCCAGCTTCTCAAAATATTTTATAAAAGGAAGATAGATGACTAGTTTCACCACCATGTGTAGTCTGCACTTTTATAGACACACCACACACACTGTGGCAATTAGTTATTGGGCTGGTAATTCAGCAACCTTCCCAAGTGCTCCCAAGACAATTGCTGTGACCATATTTGAAAAGTTAACAGAGGAATGTCAACTGAAAACAGACTAAATATTATGCAGCTAGGTTCTGAGTTGAGGCTTTTAAACATGCTCACATAGGAATAAAGTGAAGGAACCTCCATCCCTTACCTTCATAGATCCACCAGGGTCTTTAACTAGAGTTGAACTCCCACAGCTCCTTATACCCTTTTCCCCAAGGGCAGGTGAAAGAGGGAGTTAGCCAAAGAAGGAACTGAGCATGCTCAACCTAGACCCTTTTGTGTGTCTAACATCAGAGCTACTGCATCTCCTAGATATATATAAGCTTTCTTCTCTGCTCTGTGTATTCCTAGGGATTCGAGTGGTTGTCCAGCAAGATCAATGGTGCTAGCCAGGCATGATGGTGTACACCTGTAATTGCAGCTGCTTTGGAGGCTGAGGCAAGAGGATTTCAAGTTCAAAGCCAACCTCAGTAAAAGTGTGGCGCTAAGCAACTCAGTGAGAGCTTGTCTCTAAATAAAATACAAAATAGGGCAGGGGATGTGGCTCTATAGTTGAGAGCCCCCGAGTTCAATCCCTGATACCCACACCCCCCCATAAAAAAGAAAGAAAGAAAAGATTAATGGTGGTGACTAGGTCTTTCTAAGTCAAGGGTCAGTTATTAACAAGGTTTCTCTGGCATGGATCTGAGGCTATGTTCTCTCCAATTGACTTTATCAGTAAAAAAAAGCATTATTTTTAGCCCCATCTGTCTTGCCTCTGCCTCTTAATTGGTTCCAAACTCAAGAGGGAGTAGATATTAGTCATTGCTTCCCCTCAGAAGCATAACAATTAATTACTACAAGACCTCAAAATGATAAATTAATGTATTGCGTGATATCAACCAATAATTTGTATACCAAATTTATTCTTATACCCATAGTTATTCTGTCTGAATAGTTAATTGAGCATTGCTCACTTACTTTTAGATTGCATAAGTGTTGCTTTAAAATAAATATATATGTTATTTTCGTGGTGTGCTTAAATTCTCCCACCTTGAGATAGACTGCATTAACATATGCATTTTAGAATTTATTACACTATCTACATAGATATAAGTATCTACCAAAAATGCATTTAATTTGTACATTTAAGAGGGAAAAAAAAAACACCAAAATTCAAAAAAGCAACTCCCTGTGCTGTAACACAACACTGTTCTGCAATGGCCAGCTGCACATTGGCAGAACGTAGCGATTTTAAGGATGAATTAGTATTCTAATCTCTTTGGGATTTCCTTTATATTTGTGGTGGTTTATGACTGACATTTAATGTAACTATAGCTTTCTGTTTATATTTAATAAAAGATTCATTTCTGTGGTGGTACACACATTTGCACTCCACTGGTGAATAAAAGCTACTGTTCAGCAAGAAGGATATAAAATGCTGATTTATAATGACATGTTCCAATAACAGCAATCTAACTCTTCCAAACTGTTTCTTCTCAGGTCCTGGAAGCAGCATGGCTCCGGCAAAGGATGATCCTTCTCTTCCCAAGTATTCAGCCTTTAACACATCTGTCCATGCTGCCATTAGACTAGGAAATTGGAAACTGCTCACAGGCTTCCCAGGTAGGATGCTTAGCTTAGCCCAGGTCCCCTCCTGCAGTGAACAGGACAGGGCTATGTCCTCTGGGTTGGATCATATCACCAGTCTCACTGAATCTTGGGATTGTATTCCCTTGGCCATTTCTCTGGGAAGGGAGGACTTTATCGCTCTCATTCTAGCCACTTCCCATCTCCTCCTACTTGGCTCCTCAAAGCTCCTAGGACCCGCCACTCCTCTCACTTTGCTGAGATACCTGAAACATTAACTCATTATTCAGATCTTCTATGGTCCTCCTGATATGTGCCATAAGAAGACAAGGATTTAGTCAAGGTTTTCTTGTCCCACTCTAAAGACTGTTCCTAATTACATGGCTTCCATGCTACCATGGACCAAGTCAGCTTCCCCACCACAACATCAAGGAAAATGTATCCAAGTAACTCCTGCATTTTGCAAAACTTATCTCTGGGGCTGCTAAATCAGGAGCTAATGAGGAGGAATGGTTGAGATTGTTCCCTCCCCCGCCCTGCAATTGAGAATTAACTATAGCAGGAGTGAAAGGAAGAAATTCCATTCAAAGGCTTCATGGAAAATATGGATTTCAGGTATGTGTGGCTTTACATCTAGCTAGCAGAGAATCTCTGAGAGCTAGCCCTCAACCAATGGTGTAGCTGGGGAAGGAGGCAGTTTCGGTTTCCCTGATCGTATTCTCCAACCTATTTTACAGGGACATTTTGTAAATGGTAGTAAGATGGCTAAGGCTGTGATGCAGTTAAACAGTGCTTATAATGGGGGGGGGTGTTCTTGGTATTTGCAGCTAGACAGATCATTTGGAACTGTCCTGTGGAGTGTAGGACATTCTAGCATCACTGGCCCATGTCCAGTAGACACCAAGAGCGCTGTCACCCCCCAATCATGTGACAATTAAAAATTTCCCCTCACAAATGTGCACACATTTCTAGATGTCTTTGGTCAAAAAGCAGCAAGACATGTCTCACTAAAGCACCAGAATCAGATTCTGAAACGAATCTGGAGATAGCACCAAGCGCCACATCTTTTTCAGATATCCACACCCACAAGCCAGTACGGCCTTGTCCCCCGAGTTTCCCCAAGATTAGCAGTTGCCTACAGTGCTTCCCCAGTAAATGATTTTGTTTCTTTGCCAGGCTGTGGTGCGTGGATCCCCCCACCATCTCAACACAACGTCTCTGAAATACCCTCATCGGACCCACCAAGCAAGACCCTCTGGCTCTTTGATATTGATCGGGACCCGGAAGAAAGACATGACCTGTCCAAAGAACATCCCCACGTGGTCAAGAAGCTCCTTTCCCGCCTTCATTTCTACCAGAAGCACTCAGTGCCTGTACATTTCCCAGCAGAAGACCCCCGCTGCGATCCCAAGGGCACTGGCGCCTGGGGCCCCTGGATGTAGGATGTCGGGAGGTTGGAATGCATTTCTGTTGCAAACTGGACCTCAGTTCTTGAATCATGCAGCCTCTTGTCCCACTTGTCCTCCCACTCCAGGTTCACCTGGCCCTTCTAGTGCTCTAAACCATACCACGGAGTCCAGTATCAACCCTAGTGCATTTAAGAAGCTGATAAAATCTGGAATGCTCCTGCCATGGGCTGGAGCTGGTGTCTGCAAGCAGGGGTGGCTGGGTTCATCCACTCTTGCTAAGCTCCGGGACAGCTGGGGACTTGACATGGGAAGTTCTCATTGAGTCCTAGAAGCTGGAGCAGCTGGCTCTTGTTGCCTAGCAAGTCAGACAGTAGATTTCCCTCTGCCAATAACCAGTTTTATTGGAGTGACTCACATTTCTTATAACGAATGAAGGGAGCAGACAAATTGTTAATGGTTCTTTTGGCCGGGAGTTCTGTCTGTCTGTGAGAGATCTTGCTCAGGCCTTCCATGAGAATGACCCTCCTCGGCTCACCCCTCAATTACTCATCTCATCACCAGCATAAGGCCCACTTCACTAAGGTCAACACAGCAAAATACCAACACTTTGGTTTTGGTTTTTACAATAAAGAAAAATTTTTAATACTATTTTTCCCCCAGCCATTGCTCATTCTGTCGAGACTTCCTGTCACCTCCAACTGTGACTCTTTACCTGCCATTCCTTTTGACTTCAGTGTCCTGTGGAAGGCCACTTTACCACTCCACTCTGAGCACTCCTGAGTTTTGGAACAATGCTGAGCCTTGCCTTCCTTTTGCCTATAATACTAAAGCCAGAGCCCTGCTCAGAGAAGGTGGCCAGGTTGCTCTGGGATCATGCCCAAGGGGGACCCAGGAGAGGGCCAGGTGGGAGATGCTTGGGTCCATGGCATCTGTCTGCTAAGGTTTCTCCTTGAGTTGCATGGAGGTCATCATCAATATTGTGGCTTTAACTCCTGACATATAACAAGTTGCACTGCTATTCCTGAGGAGAGACTTGTAATACTATCTTACTCTATAATATATCAAAGTAAGACTATTGGAAGGATATGGTGCTAGAACTAATGACATTTATTATCTTTACCCAACACCTGGGTTGGCAAACACCTGGCCAAAATGTCCCCAATCACCCCAAATCCTGTGGCAGATAGTAATAACTAACTGAGCCTGAATGTTACTCCTGCATCCTTCCAGTCCCAGGGCTGCAGGTAGCCATTAGTATTCTAAGATTGGATGTCATCACTATTTGACGCTTGTTTGTTCTCCCTATTGTACCCTCAAAAGCTGTAGCCAGTTCTAGTTCCTTGTTTTCTGTGTATACTGAGGATGTTCTATAGTCAAAGAATTTAAAGAATTTTAAGGAGTACTTTTAAAAATCTATCATTTGAGATTTTGTTTTATTCAGGATAAAACAAAGTCTCATTAGATTTTCTGATTCTATACAAGGAGATTAAAAGGTTCATGTTATTATTAGTGTATTAATGTTACTTCTTTCCAAATTTGCTTGCCTTTAAAGCAGATTTTATTCATTTGTGAGCTTGTTTTTCTTTGTTACTATACGAGTCTTCCAGATTTGAGGGATAAAATAAAAAATAATCATTTAAAAAATATGACAGCTGTGGATATGGGGCTCCTATTGGGATGATGAAAAAGTTCTGTATTGGGGTAGTAATGACGGCTGCACAACATCATGAACCCCCTCCATGCCACTGAATTGTATACTTCAACATAGTGAAAATGGCAAATTTGATGTTATCACGATTTTTTAAGCTTGCCAATTTTATAGTTTATGAATTATACCTCAATAAATCTGTTACATAAATAAATACATGAAAATTATCACAGTGAAAAAAAAATGTGTCAGATTTTGCCCTAAGATTATACACTATAAAGTAAGGTGTTGGAGGTAGGTCAAAGAAGAGGTGGAGCAAAAACAAAGCACTAACGGAGAGTTTCACCCTGACCATTGCCCTTATGATCACCAAGGACAGATATATCCAAACAGCTGTGTAACAACCCAAATTTAGCACCTTAAAATAAAACACTTTTATTATTTCATACATAAGATGAGTATCAGAAATTTGGGAGTAGATAAGCAGGGTGGTTGTGACTCCTGGTCTTTTTGACTCAGTAGTCAAGCAGTTGAGCAGGGCTGTGGTCATCTGAACGCTTGGGTGGAATTGAAGGCTTTACTTCTGAGATGACTCACCAAGGTCTTGGCTTCAGGCCTCAGTCCCTTGATACATGGGCATCACCATAGGCTGCTTAAAGGTCCTCAGATGGGCAGATTATTTCTAGCAGAGCAGGGAATATGGAGATGTGGAGAGAGAGAGAGAGCAAGCAGGGGACTAGAATGCGTTTTATGACCTGGTCTCCACAGTCGTATATAGATAGCCCTTGCTGTTGGGATGTGGTAGGACCCTTAGTAGGTAGAGCCTGGTGCAAGAAAGTTAGATTATAGGAGGCACACCTGGAGAAGAATTCTGGAACACTGGTCCCATGACTTCCTCTCTTTTGCATCCTGGCCTCTGTGAGGTAGGGGCGTCTGGCACACTTCATGAGGTGCGGCCTTGACACAAGACCCAAAACAGTGGGCCAGCAACCATGAACTGAAAACTCTAAAACAGTGAGACAAAATAAATGTTTCCTCTTTATAAGTTGATTTGTCTCATGTATTTGTTTCAGTGACAGAAAACAGGACTAACATATAATTTAAAAATACTAATTTTTTGGTTTTGATTTTTTGAGTGTTTGCTATATACCAGTCAGTGTACTGAGTTGAGAGGATTAAAAATAACCAGAGGTGATGTTTGTAAAGATCAGTCCTTTTTTTTTTCCCCCAGTATTGGAGATTGGACTCAGGACCTTGCTGATGTTGTACAAGTGCTTTACGACTGAGCTAAATCTCCATCCCCTATTCAATCTTAATTATAGGAGGATTACTTTGTTTTCATCTCTTCCATTTTTTCAGTATCCAGTCTTTATCCAAACATAAAATTATTTAAATTAAGAAAATAAAAAAGGAAGAATTATTTTAGGTCTTTTGACAAGGCACATTGGAAAACTAACAAGTGTCCATCAACAGGAAAATGGGATGTATAAATAGTGGAACACTTTTCAGTTGTAAAAAGGAACTGAGCTCAGGAGGCTGAGGCAGGAGGATCCAAAGTTTGAGGCCAGACTACAACTTACTGAGACTCTGTCTCAAAATAAATAAATAAATAAATAGAAAGGGTTGGGGGATGCTGGTCAGTGGTAGCACACCTCTGGGTTCAATCACCAGTGCTACAAAAACAAAAATAAGAAAGAATGGAATTCTAATACACTTTACAATATAAATTAATCTTGAAAACATCATGCTGCATCAAAGAAGCCAGACAAATGGCCAGTATTGTACGACTGCACTATTATGAAATAGGCAAATTCGTAGAAACAAACTAGATTAGAGGTTACCAGGGTCTAGGGAAGGGGAGAATAGGGAGTTTCCTTCCGTTCTTCATGGGGTGATAGAAAATTTTGGAAATAAGGGTGATGTTTGTACCACATGGTGAACATGGTCAATGCCACTAAATTGGTTGCAGTGGCAAATTCTATGTTATCTTTGCAT
This sequence comes from Urocitellus parryii, assembly GCF_045843805.1. Lineage (NCBI taxonomy): Eukaryota > Metazoa > Chordata > Mammalia > Rodentia > Sciuridae > Urocitellus > Urocitellus parryii. Next base: position 62,656,914 of record NC_135531.1, on the reverse strand, counting down.
ATCTTATCTCAATGGAAAAGCAAACACATGGTGAGGGGAGTGCATCAAGAAATTCTGAATTGGGAGAGAAGAGAGCAGCAGAAGAAAAAGTAGCTGGGCTGAAGGGCTGCAGCCGATGTTACGGCAAGTAGCTGAACTTTAATTTCTGATATAGATTGGACTTCCAGGTAAGACAAAAACTAATCAATGGTGATGGAAGTCAGCATATTTGTTTCCTTTGTGGGAGGGGAGATTGGCAGAGGAGGGGCCAATAACCTTTTGAGGTTCAGAACATCTTACCCTGGTTGATCTCTACATGGGTATATGCTTATGTCGAAATTTGTTGAGACATATTCTTGTTACTTACTCTACAGTTTATATCACATATGAAATTTAAAATTACTTTTAAACAAAGACAAAAAGTAAAAACACCTGCCCTTCGAGCAAAATGAATGCTACAATATTTATCTTTTTGTTTTGACAACCAAAATGGGCATATAAACACAACTGTTTGTAAATAAACATTTTCAGTGCTTCAGGGAAATTCATTATTTGAAGAAACTTTTTTGAGAATCCATTGGTAAACACAAGTTTAGGTCTTGTATTTGCAAAGCCTAAATGCATGGATTTAGATTTCCTAAGTTGAGCCTTCACTGTTCAGGTTTCACTGACGGGTTCACATGCATATATGAGGGGCTGGCAGAGGAGGATCAGAGACCAGGCAAGCCATACCAACATATCTGGAGGTGGAGCCTCGCTGCCCAAGTTGTTTTCAAAAGTGATTCACATTGCAGAATGTATTAGAATGCCATGCCCTCTTATGGCTAAAAAAAATGCCAGTATAAAATAATATAATGCTATTATAAAAAATAATTTATATAAATAAACATAATGTATAAATATTGTGATAGTTTATAGTATATATTATATACTATATTTTACATATTGCATATCATATGTAATATATATTATATAATATGTATTTATATATAAAATAGCATATTCTAGTATTAAAAATATTCCAGTATGCCATGTTTTGTATATCCATTTTTCTGTTGATGTGCCCTTGAGTTATTTCTCTGATGTGCCTTATAAAAAGATATTACAATCTAATTCTTTGCTGTAATGCTCTTTCCAGCCTGATGTAAGAATATTCTGGCCAATATATCGACTAAGTATATTAAAATTGTTCTTATCCTCTGCAGTGATCACTTGAACTTAAAATCCATTTTTTTTTTTTTTTTGTCCAAGTAGAGAATAGCCAGGGTTTGTAGATTGGTTCATTTTTAGGATGTTGAAAAGCCAGTCTGTTCACCCTGACCATCACCCTTATGATCACTAAGGACGGTAGATGCAAACAGTCTAGAAGCAGTCACCACCTGCCTTTCACCTTTGCCCTGTTGCCATGGGAGACACTCACCTGAATGGCACCTCCCTGGGGCCCATTTAGAAAACTAGAGACATTTCATTCTCAAAGTAATTCACAAGAGGAACCAATCATGGGTTTCCAGATAGTTCATTACCTTTATTACTTTTCTAACAAAGGCGTTAATACAATATCACTGTAACAATTTTTTTAAATACAGAAAACATACAACAAAAAATTCATCCATAAACTACTACCTACAGACAGCTCCATTGACCTTTGACACCTCTCTGTAAGAGAGCAATCAAGTGGCGCCTTCCTAAGTTTGTCTTTGTGCCCAGATGAGTTCTCACTAGAGATTTAAGATGGTAGATAAACAAAGTGTCACCTCTTCAGGAAATCCTCATTTTAATCTTATTAATGAAGTACAGAGGCTCCCAATATATTTACTCCCCAGGGCTGGGGGTTAACACACACACTCCACCACCTGCTTGCTTTCCTCCATGAGCCTCCAGAGGGGGTCTGGCCACAGAGGGGCCAGTGTGATCAGTCAAGCCAGCCAGCCAGGGGTCTGGCCTCTAGTTCAGATCAGAGTCTAACAGAGTCCAGCAGAGGAGGTAAACACACACCTTCCTTCCTCAGGTAAACAGGTAAGTAATTTACTGAGTTTTTGTTTAATTCAATGAATCAAAACTTAGATTTGCTGTTTGTAGGTAATATTCATTGGAAGTGAAGAAGGGATACAGATGCCAGGCATGGTACCTCCCCCCAACAGAGGAAGAGGGTGCATCAGATGAGACCCTGCTCCCAGATGCTCACCAACCATGGAGCTCAAAGGTCAGGGGGCAGATAGAAGAAGGTCCCAGGACAGGGCCTGAAAGAGGAAGGGCTTTGTGGAAGGGCTCTCAAGTTGGACATGTATTGCTTCCAGCCTAGTAAGAAAATTCACATTACTTTTTTTTTTTTTTTAACATCCTGAGCACAGTGAGTTCTTGTTACAGAAATCCTTTCTAAAGTGAAAACCTTTGATTAGAGCAAGCTTTGAATCTGTGAGAGAAGTTGCTGGTGGTGGCATTTTAATAGGTTATTCTTTGGTTCCCATAGAACATCTGGGTTTCTCGGTTCTTAGGCCAGAGCTTGAGTGAAAGTGTTTAGGTTTACGACATACAACTGATGGAAATATGTGTCCCGCCCCCACTACAAGGATTCAGGACTCCTGGACACGGAGAAGGGTCTTTCTCAGTGAGGCCTGCAGTGCACTATATCTGAGGTCCAGTGGGAATCCTGCCCTACCAAAAAAGCCACTGAAGCTCACAGGGCTGGAGGAACCCCAGTAATCCCCTCAGCCTCACAGGACATCCTAGGTCACTCACAAAGGCCCTTTCACTGCTGGAAGTCAACGTGGAGCTTTTCCTTACATTCTTCACTACAATGAGTACTCCAAAGCCACGCTGTTTAAGATCGCCATAGTGAAGGGAAAAATCATTATCATTGGTAATCATAAAAATGCAGACAATGAATAAAAATTGCTCTCTAACTTGGAGTAGAAACTATTTCTAGTAGAAGAAAGAGAATTGAAGAGTGAATAACCTTTGCACTAAGTGACTCAGTATCACCAATGCCAGGTCTGTGACTTGGCAACACTGCCTGGAGCCAAGGAACTTCCCAAGGGCAGAGACAGCCCACATTGCGTTCTGGGTGGTGCCTTACAGTGACTGGTAACCTCACTTCCTAATGTCACCACTGCTCCTGTGCCCTCCATTCACCATTTTCTTTAAGAAGAGTAATAGCTACACTTTTTTCTTAACAGTTTGTTTTGGTTGTTCAGGATTCTAAATGAGTGAAATATATAAACACAATAGGAAACCAACATACACTTCTGCAATATGGTAGAAAATCACAGAGGATCCTAGGAAGGCAGAAAACAAGAAAGCCAATAAGTTGTGGGGGCAGCAATACACTGAGATGGGATGTTTGGAAGAAATAACTCAATAGTGAGATGAGAAAAAAGAAACAACATGGAAAATTTCTGGATTAAGGATTTCCCTGATCCCGGTTCTAATCCCCTTTCCCCAGTTTAGTTTCTGGGATTATGATCTCTGGTCCCCTGGATCATAAGGCTCCCTTCCCAGTAGACTCGGTGTCAATGAGGCCTGGGATTTGCTCCTATTCTGCCCCACCTGCCACCTCATATGCCCTAGGTGTCCATGTGGGCTTCATCTGGCTCCAATTCTCCACAACCTCTTTTGGATTCTGATTTAGCCCATCATGTACTCCATATCTTGCTAACCATAGAGGCAAGGGGAAAGCTTTTTCGAGAACATACTATATGCCAAACACTGATGACTTTTCCAACTAAACTTACCTATTAGGTAACTGTTTTTTGCTTTTTTTTTTTTTTTAAAAACTCAGGGACATTCAACTTCTCAGCCACATCCCCATCCCTATTTTGTATTTTTAGTTAGAGACAGGGTCTCACTGAGTCGGTTAGTGCTTTGCTGTTACTGAAGCTGGCTTTGAACTTGTGATCCTTCTGTCTCAGCCTTCCAAGCTGCTGGGATTTCAGGTGTACACCACCGCACCCAGCTGTTTTTGCCATTTTGCCGTTACTCTCCCATGAAGTCAGTAAGGCAGTGAGTTGGAATTGCAGCCAGACTTCTCTTAACCCAAAGCCTCCACTTTCTATTGTGCTCCTCTGCATATTAGGACCCTCTTGTCCCTTCCTTTCCTTCCCTTTGTCCTGCATCTCTAAGAACAGAATATAATCTGTAAGAAGTCCTGTTTTTGCATTTTCCCCAGGGAGCCTGTGGTGAGTGATAGTCAAAGCTAGAGTTTAAGAACATCAGGATCACAGAGGCTTGTGAGGAACGGGGAGCAGGGGAACCCGGGAGTGGCCTGATACTGCATTTAGCCAAGAAGCAATTACAGCTGAAAGTACAAAAGAGTGGGATGGAAAACCCAACTGGGGGCTTCCAAAATAGAAAAAGAATTTTTTTGAAAATAAAATTTACTAATGTTTTTCATATACTTTATATGAAAATCGCCTTCTCACAGACAGGTCACAGAAGTTGTTGACCATCTGTGCCTTCATCTCAGTGGAACAGGGACAAAACATAGAGCACATGCTGATCTGGAAGAAAGGTAAGGTTTACAGGTGGATTCTTGAAGCTCTCTCTGGCTACAGATGATAGTGCTGGCTTGAAAATGGAATTGAATGTGAAGCTAGTTCTGTGGCCAGTTGGCATCCACCCCACCTGGTTTTTAATCTTCAGTTGGCACTAGTTACCTTCTTGTTGATTCTGGAGGAGGAGCAGGTTGTTCCTACTAGGAGCTCAGACTACTCCCCTTCATGGAAAGTCAGCAGGACCTCATTCACCCTGTGTGGTTATAGAAGCTCTGAGAGGAGGAGTAACAAACACCTCAGCTAGGTGGGATATTTTTTAAAGTTCTGTTTGTACTAATTGATCTCTAGGTGTCAGGATGAATGGAGGTAAAGCAGATGCTAGCCTGCATATGTAGACTTTCTTGTAAAGAATATTGCTTAATGTCAATCATCAGTAGTATAAGAGATCAGGTCATAACAAAGCCTATCAACTTCATCAAAAAGCATACATATGGTGCGTACACCTGTAATCTCAGCTACTTGGGAGGCATACACCTGTAATCTCAGCTACTTGGGAGGTGGAGGTAGCAGGATCCCAAGCTGGAATTTGGAAGCCAGCCTGGGTGACTTAGCAAGACCCTATCTCAAAATAAAAAGTAAAAAGGATTGGGGATGTAGCTCAGTGGTAGAGCCCTTGCCTATTATGTGAAAGGCCCCCATACCACCACAAAATATACACACGCACACACACACACACACACACACACACACACATATATATATATATATATATATGAAAATATGTTTTTAAGTATCAGACTATATTACTTGCTTTACCCCTAAAAGTGGTAACTTCACTTCTAGATGTTTCAGAATGTCTCAGTAGAATGTCCAACTTAAGCAATATTAAACACCAGCTATCCTTAATCCTTAGGATTTGAAGGAAAACCCTTACCTAGGGAGGATTTGGGGGCTTGAGTATGCAAATCTTCTATCTTAAAACTAGAAAATAAAGAGTATTGCTTTGTGAGGATCTCTCCTTGAAAAGAGGAACAAATACTATGTTTAGATTCAGACAGTATGTTTTGGTTTGAAATGCTCTGTAAATCAAAGAAGTCTCTATTAGTGAGCATGGCTTGGGTGGAGAAATGCTTTGATTTCTAGTTAGCTAAATGTTGTTGCCTTAAGTAAAAAGTTACATAGTTGAGCCATAACTCTTACTGGTGGGAAGATAAATGCCATCAAAAGGTAAGTTCCTGCTTCTTGGCAACAGTCCTGGGGAGTCAGCTCCTGTAAACAGAAGCTGAGCTAGGGCTGCCCTGGACTTTGCTGGTGATGGCCCCAGCATAGGCCACCTACTTAACATGCAGAGCCAAGCCAAGGTCCAGCTAATCCATCCCCAGGTTTAGACATGTCTAAACTGAGACTTAGAACACTAATAATCTGGGGCTCCTTCAAAGTGTGCTGCTCCTTTAATACTGGAATATTCTATTAGAATAGGTCCGAGGGTGGAAGGTTGGAGAACTGGAGAGGGATCGCCATGGTACTGCCTGTTTCCTCCTGTGATTCAAGGTCTACAAGTCTGGTCCCAGCTGGCACACCTAACTTGGCAGAACAAAAGCCCTGCTGACTGTCCTTCTTAGAAGGCAGGACAATAGCAACTTGTTCCTTACAAAGCATACCCCTTGGGTTGATGCTGTGCTCACCCCAAGAGTCATATTTCACTCCACGCAGACTCCCTGAGAGGAGTTCTGGCAACCACAGCTGTAACTGTGACAGTGGTTTGGTACTTTGGGGCCTTTCTATGTGAGCCAGCCCACCCTGAGTTTGGATTGACTCTGAGACCCCTGAAGTCCCTTTCTTCTTAAGGGAACCTGAGGGGAAGTGGTCATTGCCCTCTGTATAAATGCCTTGTTAAAAATGAAAAGTTTATCACACTTTTAGCCTTTCCCTTCCCAGAATGAATAATCTCTCTTCCTTCAATCTGGCCTCTGTACGTTTCTCAGCCTCTGCAAGGCTTCTGGGCCTTCAACATGCTGGTCCTGTGGCCCATTCACTCTTTTCTCTTGGCTTGGCTGACTTACCCTTTACGTGTAAACCTAAAGGCCCTCTCTGGGACAGTTTCCCTGGCCTGCTGAGTCAGAGCTGGGTGTGCCCGACTTGCTCCTCTGGCAGGAGTGGACATCACCTTGTTCTGTGGTATGTCTCATGTCTGGATCATTTAGTGGAATATCTGTCTCATATTCCAGTTCCTGGCACTGAATTCTAGCAGAAAGAGTGTTCAATTTGTTGAATTCATGGAACTTACCTATCTTTCAATTATAAGATGGCATTTTAGTCCTGGATTTCAAAGTCTGGCCCTTGCTTCGAACCCTTCCTTCCTACTTGCGTGTGGAGTTGACTCTGCCCACACAGTGGCTCTGCAGTGCGGCCTGTTCCAGAGAAGTCTGTATCTGGAGGCTTGGCTGCCTTCAAAGGCCCTGTCTGTCTCTGCTGGAAGGACTTGTGCACCTTCGTCAAAGCAGGGCAAACCACTACACTCTCCAGACTCCTGAGGCGACTTGTGTTTACCCTGGGATGTCCTCCAAGATATCAGCTCATGGCTTCAAACACTTTTTATGGTCTCCAGATTTGGACAGACTCAGATTTTCCCCTTCATCTTCCAACCATTCCCTAAGATTTTCCTCCTTTATTTGTTCATGCTTTATTACAAATGCTTTTCCATGTGTGATTTTCCCTACAGAAAACTGGCTTCTGGCTCATACCAAATGAGGAGATAAGCCTTACAAATGCCAAGGACTAGCTGCAAAGGGCAGATGGCATGTTTCCTGGTGCTGTTTGGTTGTCAACCACTCTCTACAAAGGTTTTCTCCTTCCACACCTTGGGAGTGGATGGTTTTGGGGGAATTAGATACAATGAACTAGTGGTATCCTTGAGGAATGTGAAGTCAGAAAAAAAATGTTAAAGGCACAAGTTGGGGTCAATAGAGACACAAGTTTAGTCATCTGGGTGCAGACGAGGACAGACTGCATCTTGGTGAAAAGTATAAGGCACAAATGTGTCCAAGATTTACACGTTTACATTTTTTAAGTACCTACAATCTATGCCAGTGTCTGGCACATTGTTAACAGAGAGGCAACGCATGATCCTCACGCTCAAGGTGCTCCCAGTCTGTTAGGATAATGAGAATACAGGACGGTGGGTGTTGTGTGCAGGTAGGAGGCACAGATAGGGGCAGCAGAACCATTTCAATGGTACTTACTTTTGGTGACCTGGTATTACTGGTACTGACATGGCAGTAGGACATAGGAACCCATTTTTTAAAATTTCTATCTTCCAAAAAAGAAAAAAAAATCTAAACCTAATGATCCCAGATGTCTTAGGTAGTCATGAAGTTTGTTTGAGATTCTGATATTTTTCTCCCAGCTGTCCTTAGGAGTCAAGAAAATGTTTCCCACACAATGCCCCCTGCCCACCCTAATTATCTATTGCTGTGTAACTAATTGCCATAAAATCACATCTAGGAAAAAAAAACACAATTATTTATCCCAGTTTCTGAGGGCCAGAATCCAAGTGTGACTCAGCTCAAGGGCATAGTGATACAGCCATCTCAAATAATTATTAGGTAAGGGGTGGGCAGGATCCAAGAGAGCAAGAATACCCACGGCAGAGCCCTGATCTTTCATTACTTCATCTCTCAGAATTGACACCCCTTACTTCTGTCACATCTATCTGTTGGAAGTCAGTCACTAAGTGCAGCCCGTACTCAGAAGATAGGATTCCTCAAGGATATAAACACCCAGGGGAACTGGGGATAATCTTCAGACTGCCTACTGTATCCCTCCACACCAATCCCATTCTCCTCCCTATCTCATTGCTTTTCTTCCCAATTCAGGATGTGCTTATGAAAAGGACTGGTGATGGCCTCCCTCTTTTGTGTCACTAGGAGTGTGGAACAGCCATAAATCATGATAGGTCATGATGATGGATGTGCTTCTTGTAATGGAAGCACAAGGCCTCAGCTGTGCCAGCACACCCCCCTAGAGAGGCCAAAAGCTAATGCTGTTGCACTGAGGAAGAGGCAGGTAGATTTAGAAAGAGGTCACTTCTGAAACAGTTGGCTAGAGCGGAGCTCTTCTGTAAAATAGGACTTGAAGCCTACTTCTTGATGCTACTAAGTAGTCTGGTTGGGGCTTAGAAAGTGATATCACAAAGTGTGGTACTCTGGCATGCTGAGTACTTTGAGCTGAAGGAAAGGAGCTCAGAAGCAATATCTTCCTGAACTTCTCCTGCCCTGCTCCCTCCCCCAAGGCAGGCCATAATTATTAGAATTCCTCTTCCCCAAGGTGAGTCATTTGGGGGCGGCTTTCCCCTAAAGCCAGCCATAAAATCTAGAGGACATGGTGGCACACACTATAATCCCAGCTACTTGGGAGGCAGGAGGATCACAAGTTCAAGGTCAGGCTAGGCAAAACTTAGACCCTGTCTGAGAGAGAGAGAGAGAGAGAGAGAGAGAGAGAGAGAGAGAGAGAGAGAGATCTAGAAGTATTGCTCTAACTTTTCTCCACCTTTTGGTGTAAGAGCTTCTGTAAAAAATATTCTCTGACTTAGGTTGTCTGATAGTAGGTCCTAAGACACTTATTTAGAAGGTAACTTGCCTCATACTGGGAGGAAGGAAGCCTGGCCACACAGAGAGGTGGAGAAGAAGATGAACAGATAGGTGTTGCTGCCCCCCACCCCCTCATAGCCCCATTAGATGACACATTTGTGTCCAATCACATTTCTACATTGCTGTCCATTCTTCATCAAACCTAATCATAAAAACAGTTTCCCTGAGTCTTTGAGTCTTCAATTCTGAAGTCTCCAGTGTCACATTAAACTATGTTTAAAAGAATTCATGATGCTTTTCCCTTGTCCTTTGTTATAAGGCATGTTGGCTGTGACCCTGATGATAGGGGAACAAAGATGTACCCCATTTAACCTCCCTGTCTGTCATCTTCTAAAAATGCTGGAAGTTCCCGTGAAGGCTCAGGGCTGAAGATCTGTCTTATAGAAGAGGACAGTGTCTGCCCAATCTCAGGGCCCATATGGTCACAGAAGGTGTGTTAGTTAGCTTTTAGTCACTGTGACTAACTAAAATATCTAACAAAAACAACTTAGAAGAGGGAAAAGCTTGTTTTGGCTCATAGTTTTGGGTGTTCAGCCAACTCCATTGCTCTGGGCCCAAGGTGAGGTAGAACGTCATGGCAGGAGGGCTGCGGCACAGGAAAGCTGCTCCGTCCATGGCAGCTGAGGACAGGAGAGAGAGAGACATAGAGACAGAGAAGGAGGAACCAGGGGGGCAAGATATAATTCCCCAGGGCACAACCCACCCACCGCATCCCATGACACTTCCAGTTTCACCTGCCTAAAGTTACCACCCAGTTAGTGAGTTAGTCCATCAAATGGACTAATTCACTGATTAGGTCACAGCTCTCATAGTTCAATCATTTCACTTCCTGCTCACATAGGAGCTTTAAGTGGACACCTCATATCCAAACATTAACAGAAGCCAAATTGCCCTTGGTCCATTCCCCACCTTCTCCTCTACACACACCCACCCCCCAGCTGCTTCCTGGCTCTGTAATTCTACATGCTCCTCTCAGCCCCAAGTCATCACCATCTTCTGTGAGCTTTCTGCTGCCTCTAGGTAGTCCCTGCCTCCGTCTTAGCTGGGACACTGTTAAGCTATAACCCCTCCCTAGGGACTGAGAGAGGGCCCTGGTTATTTTAGTGCTCAGCATCAAACCCCACAGTTAGCAGGTCACATGGGAAAGCAAAAGCTGTTATAACATAACTGATGACCCTAACTTACCACTTTCACGGAAGGTATCCCTATGCATACACTGTTCTAATTAAACCAGCTATCTTCTAGTCATCCAGCTGATTTCCCAATGTGGTAAAGATGCAGAACTATGATGAGAATCAAATGCACTTTAGTGAGGTGGGGCTGTGCAATTGAAGCAGTTAGTCCCTAGAGGAAACCATTAACAAAGAAGAAAGGATCTGGCAGAATTAGAGCAGTCAACAGTGAAGGAGAGAAAATTGACAAGGAGTGGCACAAAAGACTGTTCAAAAGAAGGCAATTTGAATATCAAAGATGGAAGAGAGGCCCTCAGGAAACTAATGAAACTCTTGAATGTTTTTGCAAAAGTATTTCTCTTTATCTTCCTGTCTTTGAATACAAAATGAAGGAAAGACATACTGTGTATCATGTCATACTATCAAACAGCTAAGGCAAAAAAAAAAAGATTCATTCTTTTTCTAGATTGAGTATACAATCACACACCACATCCATTTTATAAAATTGCTAAAATATATTTTTATGATTTTTAGCTGTATTGAAGATGCACTTCCAGCTAGGAGCCCCACCACCACCACCACCACCACCACTATTTACCATGGCATTTTCAATGAGCTTGGCAGTGAGGGAAGGGACGCGAGGCTGAAGGTAGGTCTAGGGAAGAAGAAAGGGTATTTATTTATGTATTTAGTACTGGGGATGGAACCCAGGGCCTCATGCATGCTCGTCCCTAGCCCTGGGAAATCACTTTAGATAGCAGCATCAGGTAGCAGGATGTAGGATGTTGTCTCAGTTGTCCCCCAGAGATTCAAAGCTGAGGTCAAAGGATGAAGAGCACCCACACATTCTGAAGAGAGGAGCTCAAGGAAGGGCATCAGCTTGCTAAAGAGAACCTAGGGGTTCATGAGAAGGTTCTGTGAACAGAATTTGTAAGAGGAGCAAGCTTTGCCTTTTCCCTCCATTTCCATCGAGAAGGGGGCCCAGGAGAACCTCCAGGTACGGGGTTCTTGCAAAAGGGGGAGGCAGACTGTCCTCACACTTCACAGAAGAGAAGCTTGTTGAGTGGGAAAATACTTTGGCCTGTGTAGTGGTGCTGTCAGATGAACACCAGCGATCTTGGGAGAGCTTACCACGGTCTCCTTGCCAAGTCTCCTGGATTCGGGGGGGCACGAAGACCGGCACCTGACTGTCAGGGAGCTCTGAAAGCTGGAGGCTAGATGGAGCCCAGTGGCAAGGTGAAGGGAAAGAGGGATGCAAGGTGGAAGGTGCTTTTCTGCTTCGTTTTTGTTGTTGTTGTTGGCAGTGGTGTTGGTGGTATTGGTATTGGTGGTATTGGTGGTGGTGGTATTGGTGATGGTGGTGGTGGTGGTGGTGGTGATACTAGGGATCGAACTCAGGGGCACTTCACCACTAAGTTACAACCCTGATCCTTTCTTTTTTTTTTTTTTTTTAATTTTGAGAGAGGATCTCACTACATTCCTGAGGCTGGCCTTGAATTTATGATCCTCCTGCCTCAGCCTTCTGAGTCACTTGGATTACAAGGGTAAGCCACTGCACCTAGCTGTTTCCACCATCTGAAAGTATCAAAAAAACAAAACTGCAACCCATAGAGTTTGGAGATTGAATTGACTTGTATTTGTGATCCCAGAATCAAGCACATTCCCTAATTTCAGTCTCCTTCTGATGAGCTGAGCAGAGGAGTTTGGCTTTGTAGGCAGAAGCAGCCAAAGAAAACAGAGAAGGGAACAAATCACAGATTGATGAGCACCAGATTACTTTAGGTGACTTTCAAAGCAGAGAGGACTTCCTTATCAGGCCAGCTAAAACTAACTTGCTAGGGGATTTGGCTGTTATCTCTCTCTCTTCTGGGTTCTGGGAAGGTTGGGTAAACAGCAGCTGTTGGTGATGTGGAACTTAAGCATGAGTGACTCTATTTTGGATTTGTCTGTTGCAGCCTACTAAAGGAGCTCAGTCCAAATCAGTGCCCTCCTAGACATTTTATTTAACTAGAGATTAAAGATGAATGGGTTCTCATGGGCCAAGTGATAGCCAGAGCTATCAGAGCAGTGTTAAAGTTGCAAAAAGGATATGAAAGGCAGAAATGGCATTGGGTCAAGGAAGGAAACTGACTATCAAGTTAGGTGTCTCAAAAATAAAATGTAAAAAGTAGGGGTGCTGCTGATGTAGCTCAGACTTACAGCTCTTGCACAGCATGCTTGAGACTCTGGGTTCCATCTGCTGGTACTGGTAAGCAAGAAGAAAAGAAAAGAAGAGAAAAAAAAGAATGTTTTAGGGTTTTAGCGCCTGACTTTAGTGTGAAGCCCTAGCCCTGATGTTGTGTTTAACATTAGTTTAACATTAGCCACACAAACTCTGGCCTATGGTAGGTAGATCTGAGACTTAGATCAAATAGATGTTGTGGCCCCCATTCCACATCTTCATCAAAGAACAAAGGAGATAGATATGGGTGCAGACAAGTGATTAGTGGAGGGCCAGAAAGGTTGTAGTTTACTGCCTTCCCAGTGGGTGATAAGGATGGTGAATAACAAAACCATCTTACAGTTCAAAGTGTTTGTATAAACATCTCATTTGCACAATAAGCCAACCAGGTCTTCTGATGCCAAATCTGGGTACAGCCCCCAGGTTCTCTATTATTTTTGGCTACCCTGACCTAGTTCTTTCACCTCCCATCACTTCACGCAGCTGGATATTCCACAAAGTAATCTTTACCCAAACATTAGCCCAAGTGAACACATAGGAGTCTTCACAGCTTGCAATGGCTTGAATGTTTGAGTCCCTCCAAAATTTAGGTTGAAACTAAGCCCCAATGCAGCAGTAGTAAGAGATGGGGCTTTAGGAGTTGATTAGGCCCTCCCTTAAGGATGGAATTAGTGTCTTATAAAAGGGCTAGAGGGAATTAGCTAGGCCCTCTTTGCCCTGTCTATCACCAGGTAGCCGGGCTGGAGACCTGAGCTGGGTTCACAAGAGCTGGCTGCACCAATAACTTAGGAAAAGAGCGAAAGAAGCACACAACACACAGAAACACCTTCTGCTTGCAGAAATCAGGGACAGCTCTCGACCTTACAGGTCCATTGGAAAGAGAGAGTGAGCCACCTGAAAAATCCTCTATTTCTTGGGGAGAAAGATATTTGAGAAAGTTCAACCCAAATAAGGCAAGGGATTGGGTTTCAGAAGGTTGCTTGGCGATGTCCTGCTGTCAGCAGATTTAACGGACATCTCGGAAAGCCACACCCATCTCAGGTGCTGTGTGGGATCAAAGGCCGAGCGAGCAAAAAGGACCCATATGTCACATAGTCCAGTCAGAGTAGCAACATCAGTCCAATCCTCTCACACACTCAAATGCTCACAGCTCACACACACACAGCCAATGGCTGGCTCACGATACCTGTCCTCTCTGTCATTTGGGGACACAACATTTGTCCCCTTTAGAGGACATAGCACCAAAGTTATAGCGTGGAAGCAGACACTGGGTCTCCACCAGACATAGAACTCACCAGCACTTTGGTCTTGAACTTTCAGCTGCCAGAACTATGAGAAATAAATTTCTGTTCTTTATAAGTAACCAGACATGGATATTTTGCTATAGCAGCAAAGAAGAATTAAGACACAGTGGCCACCATTGAGGGGATCCAAACAACAACTGGCAATTTCTTGATATTTATCTCCGTGACTCAAACTTCTATGCCGTCCGTGGGCAACAGCTCTAGCTTGGCTGGCCAATGTTCAGGTTAACATCCTTTCCAGATCTGTCAGGAAAAGGGAGACCCATGGTGCCTCCTGGCTATAGACAAAGAAATATTCTTGATGTGGGGATTGACTTGTGAAGATTGGTATTGAGGACACTTGGCCAATTGTCCACATTTCTTATGCCCATTTAATTCCCAGAGGAATTGGGATGTGGTCATGTACCATCTGTCTTTCTGATTCCCTGATATAGTTGGCCCCATGGTCTTTTTCCTGGACATTCCTCTTCTCAAGTATCACCGTTGCGACACATCTGTTGGGGGTTATTAGTGCATGATGTAAAGGGGGAGACGCACAGAGTTCAAGTTGAAAAGCAGGTGAAAGGCAGAAACTGCACTGGATCAAGGAAGCAAACTGAGATTGACCATTGAGAGGACATTTTCCCACTTTGGTTCAAGTCATCTTCAATGCTGCCCTGACAAAGGAACTTCAAAAATGTTTCAAGCAGCTTATGAATTAAAAGATGCTCTCCAGGTCAACATTTGTCTGGGGTGTACATGCTAATGGTTGTTGTATGGCCATATTCTATGCAGTCCTTCAAGCAGCACTCTAAAAATTAAGGTCTTCCAGCTGAGATGATAAAATGTGCATTTTTAAATGTAGATACAGAATCCAACTTTGTGCTAACTATCTTCAAACTCTCCAATCCAGAAGAAGATGGAAGTTTTTTGACACTAAATCAACAATGCAGCTAGAGGTCAGAGATTTAGAAAAATCCAAAGTAGTTTAGGTTGGACTCGTACATTCAAGGAGTCGATCGTTTTGACCCCAGAGTGAAGTGCAGTTACTGATGCTGCTAAGGGAGCTCCACAAAGAAAAATGGCTTTGTTTTGAAGGCAGCAGTTTTCCTGGGTGCTGATCCGATATTTACCTCAAACAGAGGCATCCTGCACGAGCAATCAATAAAATACAAGCCTGGATACAATTCCTACTCAGGGAAACTATTCTGAATAACCACAACAATTAGTCCAGGAAATTGTCCTAAGTGCTGTTGCCATTTCTTTCACTTTCCATCCATTTCAGCAACCAACACAACAGTTTTTTTTTTTTTTTTATTTCTTGTCCAGGCTCCATGTTAAGTGTCCTGGAGCTAGAATTGGGCTCCACAGGCTTGACCCTTGGTGCTGGAACCACCTCTCAGCAACACCACCAGACTAGGTCTAGCTTCCCTGTAAAACAACCAGTAAGATCATAACCCTTGTGCTGACTTTGGGGTCACATGCAACTGATGGGCTATGGCAGGGAGTGAACAAAATGTTTTTCTCCAAAAATGTTAAGATTCTAATTCGCTCTGTTTGTTTGTTTTTGCTCTGACAATATCTCCTGAAAGAAGTTCATCTTAGTCCATTTTCTGCAGCTATAACAAAATACCAGAGGCTGTGTACTTTGTTTAAAAAAAAAAGGTTTATCTAGCTCACAGTTTTGGAAGCTGAAAGTCCAACACCAGTCAGCACCAACTGTTTGGCCTCTGGTGAAAGCCTGTGGTTGCATCACAACCTGGAGGACGGCATCATAGTGGGATTGTAAGCAAGAGAGAGTGATCACATGGTGAGACAAGAAGCCAGAAAGATTCAGGAGCCACACTTACTCTTTTTTTTTCTTTCTTTTTTTTATTGTTGGTTATTCAAACCATTACATAGTTCTTGATATATCATATTTCACACTTTGATTCAAGTGGGTTATGCACTCCCATTTTTACCCGTATACAGATTGCAGAATCACATCAGTTACACTTCCATTGATTTACATATTACCATACTAGTGTCTGTTGTATTCTGCTGCCTTTCCTATCCTCTACTATCCCCCCTCCCCTCCCCTCCCCTCCCCTCCCCTCTTCACTCTCTACCCCCTCTACTGTAATTCATTTCTCCCCCTTGTATTATTTTTCCCTTTTCCCTCACTTCCTCTTGTATGTAATTTTGTATAACCATGAGGGTCTCCTTCCATTTCCATGCAATTTCCCTTCTCTCTCCCTTTCCCTCCCACCTCTCATCCCTGTTTAATGTTAATCTTCTTCTCATGCTCTTCGTCCCTACTCTGTTCTTAGTTACTCTCCTTATATCAAAGAAGACATTTGGCATTTGTTTTTTAGGGATTGGCTAGCTTCACTTAGCATAATCTGCTCTAATGCCATCCATTTCCCTCCAAATTCTATGATTTTGTCATTTTTTAATGCAGAGTAATACTCCATTGTGTATAAATGCCACATTTTTTTTATCCATTCGTCTATTGAAGGGCATCTAGGTTGCTTCCACAGTCTTGCTATTGTGAATTGTGCTGCTATGAACATCGATGTAGCAGTGTCCCTGTAGCATGCTCTTTTTAGGTCTTTAGGGAATAGACCCAGAAGGGGAATAGCTGGCAATTTGGAAAGCAGTATGGAGATTTCTTGGAAAGCTGGGAATGGAACCACCATTTGACACACTTACTCTTTTATAACAACTTGCTCTCACAGGAACTCACAAGGATCCTGCAAGCCCCTTATGAGGGTGATGCTCCCAGTGACCTATCACCTTCCTCTAGGCTCCACTGTCTCCACGTTGCCATACTGAGGACCAGTACATGAGCCTTTAGGGGATACACTCAAGTTACAGTCAAACAATAGTAAGGCCCTTCTGAATGCCATGGTGTGCTAGAGAGGTATCTTGGCATCCTGACTTTTGAGATAAAGACTAGTACAGGCTCATTTGACATTTCCTCAGGTCCCGGTAGACACAAGACATCCTGGGTATATCAGAGGCTCCTAATCTTGGTCACTGAGAACACTGCCCAGCTCCAGGGTGACACTGATGCCTCCCAGTCTCCACATCTGAGTGGTGTCAACAGCTCTCTCCTCCCATGAAAGCCACACATGAACAGAGATTCGGGTTGATTCCCCTCTTAATTTTAGAAGAAAAGAAAATCATGCAGGGTAAAGACCCATGTGGCCAGGCTGATCATTTGGCTTTTGCCTAACTCCTGGACTCATGAGAGGCGGAAGACAAGCCTTGGTAAATATTAGATCAGTTTTTCCTTTCTGTAAACACAACCTGAAAAAAATGTAAACCAGCTGAGTTGGCGGAGTCTTTGCCTGCCCCCAGTGCGGGCGTCTATAGCATCAAAGAAGGTTTACTTAGTGGCATTTCAACTTGGGCTTCTGCAAATTAATTGGGAAGAAGGAGAATTGATAAGTCGAGGATGGAACTGGGCTTTCTTTTACACAGTTCACCCGAAATAGTGCTCTTACAGAATTAGTGAGGCTTTGTGTAGAAGACGGGTCTCGGGGTAGAAGAAACCTCATACCACAAAGTCCTGGATGTATCCTGATTTAAAAATGGTTTGTTTCCCTGGTCCTCAGCCCTGAGGAAGATATAAAGACTGGCCTGACATTTCAGATAAGGTTCTGGGATAGCAAGGTTTTCTTCTCCAAAATTAAGGTGCTAAGAAGCCAAAGGCATGGTTGCTCAGGCGGCCCCCTTGATGACATAGACCACTGCTTTTATTTGTGGCTTTAGATCATTGGAGGCTCTTCCTTTAGGTGTCATATCCTACGGCTGATTCCTCTACAGAATCTAGAGCACATGATGTACACACTTTCTCAGTCATGCTGAGGCCCAAAGTCTGCAATCTGTACAATCAGAAAAAATGAGAAATTATACCCCAATTGATTCAAATGTATGAATTGCCAAGATCATTGTAATGGCATGTGTAGCTAATAAAAAAAAAGATTAAAACTCATTAAGTTGTTGGGACTCCAAGATCTATTGCTTTTATATCTAACCCAGGGAATGCCGTTATTTTTCTCCATCTAAATCAGCCTGCATACATTCATTAAGCACCTTCAAGGAGGGCAGCACTTCTGTTCAGCCTCACCTCATGAACACTTCCCTGCTGTCCCTTGCTCTGGGAAAACTTCATTAAGGAGATAGCAAACTGTGTGAGATGCTAATTAACAATGCAAGGCAGGATGTAATAAGTGCCCAGTGAGGAAGGATGGAAAGATCTGTTTTTGGTTCTGGGGATTGAACTCAGGGGTACTCTACCATTGAGTTACATCCAGAGCCCCCCCCCCTCCGCTTTATTTTTATTGTGAGACAAGGTCTTGCTAAGTTGTAGAGTCTGGCTTTGAATTTGTGATTCTCCTCAGTCACTGGGATTCCAGGTGTTTGCCACCACAGCTGACTTGGAGAAATTTAATGAAGGAAAAAATGAAGGGACGGTGAGAAACAAGGCTTTCTCTTTCTATGGGGATACTGTATCTGTCTTCAGAAGGAAGAATCTGGGAGATACAGGAAAAAGAATTTGAGCTCATCAATAGAATGAAACCAAGCAACCATCTGTTAGGGGCTGGAAAAGGACTTTTTACATTGAGAAAACCAAACAGCCCAAGACTGGATGGGGCCTACAAAACAGTGACTGCAGCTCACTCAATCTGGACCACCCCCCAGGATCTGTACTGGGCCCCAAAGGATGAATGGCCTCTAGCTGGGTAGGCTCTCCCTCCCCGTGCTCCCAGACTAACCACCTCCTCATCCTTGGAAGAGCCCAGCCTATAGCAAAGCCACTTCCATGACAACCAAGGCAGGGACACTTAGCAAAGTATACTTAAGGTGTATATATTTCACTGAATGTAAGTTTTACCTTGAAAAAAGTCTAGATAATGATATGAAGAATGAAAAATATGTCTATCTCAATTTACTTGGAAAATAAATTTGCTTGTTTAAAATAAGATGGCTAAATAATGGAAAAGACATAGATATGTGATAAAATATACATAGCAAAATGCTAGTTGTAGCACAGCAAACTGTGTGTAGCACCTAGATGGCACGTTTATGGGTATTTACTATACAGTTTTCAGCTTTCCTATGTTTGAAAAATTTTAAAATAAAATGTTGAGGGAGAAATCTGTGTAGCTGTGTCAAAGATGGTAAATGGCTTTCGGTTTTCACAAACTGGGAATACCACAGAATATTATAATGCGGGGTTATTGAGCTCTCCCTGCTCAGTGAGCATTTTGTATATACCGCCTCCTTTATTTATACAAACACCTATGAGGTAAGTACCATCATCTTCACTTTGTAGAAGGGCAAACTGAGACACAAAGAGGTTTACCCAGAGTCAGGATTTGAACCAGGTCTGACAACACCAGGACCCAAGACCATGAACTACACTGGACACACAGAGGAGGACACTGTGGACTGACTGGTACCCAGTCTTGACTGGGAGGAAAGAGCTCTGCATTCAGGGGAAAGTGGGGAGGACAGAGGGACCACTGCCTGCCAGAGACTGCCTGCCCCTCCCTCTAATAGGTTTTTATGGGTTTGGTCCTTTAATTGTCCTTAATTGTTCATGGACACCCAGATTGCCACCTGGAAGTTTTATGCTGGCTTCATCCCACATTTTTTTCTTTTTTTAAAAATTTATTTAAACAAGAAGATATTTGACTTGAAGGGAAAAACTCTAATATTCTTCTTTTAAGCGTAATTTTTTCCCTACTTAGAGGCAGATTGCTGTTCATGTAACAAGTTACTTGAATAAAAGTTATAAAATTTGTCCTTGCTTTTATGATGATAAATTAAAAACATTAAAATTCTCTAATCTAATGAGGTCTGCAAGAATCTGTTTGTTTATTTGTTTATTTTGGTCTGTTTGTTAGAAAAATAACTTAGTGGAATATAAACAGCTTCATGAGCATGCTCCAATGTTAAGAAAAGGATATTTTCACAAAGCAGTGATTTTTCTCACCCATCTCCATCTAATATTAATCAAAACATGCTATTGACAATTGTTATGGTTTGGATGAGAGGTGTACCTCAAAAGCTCATGTGTGAGACAATGTAAGGAGGTTTGGAGGAGAAATTATTGGGTTATGAAAGCTTTAACCCAATCAGTGAATTAATCCCCTGGTAGGAAATATTGAATGGTAACTGAAGGTGGGTGGGGGGTAACTGGAGGAGGTGGGTCATAGGGGTGTGTCTTGGAGTGTATATTTGGTGAGCTGAGCAAAGTCTCTGTTTCCTGATCATCACGTGAGCCTCTTCCCTGCACCGTACTGTTCTGCCATGATTTTTCAGCCTCTTCTTGAGCCCTGAGGAATGGAGCCATCTGTCTACAGACCCAGATCTCTGAAACTGTGAGCCCCCAGATAAACTTTTCCTCCTCTACAATTGTTCTGATCAAATCTTTTAGTTGCAGTGGTGAAAAAACGGACTAAAACAACAATCTAATTTTTGTGTATGTGTGTGTTTTTTAATGTGGTTTCTTATGCACATACACCAGTTAGTTGATTTACAGTAAAGGAATGGGGAAGGGGAGAAGAAAGAATAGAGAACTACAGACCAGGATGTTGTGGAACCAAAGGGTGGTTTCCTAAATAAGACTGTATTCTTGTTTGCAGGAATGGAGTTCTGGAATAATTCCATTTTTAGTAGACGCCTATCTGCTGGTAGAACATGCCAATCATATCTTCAGCCTCTATTTACATGAAGGAGGTATGTCTGTTTCATTGATTGGCTGTGCATCAAATCAGAATCGACCTGTCTCATTGACTAACCTTGTTCACAGTAGGCTCTCATGAGCTCACCAAGTAGTTGGGTACCTTTTAAACTATACTACAGAACTATCCTGCCCAACCCATGGTCAGAATCAGCTGTTTCCAGTGTCCACTGCTTCCTTGGGCTTTTTGTCTGCTAGGCTGAGAACCCAGGGGTCTTCTCAGCTGCTGTGCTTCTCAAAAGAGGCACCAGATTTTTCCTCCCTGAATGAGTTTTATGACTTATTGTCCCCTGGAGTTCTTTCCAATCATTTGCTGAATGTATGAAATGCGAGCAACGCTCTCCTAATCAAGTCCTTGAGGTAGTTTTCAGTTCCCCCATAGTTTGCAAAAAGAAAAAAAAGTCATTGAAAATAAAATACTCTAACCCCTGCTATTTCATTTCAAAGTCCCTACCGCCCTACATACTTCTTGTGTGAGTTGTGGAACCTTTTGCAATGACCCCGGGGAGCTGGGCAATCGGCCCTGAGTGTTATTTCTCAGGAGAGCCGTGGAATCCCAGCTCAGGCCGGGCCACCTGCAGACCTCCTGGGTTGTTCAACTCTCCTTTGCCATCTGCTTAGTGCTCAGATACAGCTTGTTGGGGGCTTCTGTTGCTTATTTCCCCTTTTCTTCACCTTTCAAAAGGAAGGGAGGAGGCTGCTCCCCAAATCTAGAGAAAAGGAATTAGATCCCAGCTGGGTAGCTTGCCCACCCACACTCCAAGAGTTTTGGGGGCCCACCACTGCCCTGGAATAGAGAGCAGGAAAAAAAATTTTTTTAAGGAATTTAAAGTTCCCAACACCAAGAAATGATAAATGCTTAAGGAGATGGAAATGCTAATTACCCTGAATTGATCATTATGCATTGAATATATGTATGAAGTTATTATACTGTATCCCATAAATATGTACAATTATGTGTATAATTATTATGTCAATTAAAATTTTCATAGTTAAAAAAAAAAAGAAGCAGTTTAGAAACCAGTGCCAGGGAATCAAAAGGAAATTTCTCACGGCTGGACCTCCCGGTCTTTGAAATTGGCCCTCAGATAGCCCAGAAGTCAGGCCAGCTGAGGAAGCATAGCTTGTTCTAGATTATTCCTGTAGGGCCCCTGAACCAGGGTCACCCCAGGGTCACTGTCCTGTTTGAACTGTGGAGGTGTTCAGACTTCACTAGATCACATGGTTCCATAATGATACAGGTAACAAGGCTGTCAATGGGCTCAGCACATGGGATCCCTCATGCTGGACTGAGTCCTTCACCTCTCCCAGAACATTCCATGGAAGACCCAGAATTGTACTCAGCACATAGAGCCTTCAAAGCCTAAGAAATGTGAGGCCAGAGGTAAAAGACTTAGAAAGATGGGAAGGAATCTTAGGGATGTTAAATCCAACCTTTTTTTTTTTTCCTTTTTAAAATTGTGGTACTTATACATAACATAAAGTTTATCATTTTCAATGTTACACAGCTATCACTACTACCTGTTTCCAAAACTTATTCAACATTCCACACTAAATTTGTAGCCATTAGACAATAGAACCTTCTCTTTTTAACAATGAAAAAATTTAAAAAGGACCAATACTGGCTTAATGTTATATAGCTAGGACAAAGATCTACAATCTTGGAATCAAAATTACACAATCTCTTACACAATCTGAGTCCTTAAAATAAGGATTTAGGACAAGAGTTGTAGCTCGAAGGCATAGTGCCTGCCCAGCACATGTAAGGACCTGGGTTCTGGGTTGAATCTCTGATACTGCAAGAAAAAAAAAAACAAAGGATTTAAACATACACAGACACATACACACTTCCCCAGCACTCACCTGCTTGTTATGAGGGGCACACTTTCAGAAGGATGTTGGCAAACACACACAGGATATGGAAGAACCTAGAACCTTGATGTTTATAAATGGAAAAAACTGATGATGGGGAACTCAGATGCTGTCTTCAAGGTTCTAAAGTATAGTACGGAAAAGAGACTCAACTCACCTGGTTTCAAAGGGCAGGACCAGGATGGAGGATGCAAGTGGCGGTAAGGTCATTTCTATTAGAAATATGGAAGGACGGCTTGATAACTACAGCTGCAGGGGCTGAGCTCCTGGCAGCTGGAGGTACGCAGCAGAGCCACTGGCCACTTGTCCTGGCCTGATGTGGGAGTCACACAGTTGAGAAGGTTCTAACTCTGTGAAGGAGTGGGGAGATGATGTGAGAGGCTCTTGGATCATCCTACCCCACACACTGCTGGGCTGAATGGGGTAGGCTGGAATCCAGGAACCTTTGATGAGAAGGTGCTCACAGAAGCTGATGATGCACAGGAAACAGTGCTAGAATGGCTGGATTGTGTACTCTCCAACCTACAGGTCATGACCTGACACGAAATTAATTTAGTGGGCACACCTAGCAATTTTCAGAAATGAAATGAAATTGAATACAACATATCAGAATGTAACACAAAGGGCAAGGGCCAACAGATGTTTAACAAGAAATACTTTGGGCTATATTGTGTGTGTATGTTTGTACCAGGTCAATATAAAATGTATGGTTTACCGTGGATTTAATTTTTTTTTTTTAATTTAAAAGCTAAAAGCCACAACTGGGTATGATGGCTCATGCCTGAAATCCCAGGTACTTAGTAGACTGAGGCAGGAGGATTGCAAGTTCAAGATCAGCCTGGGCAACTTTTTAAGATCTTGTCTCAAAATAAAATTAAAAGGGCTGGGAATGTAGTTCAGTGGTAGAATATTGGCCTAACATGTGGCAAGGCTCTGGATTCAATTCCCAGTACTGTTAAAAAAAAAAAAAAGATTAAAAACCACTGCTCAACCACACCACTATTTGATGCAAAGCACAGAACAGAAATGTCCAGTATTAACAGCAGGTTACAAGTTTCCAAAGAAGTCGCATGCCAAAATAGATAATAGTCTCTGGACTTGTTCTTGTATGAAGCTCCCATCTTGGCGCAGCACTTGGACCCTTAGGGAAACAAAGTACATTAATTTAGCCAAGAGCATTGCCAAGAGGTGGAGAGAAGGGGGTATTTGACTTTTGTTAATCTTCCCTCTTGTTAAGGAATTGTGAAATGAAGTGGGTCCCCAGAGATAAACCTCAAAGATAGAAAAATAAGGGTTCATGTAACCCATGTGCACACAAAGCACCCTGATACCCAGATCTCTTGTGAAATTATTCTACTTCCTCATTCTTTAATCCAGGGACTTTGTTCTTCTTGGGACAGGACTGTGCATGCATGTTGGTCAGATTCCCCTGGAGGCCGTAATTAAAAGGGAACTGCTAAGAAGTTCTAGAGAGGGCTTTGAATGAATAAGCAAATCATGGAGTGCAACTTTTTGGACCACACTGCACAAGAGATGTCTGTAGTAAGACTGAGAAATAATTATCTATGGCATAAATATGTGGTGTTTTCAAAACTAAGGGATGCTGCCACCAGTTCTAGGTGATTCGCTTTCACAATGCAGGGTGTGTACAGTGGACCTGTTTTTTGTCTAAAGAATATCCCTTCCTCATTCTGAAATCAGCATGAACCTTCCTCTACTTCCTATGGATGGTCCTCCCTGTCCTGCTACCCATGACACATGGTTCTAGTGTAGATGCCCATGACAGTATCTTGCCCATCCCCTTGTCTTCAATGATGGGTCCACAGAGAAGGTAAAAGATCCAAGTGGGGTCAATCAAGGTCTTTTCCTAAGACTTCCATAGAATAAAGCAATAGACAAAAACTTAGTCTTTCCTATGGGTTGCTAAGCTCGGAAGCCACAAGTTGGAGCTGTGTTTGGAACCATTCTCCTCTAGCCACTGATAGAGTCAGAGAACTACAAACCTGATGTCAGTCATGATATTTGGGCTCATTCTAATTTATCCTTCCCAATTATGTAGCAGAATACAATAGACACTAGTATGGCCCTATGTATAAACGTGGCTGTATAACCAAGGTGATCCTGCAATCTGTGCACGTGGAAAAATAAGATTACGTACCCCATTTGAATCAAATGTATGATACGTCAAGATCATTGTAATGTTTTGAGCAACTAATAAAAAAAAACACATAGGAAGATGTGAATTTGTATGGGTTTTATTTGTCTTTTGCTTAAGTTAGTGTGAGTTGGTTTTTGTAATTTATACCTGAGAGAACTTCTTCAGCATGTGTATAATGGAATGGGTATAGAATTTAGAGTGAAAAAATCTGTGTTCAAATCCTAGAGCCAGTTTTTATAACTGTGCTCAAAATATCTAACTTGTCCACACCTCAGTCTGTTCATCTGTATAATAGGAATGATAATACACATCCCTCAGGGTGTGTGTGTGTGTGTGTGTGTGTGTGTGTGTGTGTGTGTGTGAGTATGTGTGTGTGTGTGTGTGTGTGTGTGTGTGTGTGTGTGTGTGTTAGTTACTGGGAATTTAACCCAAGGATGCTATTATGATTTTGGATGTAAAGTGTTCCCCACAAAGCTCCTATGTTAATGCAGGAATATTGAGAGGTAAAATTTTAGAATATGAGGGTCCATCCTACTTTGAATGAACTAATGGAGTGGTCTTAGGACATGGATGGGGAAAGTGTACCTTTGGAATATGTCCTGGAAGTAGTTTTCATGTTCACTGTGGTCTCCTCTCTCTCTGCTTATCAGCTGCCACAAGTACAACAGCTTTCCTCTACCACACTCTTCCTCCATGATTTTCTGTCTCACCTTGGATCCAGAGCAATGGAGTCAACTTGCCATAGACTGAACCTCTGATCCCCTCATCCCCAAATAATCTTTTCCTCCTTTAGGTAGTTCTTGTCACATATTTTGATCACAGCCACAAAACACAGGTGCTCTACCACTGAACTACACTCTTAGCCCTTTTATTTTTTACTGTGAGACAGGGTCTTGCTAAGTTACCAAGTTGGCCTCAAACTTGTGATCCTCCTGCTTGGAATTACAGGCATGTGCCACTGCACACAGCCCCTCAGAGTTTATGAAGTTTCAATGAATTAATTGTGTGGAAGCGATTCATATAATGATAAAATGTTGTCTAAGTGTAAAAGATAATTTTAATCCAATCACCTTTCTTTTTATAAAAAAGAGTATCCATCATGTCCCTTGTCAGTCAGTATGGTATAGCCCAGGGAACTGCTGTTCTGACCTCTATCATCATAGGTTGTCATCAGAGAAAATCAGAATTCCAGTGCTGATCATTAGTCACTGTACAACTTTAAACATACTATCTAATTTTTCTGAGCTATATATACTGTTATCCTTAGTAAAATGAGATTTTTAAAAAATCTACCTTGGAAGGCTATTTTTAAGAACATGAGGGTAATGTAAACTTTCTAGTAAAGCTCCCTGAAATGGGTGAGCTAAGGAGCAAGCATGTTTCTTTTTCTTGAATCACCCCTGACAGGTGCTCTGAGTTGGTACGAGGTTAAGACCGTGGCTCTATTTTTCACCAAACAGGAAAGAGGAAAGAACATGGACAAGACAACTCCTCCCTGAGGGCTCTGACTGGAGGGTGGCACACTCTTGCTTACCTTTCTTTAGTGAAGGAGCAGTCACAGGAGCTCACCTGGCTTCAAGGGAGTCTGGGAAATGTAGTCTCAGGCTGGATAGCCATTCTCTAGCTACACCTCTCAAAAGAGAATGGATTTTGGTGCAGAGCCCCAGCATAAAGAATAGAGATAATGCATGTAAAATGCTTAGACCACTTTCTGAAACAAAGTATTAGTATATATCTTAGTAGTTGGTATTACTAATTCTCTCATACAATAGGAATTAGCAAAGAAATTTTTTTTTCTCAAGTGAGGCCACAAAATGACCCTTTCTAGGAAAAATGTACTGATCTCATGATCACAATCTGCCAGTTTCCCTTGGCAGCTCTCAGCACATTTCTCAGCCCTTTTCCCTGAGTCTCCATTCCTCTGCCCCAAAGAGCTTCTATAATGCTCCCTAGAGTGACAATCTTGAAAGACAAGTCACGGAGACAGTCAAGTCCCGTGTGCTGAAATGCCCCCTTACTTTTCAAATGAGTTAAGAATGGAAGACAATTATAACAATGATGGATGAACATTAGATTTGCTACATTTCTCAGCCTTGTTTTGGCTGCACTACAAATTCATGCACATCAATGTGGAGACCCTGGGAGTTTTTTTGTGTGTTAACTCTGGCACTGACTCTCTCCTACCCTGCTGGCAGACTGGTGGGAAGGGGGTGGGTAGTAGGCACCTGGTGTAAGAGGATAGCTGAGATTGACTGATGGAAAACCATCCAATGTCATAAATAATGCAGACCTAAGTCCCATTAGCTATGGAAACCTGCAGCAAGAAACTAATGAAGTCTTTAATTATAAAGTCCTAGCTATTTCATCTCCCAAGGAGGCAGGCCTCCTAATAAATACCCTAGCAGAGGCCAAAAGCAAGGGGTGGGCTGTGTTGTATAGCTGGTGGAGACCACCCAGAAGGCAGAGATGGCAGAGCAGCCAGAGTGTGGCTTATTCATGACCTCAGCAAATGGGCTGCCAAGAAAATGGCATTCCCCACTGCCCCTCTCTTGTCCCTTACCCCATCCTCTGGACTGCCCAGAAGCTTGCAAGCAATTGGGCCACTGTTAGGACAGCCTGCCTGCACTTGGTTCATCCTCAAACCTTACCTGGCTCCTTATCCACCTTTGAGCATCTCCATGAGTAATTAACTAACAAAGTCAGCCAGGTGAATAAGGACATGGTTTCTTGTATCTTGCTTGCTAGTTTCCACCTGTGACCAAGTGCAAGCATTGCTACGGAGGGAGGAAAAATAAAAAGAAAAAAGAGGAAATGCTTTTCTCCCCTACATGGGATATGAAGAAAGATGGGGGAATTAAGAAGCACTTTTTATATACATCTGGTTTGGGAGAAAGGGGACCCGCTTAAGACTGTGTATACACATACAATGTAAGGTGGAGGAAATTCTGATCACCTGGGCTAATATTCTTTTGCTGAAAGATCTAGAAATTTGAAGCCAGGTTACATTTATTTATTTATTTCTAGTCTGACTGCCTCACAATATTTCCCCTCAGTTTTCCACTTCGCTTCACTCATCCCCAGAGAACTCAGTTAATTGCCTTGTTACTGACACAGTTCAAATCTCAAGTCCAAGAAGTCTGTCTTCTGAAGACAGCCATGGTGTTTGGCCCACCCCAAGGCTGTTTTCCCAAGGATGGAGGGAATCAGGGCCACACTTTGGAGGAAGGCGATCAAGAGAATGCCATGTCATTTGAAAATCAAAAGCTAGGTAGACTGCACCATAAGTTTCTAAGGTAAGTTCCCAAAGAGAGGAAGCCTGTATAAGAAACTTCAGAGTCCCGCTGGGTGGTATCCATGGAAACTGCAGGAAACAAAGATAACAGGCCAGCCTTATTCCAGGCCTTGGAGGCTGCCCAGAGTGACTCTGAGCTAATCGAAAGTGCTCAGCAATGTTCCTACACAATCTGTTGAGACACTTGCAAGTCCTGGAACAGTTTTTGCTTTGGCCTGGAGCCTCAGAATCCATCCAGCCTGTGATTAATTGCAGGAAAGATCCTGGGAAACAGATCAGGAATAGAAAGTGGTTTGTATCCGTGTGATCATTAAATTTGATTAAAAGCGGGACTTGGCTAGTTTCATTTTGAAGACATTTTCTAAAGCAAGTTCTAAAAACTGGTTCCCAGCCTTCCTAACCATGAACTCTCCTTGGTTTTCCAAGTAATATTTTGAGGCCACGTTACACATAAGGGCCAGAGAAAGTGGATCAAAGTAGCTGAGTGGATTGGGACCTTGCAGGTGGTAGTGTGGGAACAGAAAGAGTTCCAGGTTAAGGCATTTGGTGAAAACCTTCGTAAGTATCAACAGCAATGAATGGCTTGTCTCTGTTTTAGGAAACAACAGCACAAAAGCAAACCTCAATTTACATGTTGGTTCAAATTCATATGAACCAAGTTAAGAATTTATAACATCTCCCCCGCCACAGTTGCAATGCCAGAAATCCTGATATTTTCAGTGTCACCTTAGATGACAGTTTTTCTGGAAGACTTTTGTGCATCCACCTGGTCTGCTCTGAGGACCACCTGTCCAGGTGCCCTCTAGCATCAGAATACACCCAGTGCATGCTTATTATGCTGTTATAATTGTGCTCCTGTATCTGTACGTTCATGCATACTAGGCAAGTGCTTTACCACTGAGCCACATCCCTGAGCTACATCCCTGAGCTCACTCTTATTTTTTTAATAGATGATACCCATTGTTCTCTTCTCCCATTTTGATACAAGAGTACACCCAACATGTGACAATTCCTAATCATTATACAGATTCCCAATACTTCTGTGGGAAAATGCATTTTGGCTTCCAATTGGGAACTCAGATCACCAAAATTATGTTCAATGGAGATGGCTGTACTCTGCCATCCTTCCTTCTCCGACTCTGAGAGAGGGCTCTCATCTCTTCTTTATACAATACCCCTGTGCCCAGTATATAAAGAGGAGTATCACCTTGGGTCACAGCAGAAAGGACTCTATACCCACATTCACAAGCACAGCACTTGCATCCTGGGGAGCATTCCTTGAGCAAATAGTTTTGTATCCTAGGAACCACTACTATTCTGTCCTTTTTAAAAAAACTAACAAAACAACAACAAAAAACTTTCTCCTTTTTCCTCTCCTCCTCCTTCTTTAAAAAAAGGAAAATAAAAGACAGTTTTTAACTTTTATTTTTCTCTTGTAATAGTCATTAAGAATGCTTGGTTCTCAGTCTCTTCTCAATCTGCACTTGACCAAAAAGAAATAGCTATTCCCATCCCTTTGAGAGCATCTGTGTCTTTTTAAAAAAAATACTCTCTCCTTTGTGCATTCCTTAGCTTTGCTCTTGCCATCTTGAGATATGCCAACACAATTCTTTCCATCACTAGTTGCATTTTCTAGGGGAAGTTTTTGTCCTAACAGTCAGGACTGTGGACATTTTTAACTACTTAACGGTTAGCTGATGTCATTGGCTTTTTAGGGCAGGAGGTTGGGAGAGAGCAAAGGTATAAGAAAGTAAACTGAATAAATAAGAGGAAAAGACAAGTCTACCTTGAAGGCAGCACCTACCTCATTTACATTTAAGAATATTTACATAGCCAAAATACCATAAATAGTGAATATTAATTTAAACAAAATATAATTATTTGGAAGGATAGATGTGGGGAGAAGAGAAGGGATATATTTTAGAGGGATGGCATATGGAAGGTTTAAAGACTCAAATTAAGCTCATCTAAGTAGAAAATCAGTAGATAATGCTTCACATTTTAAAACTGAGCATTCCCCTTATTTTGATATATATTCGTTCATTTTATGATGACTGTCTTAACTTTTTTTGTCACTGGGACAAAAGCCTAAGAAGAACTATTTAGAGGAGGAAAGATTTATTTTGGCTCACAGTTTCAGGTGTTTCAACCCATGATCAGCTGGTTCCATTGCTCTGGGCCTGAGATAAGGCACAGCATCAGGGCAGAGGGGCATGATGGAGGAAATTTACTCAGCCTCTGGCATCCAGGAGAAGAGAAAGGGAAGAAGGAGCAAGAGAAAAGAAATACCCTTCTAGGACACAGCCCTGTGACCTACTTCTTCCAAACACGCCCTTCTGCCTACAGGCTCCACATCTCCCAGTAGTCCAATCAGCTATCACTGGATTAATCAACTGATGAGGCCAGAGCCCTCAAGGTCCAATCACCTCCCCCAGAGCCCCACCTCTGGACATTGCTGCACTGGGGACTCAAGCTTTCAACACAAGAGTCTTTAGGGGATATTCCAGATCCAAATCATAACAATATCAAAAATACTTTCAAATGTCCATTATAATTTTTTCTTCAATCCAGAGATAATTTAGAAGCATATTTCTTAGTTTCTAAGCATACGGGGTTTTTCTAGTAGCTTGTTACTGATTTGCAATTGGTTGGAGGGTATATGCTACATGACCTCAGTCCTTGGAAATTTATTGAGTCTTACTTTATGACATACATATATATTCAGTTTTTCCACATCTGCTTTCAAAAACTATATACCCTTAATTTGTTGACTGTTCTCTCTTGCTACCAAGTTATTTGTTCATTATTTTGCTGAAGCCTTCTATGTTCTGCTAATTTTTGTCTGCTTGTTCTCAGTTACAAAGTGTGTTTTAAATAACACTTTTGCCAATTTTCCTATTTAGTTCTGTCAATTTTTGCTTTATAGTATTTAGAAGATATGTTTATGTGAGTATGAACTTAGAATTGTTTTACCTTCCTAAGAAAATGTACATTTTATCATTAATTGTACTCATTAGAGATGGTTTAAAGATACCCAATATCAATCAAACAATACTCATTTTCATTGGCATTTATAATGTATTTCTTCACCTATATATTTAATTTCAACATTTTTGTCTTCATAGATAAATAGATCAAGTTCTTATAAGCATCATTGAACAGTTTTTTTATGCAAGTTTGAAGGTCTTGACTTTTAATTGCCTTGTGCACAACTACTGCTATATTTAAGTTTATAATATTTTTAAGAATTTTATCATTATTCTGATTTGGTCTACATTCTTTTTTATCCTTTGTTTGTGTTTTGGGGGTTTTAAACATTGTCAATATTTCATTTCTTTCTCTTTCCTAGCTGGAAATTATATCATCTTTTATGTGTAGATAATAAATACATTCTTCACAAGTCAGTTTTGTTACTTTATTTCTCTTCCTGAATAACATAAGGATCTTAGTATATTTTAATTCTATTCATTCTACCCATCACTTATATGCCCTCATGGTCATATATTTTAATTCTAGACCTATTATTAATATGTCAGCATTAGGCCAGAATAACATTTTTCAATATTTTCTTGATTCCTTCCCACATCTTCAAACTCTATATTCATTTCCTTCAGCAAAAATAATACCCTTCAGTTTAAGTCAGCTAGTGACAAATTATCATGGGTTTTGTTTGTCTAAAAATATATTTCATATTCATTCTTAATACATTCATAGTCAATTTTTTTTCAATGATTTAAAGATAACATTTTATTGCATTTCTATTACTCTGAATGTCTCCAGCTACGTGAGACAGTAATTGACTGACAATAGCTTGAAGAATGAAATCTTAGAATTTCAGCATAACTTTTGTGGTAGAAATGCTACCTGGGCACATACAGATCAAGCACTCCTAATTTCTCCTAGTAACAGTCATTTTACTAATAAAACCATAGGTACCAGGCACTAGAAATAGAACAGTGAAAAGTTAGACCTGTTCCATGCCTCATAGGATTCATGTTCTCATGAAGATATGATTTTATAATTAAAAAAAAGTGTTCAAAAGTTATATGTAAGTATATGAAAAGGATATAACAAACAAGATAATTAAAGGTTGTGCTGTATTATCAAGGAAATAAACAGGATGATGTGAGAGATTAAAACCAGGAAGGACATTTTACACAGGGAGAAAAGGAGAGTCCAAGGAAATCAGTTCAGCGTGAGGGCTGAGACTAAGCCAGCCATGTACTTATCTGAGAAAAAGGAAGTCCAGGCAGAGGGGACAGTCACAGGGAAGGACTGAGTATCGTCAAGGACCTCAAGGGAGGCCACACTGGAGTAGAGAACAGGAGAAAACAAAAGAAGGGTTTGGGAATGTGGGAAAGGAATTGGGTTTTTTAGGGACTCAAAGAAGTTGGTAAAGGTTGTAAGTGAATCTAGTCATAAATGAGTAAGCTGTCAGTGTATGTGACTGCAGCGATCACGGGATCCTCCCTACAGGGCCAAGAAAAATTTGCTGGGCTTGATCTCTTATAAACTCTATAGAGGTCTGTTGCCTATGACAAAGTCACCAAATCACTAAACCCAAAGTCAGGAGGATGGGCCTCAGCTGTGTTTGTGGTAGAGCAGTCTTTATGGTCCTACCAGCCCATGCCCTGGGGCCCTGACCAAGTCTGGATGAAATGGTGCTTGTGAAAGCACTTGTCAACAAGGGAGACTGCATGGACACAAGGAGTAATTCCTTTTATTTCCAACACAATTTATCTCCTGTGATGAATGATTTTTCCCCCCTTTTGTCCTGGAGATCAAACCAGGGCTTTTGCAAATGCTGAGTGCATGCTCTATCAAAGAGTTACAACCCCAGCCCTCCCATAATGATTAATGACCATTTCAGAGAAGCCACAGGCCATCTGGGCACCCCACTGTGGATTTTAAGGGGAAAATCAAAAAGTCCCACAACTCCATGAGGATAAGGGAAAGGCGGCATTTTTTTGCTTGGATTTTTTTTCTCCATTTGAGGGGCTGGTGTCATGCACAACACTAGACCTAGATCTGATTCCTTTTATCTCAGTTATTTCTGCCCATAAGGACTCACCTCCACCAGGTGGATGTCCTGGATCTGACTACCTAGACCAGGAGGCAGGAGAACAGGGTTTGGTCCCTGTTGTCCCTTGGTGACCTTAAGAAAGTTACTTACACTTTGATGGATAAATTGTTCATTTGCAAACAGAGCTGATGATCTACAAGGCAATAGTTCAAATTATTTGTGTATTCCTTAAAAGAATTTGAAAACCTGCTTTCTCCCTTTGCAGCTTTATATTATTTTTTAATGTTTCCTCAACAAAATATGTAATTTCTGACATGTAATAAACATGGATATTTTTAAAACCTTGCTACATCATTCTTCAACTTGTATCCAAGCAGCCATTTTATACCTACCACTATTTTTTTTCCCCCTTTGGCATACTGGTGATTGAACCCAAGGCTGCTTTACCACTGAGATATATCCCCAGTCCTTTTTATTTATTTTAAGTCAGGGTCTCACCAAATTGAGGAGAGTCTCCCTATATTGCTGAAACTGGCCTTAAACATGGGATTCTCCTGCCTGGATATCCCAAGTAGCAAGAATTACAGGCACCTGCTGCAGTGCCCTGCTCTACCGTCTTCATTTTAAAACTGTATCAGTAAATTATTCTTTAACATGGAAATTTTACATTGTTCCTTTCCCTTTCTTCTTTTAACTGTTTTATTGGTGCATTATAATTTTACATAATAGTGGACTTTGTTGTTACATATTGATGCACACACATAATTTGGTCAATTTCATTCTCCAATGCCTCCCCTGTGCTTCCTTCTCTCGCTCCCCCTGGCCCTCTCTCTACTCTGTTAGCCTTCCTTCTATTTCATGAGACCTTTCCCCCTTCTTTTTTTCCTCTCTAGCTTCCATATATGACAGAAACATATAACCCTTGACTTTTTGACTCTGGCTTATTTTGCTTACAAACACTGTTCCTGTCCCACTTAGTTCTCTCTTCTATTTCATCAAGATAATCTTAGCCCTGGTAAAACATATCAGATGCTTAAAAGTCTTTATCTTTAAACCACTCAATCATTCTTTGGTGCAACAAAAGTTCGTAAAATGGAAAATTAAAAATATTTTCTGTAACTGTAAAGATCCAAAGGTAAAAAGAATTTAAGTGGAGTTATTGCTATAATTGTTTTGACAATTGGTTTTAAAGCAAGTTCAGCTATGTGTGGATGAGTATAATTTATCACATCAGTTTTCTTTTTTTCTTTTTTTTTATTTTAATGATATTAATGCTGAGGAAAATTATTTGTGGAAATAAGTTCATGGCAATGGAAGGAATTTTCTTATTGCAATATCACTCATTTCTCTGAAGTCCTCAGCTGTACATAAAAAGTGGCCCTCATGATCTGTTATCAAAATAATTTGTAATGTTCCTTCAGCTGATGATTCTATAGACCCTCTTCCAATTTTTTTTTTTCTTAAACGAAAAGCTTGAAAATTACCATTTTGAAGAATTGGATTTGTAAGAGGATTTATTTCCCAATCTTTAAAGTCACTCATTTACTCAAGGTCAATGACAATATTCTGAATTTTTCTTTTGTTTGACGTCCAGGAGTTCTTTCCACCACAGACAGTGCACCAGAATAAAATACAAGACGGACATTTTTCACTTGTCTTGTGTCACTTAAGATAAGGAAGGCTGGGAGAGAACTGAGGGAGAAGCTAGACCTAGCCTGGCAAGGTGCTTTCCCAGACAGACGAACTTTAGGTAGATATTTTATATCTGGAAACGGATCCCTTAACTGCCTAACCCATGTACACAGAGCCTGAAAAGAAAAGCTTGCTGAATCTTCAGGATTACATGTACCTCAGATTGAAGATCCATCTCTAATATCTAAAAGTTCAGACAGAGTCAAGTTAAAGCGAGACCATCTGCTTGCCAGGCACATTGGCACATATCTGTATTCCAGCTATTCAGGAGGCTGAGCCAGGAGGATTGCAAGTTCAAGGCCAGCCTAGGCTCCTTTGAGATCCTTTCTCAAAGTAAAATAAAAAGGGCTGGGGATATAGCTAAGGAATGGAGCATCCCTTGGGTTCAATCCCCAGTACTGAAAAAAAAAAAAATCTGCTAGAAACAAATTTTTATGTTAATGTTATTTATCTATTTTTGATCAAGCAATAAATTGGTATAAAATTTGAGGTGTTAAAGTTATAAATACAGTGAAGTCGGGCACAGTGGTGCATGCTTGTAATCTCAGTAACAAAGGAGGCTGAGGCAGGAGGATCACAAGTTCAAAGCCAGCCTCAGCAACTTAGCAAGGCCCTAAACAACTTAGTGAGACCTTCTTTCAAAATTAAAAATAAAAAGGGCTGGAGATGCAGCTCAGGGGCTAGGCATCCCTGGGTTCAATCCCTGGTACCAAAAAAAGAAGGAAAGAAAGCTATAAATACAATGAACCTCCATCCCACACACCCACTCTGTCTCTCAGCTACTCATTCTCTTCCCCAGGGAATGGAGGTCAAAGGTTCCTAGTATAATTACAAAGATAATCTTTGTTTATGCAATTAAGAACAGATATTCATTTCTTCTTCTTTCACGGTTGCCACTGTTTTATACACTCTGCCCTGTACCTTTTTGTTGTTTTGCTTAAGGTTTTATGTTGGAGTTGTTTTTTTTTTTCATATCATTTTACATATACTCTCATTCTTTTTTGGACAGTGCACTATTCTGTTGAATGTTATAGTGTGCTTAAATGGGTCCATATTTATGGCTTTTTAGGTTTTTTCTAATAATTTCAATTTAAACAATGCTGTGTCAATATGAATTTGTGTGAGTATGTTTATTGGGAAACTTCTACAAGTGGACTGTCTGAAGAAAGCACTTGAGTTTGTATTATTTTGATTAGACATCACCAAACTGCTAAGCTCTAAGGCAGATGCACTGATTTCCTCTACCAGGACCAAGATAGGAGAGAGTCTATATTAGTTATCTATTGCTGCATATCAAATCACCACAAAACGTAGTGACTGACTTCAAACAACAGTCATTCCATGTCACTCTACTTCTGTGGATTCAGATGCAAAAGCATTTGGATGGACCATTCTGGTTTGGAATCTCAGGAGGTTGCTTTCCGATGGTATCTTGAGCTGGATCCTTCTGAAGACTTCTTCACCCACACACCTGGGGCAGGACTGGGAATGGTTGAATTGCCAGGCAATGGAATATCTGGAACCACTTAGGTAGCTCTTTCTATCTTTGTGGTCTCTTTATAAGATTTGTCCCCAGGATGGTGGCTTCAAGGTAGGTTGAATTTTTTTTCCCATGTGATTCAGAGCTCCAAAGAAATCTGAAGGAGGTCGGGGGAGAGAAAAAGAGAAAGAGAGAGAAAGAGAGAGAGAGTGAAGTGTGCTAGCTGGAACTGGGTCCTTTTTATGACGTAGCCTGTGAAGCATGTTCAGGACTGAGGGGAGAGGAAAGAGAGGTGTCTGGAACGTGCAGTTTAAGGAGATGTTCTTTTCTATGACTGAATTTGAACTTGTATGACCCTGAGAGTGAGTGCACCTCTCTTCCCTTCCCCATGTCCTGGCCCAGCTTACACATAGCATCCTGACCCATAGCATCCCTTCTATACTGTCCACCAAGAGACCTAAGGATCACCTGGGTGCAAGCGAAGGAGTCCTAGAGAGAAGGTCCTCCATCTTGGTAGGAATAGTGGAGGTTTGTCCCACTGAACAGAGAGCATGTTGGGTGTATTTCCTCTGATGAGGAAAACATGGTAGATTGTTTGTATATCTGTTTTTAAAAATAAACTTCTTTTTAAGTGTAATTGAAACATACTATTAAAACAGCAATTCTCTATGAAGGAGGTAAAAATCTATTGAGAGTTTGCTTCCTCTTTGTCTATCTCCACAGTTTTTGCTCCCTTTTCTACTTTCTAACTGGACATATTGATAGACTCCTCCACTTTGAACTGCTTACACAACTTGCCTGGACTATGTATCACCTGTATGCATTGTGCTCTATTTGTTGATACAGCGAACTGGTAGTGCTAAATATCTTAGCCGATGTGTCACCAGTGTTTCCAAAGGAGCAGTCAATTGGCTTGGTGTCATGGCAATTCTGCATCTTTCTCCCTTCTGCTAGTGATGGTCTAAATTTGGGGGCCAACAGAGGTGAGGCAAGAACCTCACCCCCCCACTGGCACCAAGGTTAAATTTGGGGGCCAACAGAGGTGAGGCAAGAACCTCACCCCCCCACTGGTGCTTAGGCCTATCCACAAGCATGGCTATGCTGGACCGGTAGTCAGTGACGGGTTGATCTGGTTACAGTGGATTCAACCTAAGACAGGAAACTGACGTGTAAAGGTCAGTTCTCCCATGACGGGTAAGAACCACATGTTAATTTGGACAACCTAACAGGCACGGTCCCTAGCCACATTTGCCTGTTGTTTAATTAAACAGAAGGGGGCAGATGCTAGGAGCCACAGCAAAAATATTGATACAGGCACCTTTGGGTTTAGTGACTGCCAGCCAGCCATTCAGATTATGATTATGTTAAGTTACATTCATATGGTAATTGGACTCCTGCTGTTTACCTGGGCCCGTTTCGGGACTCAGGTTACTCATGTCACTCTTGTAATGGGAGAGTTCCCATTGGTTGGGAAAGGATGGTAGGAGGGTGTTCCGGGGGAAGTAGAGCCCCCCCCCCCTCAGGTAGAAGACACGTGGGTGGACCCACTTGTTAGGGGACGCACACGGCCTCTCACAAAATAAAACTTTGTTTCAGTTTGACTGGCTTGTGTTTTTGTGCCCAACCGGGTTGCAAGATTGCAAGCCGCCGTGCACTGACAGCCCAGCAGGGAAGCGCCCAGCAGGAGTGCGGCAGGCGGTGCTCGGCGACAGCAGCGGCAGGAGCGGAGCTCAGCCAGCCCGCTCGGCCCGGGGCCGGGCAGCCTGCAGCATCTAACATATAGACATTTTTCTACAAGAATTTGAGTGTGTGTATGTGTGCGTAGAGATAGAGAACGTGAGTTACAAATACTTTCCAGTTTATTATTTACCTTTTGACTTTGATTATGATCAGTTTTCCATGCAAAAAATCATTTTTGCATTTTATTTCCTCATTTTTTCCCACTCTGTGTGTGCACACAGGTGCACACAAAGGTATCTATTTGGTCTGTTTTGATTTTTTTTACCTTTGATATATTCAGTACTGATTTTACTCTAAGTTGTGAATTAGGGATCCAGATGGCTTTTTCAATGGCTACCTGGTTGATTGGAAATGTCATATTTATGATACCAAGTTCCTGAGATCTATGTTTACACTGCTTTCATTCCATCCATTTATTTGGATCATTTGTATGTGACAGTGCCACAGTGTCATTAAGTATTGTGTGACATATCATTTACTAAGACAACTTTCCCTTATTTATTTTTATGGTTTTGTTGGTTCTTCTTGTTGGCTTATTTTTCATGAAAACAATTTCTTAGGTTAGTTAAATGTTACTGGTCATGAAGTGATTAGGATGAGTGAGCCTCTCTGGGGTGTTAGGGATTTTTTCTGAACATAAAAGAAGGAAATGGGAGGTCACCGGTCATCCTAGAAAGAAGGCTGTCCTTAGAAGGGAAAAATTCAATCTCAAATCTACAGAGCATTTTGAGGATTTGATCCAAACTATAATGATACTTGAAGAGAAATGACACAAACTGATAAAGAAGAATGAGGAAAAATCCTTTTTATATAATCCTTTCCCTATTTTAAGAATTTAGGTTTTGGTGTGAGTCCTTGCCCAGCATGCATGGGGCTCTGGGTTTGATTCCCAGCACTGCGCCCCCCGTCCCCCGCAAATGAGGATGTAATGCCAAATCGCTCAATGTGTAATCTCTCTAATTAGGAACTATGCATAGTATTTAATTGTTTACCTGTGGCACTATTTCTACATAATTTGCCTTATTTTCCTTATGGTAAAAGAGAAGTGAATGAGACTCAGTCATTAAAGGATTTATTCACCAATATTTTAGGTTTTCCTAAATTTTTCAACAAACCAATGAATCTGAGGAAAATCTCTAAGAGCCACTTTTTGTTACTTTTCCACTTCAGTTGGAGGATTGTAAACACATTTCTATGTTCTGACTAATGTACAATAATATTTAAAGCACAGGACTTGGCTTATATTGGAAATTTCCTGTGGAAGGGATCAAAAGCACTTTGCTATTGTTCTCTTCCCATTCTCCAGGGATACTTGGAGATCCTGCAGAGTCTCTTGTGGTAGATACCTAAAAAAAATGTCTTGGATTTGCAGAGGTTTCACTATTATTCTTTAATAATGGGTCTCAGGATTTCAATTGAGGGAAAACCCAAAGCTCAAAAGTTCAAGTAAGGGACGGGGTAAGGGAGTGTAGCTCAGTGGTAGAGCTCTAGCTTAGCATAAGTGAGACCCTCAGTTTCATCCCCAGCATCTCTCTCTCACACACACACACACACACACACACACACACACATACACACACACACTCAAATTCAAGTAAAGCAGGAATAAAAATCAAATGAAAACTGAAATGTAACAACCTTGTAACGGATTGAAATTGTGGTCCAAAAGGAAATGCTATGTATTAACCCCAGCATCTGTGAATGTGACATTATTTGGAAATGGGATGTTTGCTGTTGCCATTAGGGTAATGAGATCATCCTACATAGAGAGCCGGCCTTCCACCCAATGATTAGTGGGTTACAAGAGAAAAGAGAAGGAGATTTGACACACAGACATGCAAGTAGAGATTAGAGTGATGTGGCTACAAGCCAAAGATCAGTAAAGACTGCAAGAGAACTTTGGAAAGATAGAGAAGAGGCATGGAGTGTGTTTCTATAGTATGATTTATGGGTGTCCCAAACCTTCTATCTCCAGATAAATTGTCTTGCTCATGGCTGTAGCCATAGGGTCCAGAGCAATGTCTGGCACGTAGTAGGTACTCAGTAAATATTTGTTGGCCCGAATGAATGAACAAACCTATTGCTGTGGTTGCTCCTTTGCTTTCCACATCTGGAGTTTATGGACCATCACACATGCTGAAATTTGATGAGGCTCCAGAAGGGACCAACCCTATGATACTGTATATTCTGTATTTCAGACTTTCAACCTAGAGAACTATAAGAATATATATATATATATATATATATATATATATATATATATATATATATATAACTATATACAGAGAATTATAAGAATAACTTTCTACTATTTGAAGCCATACAGCTTGTGATGATTTGTTATGGAGGCCACAGCAAACAAACACAGACAGTTTTACCAATCAAGAGAGGCTGAGGAAAGTTATCTCCAGTCCCCTAGTTCATCCCTGAGACACCACCATTCCTTACTATTCTTTTTTTTTTTTTAGATATTTATCTTTTGTAGTTATAGTTGGACACAATAACTTTACTGTATTTATTTATTGATGTGGTGCTTAGGATTGAGCCCAGGGCCTTGCATGTGCAAGACGAGTGCTCTACCACTGAGCCATAACCCCAGCCCCTTAATGTTCTTTCAAGATGAAATTTCAGCTGACCTCAGCTCTAGGGAGATTCCTGGACACAATGCACCTACACATGAGAAAGCAAAGAACATTCACTTCAAGTTAGTGGTTTCAACTCCAGTTCTCAGGCATAGAGGAATTCTAAAGCAATTTCTGAAGCAATTTCTAAAGCAATTTCTTCCAGTTTACATGTGAAGGTGCTGGGGGTGTAGATCAGTGGTAGAGCACATGCTTATCACCCCCATGCCAAATAAATAAATAAAATCTATACTCTGCTTATAGAACTGCTACTTGTATTTATCAAAGCAGGCCCAAAGGATTAATATTATGAACTATTAAAATGTCACTTAGTAGAAAAGTTTTAAAAATCTTTGTGCCTCAGAAACATAACAATTCTTTTTCTTTTCTTTTTTTTTTTTCTGCTACCAAGAACTGAACCTAAGGGGATAACAATTGAGCTACATCCCCAACTCTTTTTAGTTTTCATTTTGAGACAGTGTCTGACTAAGTTGCAGAGGCTGGCTTTGAATTTGTGATCCTCCTGCCTCAGCCTCCCAAGCTGCTGGGATCACAGGTGTGTGCCATCCACTAGCAATTCTTGATTTTTAGATCTCTGGGTTGTAACTTAGGATTGTATGTGGAATTTGACCCTGAAAAGGATATTTTCTAGTTTAAGGTAACTGTCTTTTTTTTTTTATCCTTTTACACTTGTTATCTCCCCATTCCAGCCAACCATTTATCCCTCACCCTCACCAAAAGAAATCCTGCAGGCCAGTGGTCTCCTTCAGTTGTTTAAAGGGCTTAGCAAAATTATTCACTTGAGAATTCCACCCATCAAATCCAACATTATGGGGTTGGTTTGTTAGGGAAATTAAAAAGCCCAAATTGGCCATCTTCCAGCCCAAAACAAAGTCAAGACCAAGAAGTCTCCCAAGGAACAACAGAAAATGGACCACTTTGTGAGTTAAGAGGCCAGCAGTTTTCATTACTTCCCACCAAAGCCTCGTCAAATTTCAGCATGTGTGATGGTCCATAGACTCCAGATGTGGAAAGCAAAGGAGCAACCACAGCAATAGGCTTGTTCATTCATTTGGACCAACAAATATTTACTGAGTACCTCCTATGTGCCAAACACTGCTACAGCCATGAGCAAGACAATTTATCTGGAGACAGAAGGTTTGGGACACCCATAAATCCTACCATAGAAACATGAAGTCAACCCTGGAGAAAAGACAGCCACAGAACCTTCTGGCAAAAGACATAGTCACCAACTCTCACTGCCCTCAGTACTCCCTCTTACAACCATCCTGACAAGCAAATACCACCAATGGC
The DNA here is from genome assembly GCF_045843805.1 of Urocitellus parryii. NCBI lineage: Eukaryota > Metazoa > Chordata > Mammalia > Rodentia > Sciuridae > Urocitellus > Urocitellus parryii. Next base: position 62,615,192 of record NC_135531.1, on the reverse strand, counting down.
AGGAACTCAGTGCTTCTCAAATAAGACTATCCCTCTTCCCCTTAGGGCCAGCTTTGTTTGTCTCTTAGACCTACACAGAACCATGGTACCCCTTTTTTTCCATGATTGCCTTCCCAATATAGAAGGCAGCAGCCACGCTTCCCTTATTTTTCTCACTAAATGTGGGGACGAGGGTGTGGGAGGAATGGCCCCGACTGAGCCTGAGCTAAAGCCCAGAAGTGCCTGGGCCTTTCTGACAACTGCTGGGGCTTGTCGACCAGAAGTCAGGACGAGGAACTGATGGTCCTGTGAGAATGAACGCAAACTCCTCCAGAGAGAAGAGCAAGACCGAGGTGATTGGAGAAAGGGACAGACTTGAGCTGAGGTCAAGATCACATATGGATTTTTAAAAAAGTATGTGTGGCAGGGCATGGCAGAGCACACCTATAATCCCAGCTACTCGGGAGGCTGAGGCAGGAGGATCACTTGGGCCCAGTAGTTCAGGGGCAGCCAGGAGCAAAATGGAGAGACCTTCTCACAAAAGAAAACTTTATGAAGAGGGATGAGGGCTGGGGTCATAGTGCAGTGGTAGAGCCCTTGCCTAGCGTATGTGAGGCACTGAGTTCGATTCTCAGCACCAAATATAAATTTAAAAAAAAAGGTCTACTGACAACTAAATATATATATATATATGAGAATAAATAAATAAATATAAAAAAGGGGAGGAGTGGTGCTGTACAACGCTTGCCTAGCATGTGGGAGGCCCTGGGTTCAATCCCCATCACCACCAAAAACAAAAACCTTGTGTGTATGTGTGTGTGTGTGTGTGTGTGTGTGTGTAGAAAAAGGAATGAAACAAAATGTCAATACTTTTCTGGGAGGTTAGGTTATGAGTTACTGTGATTTTTTTGTACTTTTTTTTGTATTTTTAATATTTTCTAAGTGAATATGTAATATAAGTAGAATGAAATTTTATTTTAAAAACGGGTCTTCCATGGTGATTGACTGATGTACTGATGTAGAACAAAGGTCTTTTACTTGTAATAAACAACATTCAGAAAATGTTGTTGGCAAATATGTATTCTAGAACCACTCTGTGGCTTTTTGTTTTTTGTTTTTTGGTTTCTGTTGTTATTTCTTGAATTCATTCTCTCCCTCGCCCACCCCCCCCCCCTTTTTTTTTAAACAACAACAAGCAAATCTTCATTTGCATCTGCATAGTTTGGAAAAAAATAGAGGAATCCATCAATAAACATCTCTCTCCCCTAAAAGATTGCAAAAGAGAGGGGCATTAGGGCAAAATTCAGGGAGAAATTGAACACTGCTTCTTAACGCACAATCACATTCAACTAAAACTGTTTTTCTTGTATTTGAAAAATTTTCAGAACTGATCAAAAACAGTTTCACACATCAAAATTACCATGTAGAAAACTTAGGTTCTAGGTTTAAGATTTAGGGAAATAATGGCTGGAGTAGATTTTGCAAAGAATGGGTATCTAAAGAACTAGATCAGCTTTCCAATAAGCATCTTAATGTTTTCAAAACTATAAGTTCCATTTTCCTTAACTCTGTTGATGGGTGATCATCAGAATTTGTTTCCTTCTAACCTGAAGGAAACCATGTAAACACACTGTTTTGATATGGGTAGTGGGTTTAAGATCTTAGGGTAAAAAAACAAACAAACAAACAAAAACATTCAACTCAACAGATTTTAAGACTGGCTTGCTTGAGATGTGGCTTCCAGATGAGCCCTGGGATGGGGAGGGGTCTCCGTGGAGACAGTGGGAACACTTGACCTATCAAGGGTGACTGTTGTTGGCTTGGAAAGTGCTCTTTGATATAACAGAAGCAAATATTTCAAAACCAAAGTGGGAAGGGGAGGATTGGAAGGATTGTTGTCCAGGATTTATGATTTTATGATCCATTTTTTTTTCCCTACCCCAAACTCTAATTTAGTCTTACACAATGATGATTCCTTCACAGTTCCTATAAAAAGCACTAGTTTAAGTGTGACTCTTTGAGGGGAGTCACTTCCTGGACATCCCTCTCACTTTAGAAGAAAGATAATTTTATGGAAAACAAAACTTGGAAAGTTTGATTTGTTAAGCTTTATGATAAAATGTTTGATATCCTCTAAAATTAACTTTAAATGAACCCCATGTTGCAGGCTAGCTTGTGACCTAGTGACCCCAAAATGCATTTATCTACTGTTAGACACAACTTCTTGGTGGTTTGGAATGTTCTTTCTAGCAGTCTAGTTTAGTGTTCAAAAGTTTAGACTCCCTAGGGTTCAAATCCCAGTCTTATCACTTACCCATTGTATGACCTTGAGCAAGTTACTTATCTTTCTGTGCTTTCATGTTCCATATCTATGAAGAGAAAATAGTTGCTACCTTATGCAATCAGCATTAGATTAAAAGTGTATAATACATATAAACAATTGAGAAACATGCTTAGCAAACTGTAAATGCCATGTAAGAACCCTATCCCATGTTAATTTTTTGAACTTAGCCCTTTCTCTCTCAAAATGTATGAAAGCATAGCTGTTGTTTTTGAAGCTGACATTATCGTGGCCTAAAAGAGTAAATATTTTCTCTAAGGTTTCTAATTTTGATCAAATAGAAAATCTGGCATTAGAATCAGACTATATTTTAAAATCACAGATTTTTTTCCTATATAGATTTTTCTTTTTTCTGTGTGGCTAATTTTCAAATGTGACATATGTGACTTTTACAACCAGGCATGCTACAATTTTTTTTTTTTTTTTTTTTGTCATACTGTGGATGAACCCAGGGCCTCACACACCTGCTAGGCAAGCCTCCTCCACGGAGCCACACCCCCAGCCCTTATGATTTCTTTCTATGGGATACAGGCTGAGACTGTGTCGACCTTTTTTCAAGGTCACAAAGCAAGGAGACTAAGTGAGACCTTAATCTAAACCTGCTACGGGAATCACAGCGCTGCCCGGGATATCACGTCATCCTCCAACTCACTCCAACTCCTGTTTCCTTTTTTTCCTGCAGCTGTCTGTTGGGTGTAGGCCCTGGGAAATCACCTGCTAACAATAACCCATTTGCCTTCCTGATCTCTGTGAAGATCATTCTCCCCTGGGAGAGATGAGCATCTATTTATTTTGTTATTTGCTTTTCTTTTCTTCCTCCTCCCCCGCCTTCTCTCTGTTTGTTCAGTTTTTCTTCCAAATTGTAGTTTCCTTCAACTCCTTCTAAAGTTTTAGTGAGATTCTCTTCTCTTCCATTCCCTCCTCTGGAATTCCTCCTTCCTGACTCCTGGTGCTCTGTGCAAGCCCTGCTTTTATTTTTCCTGTGCAGGTCGTCTGTGCAAATCTCTCTAGTTGGAAGGTTAGTACTAATGACTGGGCAACCCCATTAATGCAGCCTCCCCTCTGTGGAAGTTTACTTTTCTGGTTCAGTGTCTTTTACAGGGGAGCTTGTTAAGAGCCTTTATTGCTTGAAGAACGTGCACCTTAGAACTTTTAAGATTTCCTGATTGTGCACAGGACAGGCCTGGCTGAACCATGACAGCATAGGCAAGCTCTCAAGCTTTGCCAAAAGGCTCTGAGTGCAACCCAGGAGGTCCTGTGTTAGGGATTTAAAAGCTAGTGTCTGCTTAGCTGCCCCAGCTTTGCAAGAAACCATTTGGATACAGCAAGCCACAGCTGGATACAGATACACTATGGCCAATGTTGAGGACTGCATCAAGGTGAGGGCCCCAACAGGGCTGCTGTGAGCTTGAAGGTGTCCTTGCACCAGAAGTAGAAAATGTACCCTTTTCCAGATCCCCATTCTGAGGGGATAAAAATCTAGGAATGGGTCCCTATAATGGTGACAACCAGACCGACTTGTTTTTAGCTCCTATCCTGGCAAATAGCATTTATAGGAAATTTGGCTGTTCCCAAATTCTTTCTGCGTCCAGCAGAGACTGGGGAGGGTCATGATCCATTTCTGCTAGAGTTCAATACCAGTCACGGATCTGAGCAGCTCTCAGGAGCTAAGTTTCCTGCCCCCGGCTGGGTTTCTAGGCCCACTCTATATCAAATGCTTCCTCTATAAAGCCCACCCTGGGAACAATAGTGCCACTTGGGTGTCACCGGATTTGTGTTTCCACACAGGGGATCTCTTCTGCAATTGTGTGTGTGTGTTTGTGTGTGTGTGTGTGTGTGTGTTGTGTGTGTTGGGGGAGGGGGCATATATCTTAAGGGAGCTGGAAGCTGCTCAATGAGTGTGGAGTGTGGAATCCCAGTAGAGAGCTCTGGAGTCAGAGGGACAAACCCAATGACCCTACCACAGGGCTTTCACCCAGGTTGTAGGATTTCTAGATCAGGAAGAACCAGATGAAGTATCCTCACATGGCCAGAAGTAGCCAGTCCAAGGAAAGAGTGTGCATTTCCCATCAAGAGGAGGAAAGGAATCCTTGGGTCTCACTAACTCAGGCCCAGTCCCCTAGTCTTGCCTAGTCTTGGAGAGGCCAAGGGTCCCCAGCATATCCACCCTCACAACAGGTTCTCCCTCCCTAGCATGGCTCTGGAAGAAGTTGGCCTCCTGTTACTTCCTGATTCTTTGTTATCAGGACTTCACACCATCCACTCAGGGTCAGTCAGTCATCCCTCAGGGGACAAGTGAGACTGCGGCTTTGTTCCAGCCTGGGTTCTCTCCTAAATTAGAGCTGGACAGGGCTAGTATCAAGCCAGTGATGTAGAATTGCCACAAGAGTAGCCAGAGCCCCTCAGGCCTGGGTCTCCCTCTTCCCTGCTGGGCACAGTTTATGGGAGACCGCCATCAGCTCTGTGATTCCACACCCTGAGTCACTGCCACCCTCTCTCCTGGGCTGCAGATCTAGGAGGTAACATCCGCTGATCAGTCCAGTACCTGACTTTCATCACACCCCTGCCGGCTCTCGCCCTCAAGAGTCCTGTCTGATTTTCTGATTTCACTTGCATCTTCACACAGGTGAGTGTGGCAGGTGTCGTCATCCTCGTTTTACAAAGGAGGAAACTGAGGTGCAGGCGGAGGAAAGGACATTTCTATGGGTTGATGGTGGGTGAGCAGCAGGGATAGAACAGACTGGGATCATCGGGCTCCAAGTTCAGCCCTGTCCTCACAATGAAATAAATGTCTCTGCAGCCAGAGCTGGTGCCTGGGGGCAGGGACTGTGCTAGTTCTTCCCTTAAAGCAAGTTTCCTCTTCCCTCACCAGGGCAGCAAGCAACATGGCGCTTCAGTAAATATTTATTGAATTTGAGACTCCAGGTCCTTCCTTTCATTAACAGTAGGAAGGAAGATGGGGAGTGGGGAGCCGGTAAAGGCAGGAGGCCAGGGAGGCAGATCTCTCCCAGACCTGCCCAGCCAGAGCACGTCTTGTTCATTTATTGGAAGAGTGTTTGTTCCTTGGACAAATGTTTCATGAGCTCCCATTCACAAATGCACAGGCACATGGATCTTTTTCATTTCCTCTTACAATATACAGAATTGTGTTGCTAAAAACCCCTCCCTGCAATCCCTGGAGGTGGGGACGGTTTCATGTACTGATAGAAATCTTGAAGCAACTAGTGAGGCTGAGATGATGCTTCTGAGCCTGTGAGATCACAGTGAGGTCATTGGTTGCCCACCCCTTTCTCACTTTACCTCCTCCTTGGCAAACAAACAGCAGCACGTGAACATCTTGTAAAATAGTCTGGGCTGCAGATTCTTCAGCTAGGTTCAATTCCCACTGCATCCTTGCTGGCCAGTGGTTACAGCTGTGCACCTGCTAAGAACACAAGGCCCTAGGGGCCCACACAGTGGGGTCACATCCCAGTTAAACCATTTCCCAGCCACTTTGAATAAATTACTCAACATATAATCATCTTCCATGATTGTTGAAAGGGTCAGGAGTAATTTATGTAAATGGTTGACTCAGGGCTCAACACCCTGATTATTTTGTATAGTTGCCATTGTTGTTATTGTTAAACTCCACCTCTAATATTCTTTCTTCTATCCAGATGACAACTAGCAATTGTAAAAAAGAAAACAACAAACTCCTAAGGTAATCATGTCCTCTTCCTGTTAAAAGTCCTTTTCCTCTTTATATATTTGTCTCGTAGTATCACATCCCTCTTCTCATAATAAGTCTACATAATGAATAACCACAAAGCCTTGGAGACAATATAAGGTGAGCATTTTTTGCTTGTGTGTTTGGTGGTCCCCTAGGCAGCTCTGCTGGGGTGACTTACACATCTCAGAGTCAGCTGACCATGGAATGGGTGAGTGGACTCTGCTCCTGGGCCTTTCTTCCTTCATCAGGCTAGCCTGGCACATTCCCAAGACATGGCAGAGGAACCCAGGAGAGTGAGTGGAATCACACAAGCACTATTTGATCCTATTTGGATGTTGTTGCTGACATTCCATTAGCCAAAGTACATAGTCATGTGGCCCAGCCTGGTTCCAGGAGTAGGGAAATGGACATCTCTTTAGTGAGAGATAAAGGATGTTGGATATAAATACCATTCTCATCCTGGTCCCAGATGGCAGTAGGATCACTCTGCAGGGAAGATAAGCTCTCCTGATGGCAATTCCAACACAGTGAGAGTGTACAAGTCAGATTTTTTGAAATATTTTTTAGTTGTAGGTGGACATAATGCCCTTATTTTTATTCATTTATTTTTATGTGGTGCTAAGGATCGAACCCAGTGCCTCACCCACACTGGGCAAGCACTGAGCCACAACCCCAGCCCCCAAAAGTCAGATCTTCATCTCCATTAAAGAGCTACAAAGGTCTCTGGTTAGTGTTTAAAACAAAACATGTTTACCACAGTTGTTTCTTGTTTATTTATTTATTTAATTGGTGTTTTTTTTTTTTTTTTTTTTAAGGAAAGTATTAGGAGACAATTCTTCATGGGTATATCCCTCCCCTTTATGTTTTATCAGAAAAGGCATTATCTGTGTCAGTGTAAAAAAAAAAACTACTCTGCTTTAAAAGCAATAAGAAAATACTTTGAGCCAAATATGAATGACTACACCCAGGAACATGGATTTGAATTACTTTGAATGACATGTTTCATTATGGAAGAACTTTTATAGTCACAGAACAAGGAAAGTCATAAAGCAATAAATTTCTAATTACATTGATGGGAGCATCAGGTAGGCAGGCCACAGAGAGCCAGGGAAATGTCTTCAATAGTTTTTAGATATTATAGCATCTTAGTTTTGAGACTGGTGGGGGCTAGAGATTTAATAAGCTTAGTGATACATTCTGAGAAGTTTATCCACTAGTTACGAGAATATTAGGTCAGATACAAAAGGTACATGGCTATTAAATGGCCTAAGAAACCCAAGATAATCTTGGCTCCTCACCTACAAGATTCCATTTCTCCACCATCATGATGTTTTAATCAGCTAAGCTTAAGTAGTCTGCAGGATCTCAAATATAGATTCAGCTTCTTCAGAGAGCTTCAGTTCACAGCTGTTACTTGTTCCTAAACATATTTTCAAGTATGTTTGTTTCATTCGCATTGATAGTAGGGAAGCTGTTTCCACAATAGCTGTGTTACCTGCTACCAACCCTGGTGCCTAAAAAGGACAGCCACCATCAGACTTCTAAGACATATGTGCCTCCCTCACCTACTCCTGTCACCACATTGGTGAGGGGAATGTTCCTTCCACCACTCTGAAGGACAGAGTTCAATGGTGGCTCTTGTGGTCTTGTAGAATAAGTCTATTCCAACATTCCCATGTATCTGAGCTTTTGACCACTTCATCAACACTATGCTAAGCAATTCTAGCATTTCTGCCTTACTCAAGTGTATTATTTCTTAGTGAAAGAAAGACAATCTCAGGTTACATACTGTGTGATCCCAATTACATAATATTTTTGAAATAACAAAACCATAAGATGGAGAACAAATCAGTGGTTGTCAGGGGACAGAAATGGTTTGTGTGTTGGGGGTTGTGAGGGGGATGGTGGAATGGAAGGGTTGTAATGAATGCAAACACAAAGAGAAAGCAAGAAGTTCTTTTGTAGTGAAGAAGCAATTCTGTACCTCATTTGTGGCAGTGATTACACACATCTTTTAATGGGATAAAATGGCGGAGAATGAAATTTTTGTCTATACAAAATTTTGTCTATACAAACACCTGCACAAGGATTTTTGTTGTTTTGTTTGTTTGTTTGTTTGTTTGTTTACGGTACTGGAAATGGAACCTAGGGATGCTTTAACACTGAGCAATATCTCCAACCATTTTTATTTTTACTTTGAGACAAGGCCTGACTAAGTTGCTGAAGTTAACTTTGAACATGTAATCCTTTTTCCTGAGCCTCTCGAGTAGCTAGGATTACAGGTGTGCACCACCATGCCTGGCTTGTGCATGGCTGTTTATAGCAGCTTTATTCATAATTGCCAAAATTTGAAGTTGATTATGCTAATCTTCAGTATGTGACTGATAAACTTTGATACTACTAGACAATAAATTATTATTTTGTACTAAAAATTATTTTGTGCTAAAAAGAAATGAGATCTCCAGTCATAAAAGACATTGAGGAGACTTAAATGAATATTACTAAGTTAAAAAAGTTTATCTGAAAACATTACATGCTGTATTGTTCTTTTTTTAATTAAAAAATTTTGTAGTTGTAGATGAACAGAATGCTTTTATTTTATTTGTATATGGTGCTAAGGATCAAACCCAGTGCCTTGCACATGCTATGCAAGTGCTCTGCCACTGAGCTACAGCCTCAGTCCCTGTATTGTTCTTCTATAGGTTAAGTATCTTATCCAAAATGCTGAGACCTGAAGTGATTTGGATTTTGGAATTTGGAATTTTGCATACATACTGGACTGGGGTATCTTGGGATGGGACCCCAGTCTAAATGCTAAATTTATTTATATTTCGTGTATAACTTATATACACAGCCCAAAGATAATTTTATGCAATACATTTAGTGCAACTATATTTTGTTTTTTTGGTTTTTTTTTTATTTTTTTTTTATTTTTTATTGGTCGTTCATAACATTACATAGTTCTTAATACATCATATTACACGGTTTGATTCAAGTGGATTATGAACTCCCGCTTTCACCCCGTATACAGATTGCTGTATCACATCAGTTTCCCTTCCATTGATTGACATATTGCCTTTCTAGATTCTGATGTATTCTGCTGTCTGTCCTATTCTCTACTATCCCCCCTCCCCTCCCCTCCCCTCCCCTCCCCTTTTCTCTCTCTACCCCTTCTACTGTAAATCATTTCTTCCATTTGTATTAACTTGTCTTACCCCTCCTTTCCTCTTATATGACATTTTGTATAACCCTGAGGATCGCCTTCCATTTCCATGCAATTTCCCTTCTCACTCCCTTTCCCTCCCACCTCTCATCCCTGTTTAATGTAAATCTTCTTCTCAAGCTCTTCGTCCCTACCCTGTCCTTGTTTACTCCCCTTATATCAAAGGAGTCATTTGGTATTTGTTTTTTAAATATTGACTAGCTTCACTTAGCATAATCTGCTCTAATGCCATCCATTTCCCTCCAAATTCTATGATTTTGTCATTTTTTAATGCAGAATAATACTCCATAGTATATAAATGCCACATTTTTTTAATCCATTCATCTATTGAAGGGCATCTAGGCTGGTTCCACAGTCTTGCTATCGTGAATTGAGCTGCTATGAACATCGATGTAGCAGTGTCCCTGTAGCATGCTCTTGTTAGGGCTTTAGGGAATAGACCGAGAAGGGGAATAGCTGGGTCAAATGGTGGTTCCATTCCCAGCTTTCCGAGAAATCTCCATACTGCTTTCCAGATTGGCTGCACCAATTTGCAGTCCCACCAGCAATGAACAAGAGTGCCCTTTTCCCCGCATCCTCTCCAGCACTTATTGTTGTTTGACTTCCTAATGGCTGCCAGTCTTACTGGAGTGAGATGGTATCTTAGGGTAGTTTTGATTTGCATTTCTCTGACTGCTAGCGATGGTGAGCATTTTTTCATGTACTTGTTGATTGATTGTATGTCCTCCTCTGAGAAGTGTCTGTTCAGGTCCTTGGCCCATTTATTGATTGGGTTATTTGTTATCTTATTGTCTAATTTTTTGAGTTCTTTGTATATTCTGGTTATTAGGGCTCTATCTGAAGTGTGTGGAGTAAAGATTTGTTCCCAGGATGTAGGCTTCCTGTTTATCTCTCTTATTGTTTCTTTTAGTGCAACTATATTTTGATCATGACCCATTACATGAGTTCAGGTGTGAAACTTTCCACTTGGGGATTTTAAGATTAGGGATGTTCCAATTCACAATAGCTAAACTGTGGAACCAACTTAGATGCCCATCAGTAGTTGAATGGATAAAGAAAATGTGTTTTATATGGGATATTACTCAGCAATAAAAGAGAATAAAATCATGACATTTGCAGGTAAATGGAGAATATAATGTTAAGTGAAGTTAGCCAATCCCAAAAAACCAAATGTTTTCTCTGATATAAAAAGGCTAATTCATAATGGGGTTGGGAGGGGAAGCATGGGAAGATTAGAAGAACTCTAGATAGGGCAAAGGACAGGGAGGGAAAGGGATGGGACAGGGGTGTAAAAAAGATGGTGGAATGAGATGGCCATCATGACTCTAAGTACATGTATGAAAACACAAATGGAATGAATATACTTTGTATACAACCAGAGTGGGGTGGAGAGATTAGGGATGCTCTACCTAATCTTAAAATCTGAGTTGTACATAATATTTTGGAAAAAGAAAAACTATGGAGACAGTAAAAGAATAGTGATTGTTAGGAGTTTTGGGTGAAGGTAGGGATGAATAGGTGTGGCACAGAGGATTTTTAGGTCAGTGAAACTGTTCTGCATGATACTTCAATGGTGGAGATATTTTCTGTCATTATACATATGTCTAAACCCACTGAATGTAGAACACCAAGACCGAACCTGAATGTAAACTATGAACTTTATTTAGGCAAATAAATAAATGAAATCTATTTTTTTAATTTGCATAGAACTACTTGTGAACATGCACACACATGTGCGTGCACACACACACACACACAGATACCAGTTTAAAAAAGAGTGGAGGCAGTAACATGTATAACTTAGTTAGCAGTAATGTTCCATTTTTTGGCTTTGATATTTGATAGTATAGCTATAGGATGTTATGTTTGGGGGAAACTGGGAAAAGGGTACACAGGACTACTATTTTTGCAATTTCCTGTGAGTCTATAATTATTTCTCATAAAAAAAGATTTTTAAAAAAACAATTAACTCTTTAATCTAAAATACTTTGTATAGGTATGATGCAAGACTCCACATTGATTTATATTTACGTGGTTAACCACACATCCCAGTATTATATCTTGTTAATTTTTCCCTGACCCTCTAGTTTGTGGAAATATCTATGGGACAAACTCTTAAACATCCTGGCATCTCTTTCTCTTTAACCTGACACTTGTACAATGGTTCTTGACCCTGTACCAATATCATACTGTTCTAATTATCATAGATGATAACATTAGTTATTGATTATTGCTCTTACTAATAATAAAGAAGTGGAGGAGGAAGAAGAAAATTGATGTTCTCTGAGTACTTACTAGAATCGACACTAAGATCTTCATGTAGATTATTGTCATTTAATGAGAGGTGTTATAGCTGGCCTGTAGGATTCCCAAGGCTTTTTTTTTTTAAACCTACTATAACATCCTGTCTCTTCTCTAAAAAAAAAAAAAAAAAAGACAGCAGTCAGGTGTGGTGGTGTGTGCCTGTAATCCCAGCAGCTCTGGAAGCTGAAGCAGGAGGATTGCAAGTGGGAAGCCAGTCTCAGAAATTTAGTGAGGCCCTAAGCAATTTAGTGAGATCCTATCTAAAAATAAAATATAAAAAGGGCTGGGAATGTGGCTCAGTGGTTGAGCACATCCACTGAGCACAACCTGGGTTCAATCCCCCAGGACCAAAAAAAAAAAAAAAAAGAAAGAAAAAAGAAAAAAAAACCCACAACTTATTTTACCTATTTATTCTTCTGGTTCAACTTAGTGTTTTTCTGGGAACACACCTAAGATCGTTTGGTCTTATTTTGAATATAAAATAAACACTTGATGCTTTGGTTGCATATATTTACATTTATAAATTAATTTTGAAAAAGTTAATTTCTTAGTTGGAAGCAGTGGCACAAGTCTGTAACCCCAAGTGATAGGGAAACTGAGGCCAGAAGATTGGAAGTTTGAGGCCAGCTTAAGCAATTTATTAAGTCCTTGTTCCAAAATGAGAAATTTTTAAAAAGGGCTGGAGATGTAGCTCAATGAATGAGTGCCTGCCTAGCAAGATCAAGGTCTTGTGTTCAGTCCCCAATACCACAAAAACAAACAATACAAGAATCAAAGAAATGAAGTTAACTCTCTTGTTAACATTTTCCCCAAATTGTTTTCCATGCTAAATTAAAAAAAAAAAAGACAACAACAACAGTATTTAAACAGTCCACCTCTGATAGACATTTAGATATTCACCCTTTCCCTATTACCAGTGAACATACCTCCTTATCTGAAAATCCAAAATCCCAAACTTTTCAAGTGCTGACATGATGTTCAAAATGTTTTTGATTGTGGAGCATTTTGGATTTGGGATTTTCAGATGAGGGATCCTCAACCCATCTTTGCAAATACCCCCAAATCCAAAACACTTCTGATTCCAAGCATTTCAGATCAGGGGCACTCAAGCTGTATAAATAATGTGAAAAAGAATATCCTTTCACATATTCTTTTTCACATGTGTGCAAAAATATTTATACATTAAATTCCTAAGAGTGAAATTTCTGGAACTTTTGGAGCTACATTTTGGTACAATTATAATTTTGGTGTTTTCCAAATTTTCTTCTACCACCACCATCAAAAGACCAGTGCTCATTTCTCTGGGGCCCATGTCAGTTCCAATCTAATAAGTGAAAAGAGTATTTTATTATAGTTATAATTCTTACTTCTCATGTTATGAGTAAGGATGATCATGTGTTGCTGACCTTGTTCTTAACCACTTATAAAATGCTTTTTTTTTTCACTAAAGGATTGCTCCTTTGGCTTCTAATATGAACTGCAATTTGCTCCATTCCCAAATAAATATCTCCTATATTTTTTCTAGTGATTATATAGTACTTTTCGGTCTTTCAACTATCAGAATTTATTTTTGTTTGGATGGATACCAGTTGCATATATATGTAAATATATATTTTTTTTTTGTGTGTGTGTGTGTGTGTGTGTGTGGTGCTAGGGATTGAATCTGGGCCTTTATGCATACTAGATAAGCATTCTGCCTCTGAGCTACATCCCCAGCTCCTAAAATCATTTTTTAAATGAACCATTTTTTCCCTACTGATTTGAATTGCCAACTCCTCTATGTGTGTAAGTTTCTGTTGTGTTTGAGTCTATTTGTGAGCCTTCACGTCTGTTTCATTGAACTCTATGACCCTACATGATCAATACCACACAGTTTTGCTTATTACATTTTGAAAATATATTCTATTAAAGGATAAGGTTTATGTTCTAATTACTTTTCCTTTTCAAAATAGTGAAATTTTTTTATTTAACTGTTTTTCTGGGAACATGCCTAAGGCAGAGAACTGGCTTTTGCCCTCACTTATGAAATTTCTTCCCAGGCCCTGGTCTTCAAAATCCTTGCCCTCTGCACATTTAGAAGGTGGGGAGCAGAAATGGAACCCCCTGTATCCATTTCCCTTTGGCAGGGACTGTCCTAAAGGCTTCTCCCAATAGTGTTTCTAGATCCATCCTTCCCTGGACCAGGCACAGAGTTTAAAGTATTTCTCTTGTTCAGGTTCTCAGAATAAGTTCTGAGGTTTGATGTTTTTCTCCAACTAATGTCAAATAGCAGGCCTGTAATTTTCCCAAATTTAAGAGTGTTTTCCCCTGGCTTCCCGACTGGCTCAGACTTGTGAAAATATTCTCAATTTCAACTTCACTTCCTCTAACATTGTGCAAGACAGTGTGTGGCAAACCCTCAGAATATTAAACGTTTCTGACATTTTCACTCTGATGTGCCAATTTCTCATTCAATTCTTTTTTCCTTTTTATGAAGACAAGTTAGAAAGTAATCACTCTATAACCTTTGGCTTTGTTGTTTCTTTTCCTTTTTGTGCTACCCAGTCCAATTTCCTTATCTATCACTCTTCTCTATTGATTTTGGATGGTTCAGTGTTTGCCTTTGTGCTTTGCAAAGAGCACCATTGATTTTGAATAGATCTAGAAACGTTGGGAACTTCTGGCAGCATAACCAATCTTAGTGCTTCTACTAAAAGCATCGGACATTGCCTTACAGATGGGTTTATTGTCTCAGTCTATGATTATGAAAATAAACACTGCTGACAGCTGTTGGCAAAGACCTTCAGCGTTGTCATCTGCCAGTTTATGACGACAAGAGCCAGGAGTGACCTGTAAAATGTCCTGTTGAACCACTGATGGCAAGTAGGTACTCAATATCGGCTCCAAAAAAATAGGATATGGAATAATGGAAAGGGAACGTGGGATGGAGAATTCGAATGTGGTGTGATGTGCTCTGGCCAGGTGGAATTCCTCACGAAGCTCTGGAGAGAAAACCTGCTGAATAACTCATAAAGAGAACATTATAGCACACAGACTATTTTAGATCGTTGCTAGATGATAAGGGCCAAAGAGAATGTGGACTGTGAAGACTCCTTTAGCCTTTTACCTTTATTCTGTGCAAATCATCCCCCAGATTTTTACCCAATCCCTGGAGCAGATCATATGAGAAATTAGGTGGTGAAAGGACATACATTGGGAAAGAATGATGAAAAAAAAGTTAGTCGTCCCCTGGCTGAATGACCAGATGTTGAACTGTTGAAAATTGCCTAAAAATATGTAGGCAGGGTGATGGGGAGGAGCTCAGGCAGCTTCCCAGTGACAGAGATGGGGCCCCCGAGGAGGACCACCAGCACAGCTTTGCCCAGGAGATGTTTAAGGTGCTCGCTGCTCACCCACGTAAAGCTGCCAGGTTGACCTGCCCAACCAAGTGTCCTCCCTCTCTAAGGTCATCCCCACCAGCAGCTCTGCCCGTGGACAAGTAAGAAGGAGCTGCTCCTCCTACAAAGCACTCCTGGGCTAAAGTATACGAGGCTCCCAGAGGAAGGGACCAGACCAAAATAAGAAACACACCTGCCCTTTGATCAGCAGGTGAAACCCAAGAGAGCATTTATTTGAAAATGGAGTTCTTATTTTCTTGGGCTGTGGAGCACGGTTAGATTTACCTTCCAGGTCATTTCATCATTTACTGACGAAAGCAACAGTAAATTCTACCATTCTCATGAAGGGAAAATCTTAGTAGCAACTAAGGAAAGCGCTCACAGGTGTGGGAAGGAATGAAGAAATGGGTGGCTAACTCGTGAGGGCTGGGATGGTGAGTCACAGGTCTGGGAGCTGATTCACCTGCCACTCAGGCAAGACTCTGTCCTTGGCAAACCCTCGAAGGGAGAAGGAACGTCATGGACATTCACCCGTTTCATCCCAGGCTGACTCAGTCATGGTATGTTCTGATTCACTCGTGCCTTGTATCTTCCCAGATATTCAGGGAAAGCCAGGGTCCTTTGTCCAGTTACAAGTCAGACATCTTTTTGAAATCATCTTATTCTTGATTGCCATCTGATGGGTCATTTTCATGTTAGTGAATTTATGTGTCCTGGGCTCACCTTCTGTTATGGTTTAGATATAAGGTGTCCCCCAAGACTCCTGTATTCATGCAAGAATGTTCAGAGATAAAGGGATTGGATTGTGACAGTTGTAATCTAATTATTTAATCCTACTTTGAATGATCTGACTGGGTGTTAACTGTGGGCAAATGGGGCAATACCCTGGAAGGGTATTCTTCCCTGTGGCCCCTTTCCCCTCTCTCTCTCTCTCTCTCTCTCTCTCTCTCTCTCTCTCTCCCTCTCTCTCCCTCCCTCCCTCCCTCCTTCCTAAATATTATAAGGTGAGCTGATTTCCTCTGCCCTCCTAGTATAATGTGCACCTCACCTTGGACACAGAGCAATGAACTCAGCTGACCATGGACTGACCTTCTGAAACTATGAACTAAAATAAACTTTCCCTCTTCTAAGTTGTTCTTGCTGGGTATTTTGGTCCTAGTAATACGACATTGATTAAAACACCTTCTGCCCTCCTCTGGCTCTTCCTCAGCCAAGTGGCCCCATCTCCTCCCAGTGTAATAACATATCTTCAGGGTTGGGGGCCAGATGGGGGAGCAGGTCAGGTGTGCTCTCTCCTTTGGTTGAGCACATCTCAAGCTGCAGTTTGCCTTACCCAACCCTCTATCCTTATTGCGAAGTGACTCATATTTACTCTTGGTGGAGTTTTTGGAATCTCATAATCTTATCACATTCATTTCAGCTTATCCACAGTTTTTATCTCACCCAGTTTGAGTGAAAGAATATAGAAATGTGATCACCTAGGATTAATCTCAGTTCAGGGAGTAGAACAATTCTTCTTTAACCTAATAAAGGACACCTACCAAAATCCTATTGAGAATGGATAAACAAGTAGACGATAGTATATTCTCATCAGTGAAAATGAACGAATTATAGTTACACAAAATAAAATGGATAAATCTTAGAATCAATGTTGTGTTAAAAAGAATTATGTCCCAGAATCTATCTAGCTACTTTATAAAGATAAAAGTCTAGATAAATAGGCTGAGGATGTAGCTCTGTGGTAGAGTGCTTGCCTTGCATGTGTAAGGCCCTAGGTTCAAGTCCTAGTACTACCAAAAGAAAAAAAATTAGTTATATGACTAGATAAATATCACAGGGGCTGAGGATATAGCTCTGAGCTGGGGATATAGTTCTGGGCTGGGGATCTAGCTCAGTTGGTAGAGTGCTTGACTAGCATGCACAAGGCCCTGGGTTCAGTCCCCGGGCCCACATAAATAAATAAATAATGATGATATCACAGTAATATGTCTGAAACACTGAGTATGTATATTAGTTCCCTATGGCTGTTATAACAAATAACTACAAACTCAATGACTTAGAACAAAAGATTATTATTCTCTCACAGTTCTGGAGGCTAGAAGTCTGAAATTAGTTTCACTGAGCTAAAAATCAAGGTGTTGGCAGGGCTGTGCTTTCTCCAGAGGCCCCAGGGAAGAATGTGTTCCTTGGTTTTTCCAGCTTCTTGTGGCTGCCAACATTCCTTGGTTGTATCACTCCAGTGTCCAATGCCACGGTCACACTGTCTTTTGTCTACCCAAATCTTCTGATACAGTTACAAATGTCCTAATAAAATGGACCCATTATTAGGACACTTGTAATTGCATTTAGGATCCAATGGGATAATCCAGGATAATCTTCCCATCTCACAATTCTTTATTTAATCACATCTGCAAAATCTTCATCATGTAAGGTGATATTCACAAATTCCAGGGATTAGGATACGGATATCTTGAAGGTCCATTGTTAAGCCTACAACTACACACTCACACACACACACACAAACACACACACACACACACACACACACACACGCGTTTCCTGGAATGATAAATACTAAGCTCAGAATCAGTAGTGCTGGAACAGACCTACCTGTACAGGCTTGCAAGAAGTAGCTGCCCTTTTCTTCCCATTCTACACATAGTTACTCCAGGTTTGCAACTTGAAATCAGTCACGTAGGGTCATTTGCACTATGGAAATAAATAAGTACTGAAAATCAGAGCTTTTTAGCAGGGAACTGGCTTACTCTGTCAGACATACAATTACCTTCTTGGTGGGTAACATAGAAGGGTGGGTTGGGATTTGATAATGCTCTATCTTTTAAACTGGGTGGTATGTTAACAGGTATTATTTTTATTATGTTTTGAACTTACATGGATTTTATACATACTCACTATATTGATTTTTTTTTATTTAAGGGAGAAAGAGAAGGCCACAGAAAGTTTCTGATATTTGCATAAAAAATAAATATGACAATACCAAGTTCTGGTGAGGATATAGGGATGCACCTCCACTGCTTGTGGGAGTGTAGAATGGCACAGACACTTCCGGAAATGGTTTAGGAGTTCCTTACACAACTGAACAAACTCTCACTATATAACCCAGCAATTGTACTCCTGGGAATTTATCCTGGATAAATGAAGTTTTCTGTCTACAAAAAACCTGGACATGAGCCACATTGAACCTTTACTTATCATGGCCCCCAAACTGGAAATAACCAAAATGTTCTTCAATAGGTGAATAGATAAACGAAACATTGCATTTAGTTATTGACACACACATACAAAACTTGGATAAAAAGCCAATCATAAAAGGCCATAGACTAGCTGGGCATGGTGGCACATGCCTATAATCCCATCAGTTCAGGAGGCTGAGACAGAGGACTGTGAGTTCAAAGCCAGCCTCAGCAACTTAATGAAGCCCTAAGCATCTTAGTGAGACCTGTCTGTACATAAAATATATATTTTTTAAAGGGCTGGGCATGTGGCTCAGTGATTGAGCACCCCTGGGCTTAATCCCTGGCACACACACACACACACACACACACACACACACACACACATAAAAGGGGGCCACATTCTATCTGAATATTTGTATTACATTCTCAAAATGACAAGATTATTGCTATGGTTTAAATAAATGTTAAATAAATGTCCCCCAAGACTCATGAGTTAGAGCTGGTGGCACTAGGAGGAGGTGGTGGAAGCTTTAAGAGGCAGGGCCTGGTTGGGAGGGGGTATTGGGTCATGGCTGGTGCACCCTTGAAGGAGATGGTGGGATCACAGCCCTTTCCTCTTCTTCTTTTTTGAGTCCCAGCTGTGCCGTGAGTGAATTTACTCCCCCACACATTCCTGCCATGATGGTTGTCCACATACCAGAAGCCTAAAAGCACAGATCCACCTGATTATGGGTGACTGGAACTTCCAAACCTGTGAACCCAAACAGTACTTTTCTTATTATAAACTTATGATATCAGGTGTTTGTTACAGTAATGGAAAACTGACTGACACAGTTACAGATGGAGAACAGACTAGTGATGGTGAGATTATGGATGGCAGAGGAAAGGGGTAGTATTTGTAGCACTAAAAGGGCAGCTTACAGGAGATCTTTGTGGTGATGAACTATTCTACATCTTGATCTGATTGTAATTTCAGGAATCTGCACCTGATGAAATTGAATAGAACCATATACATACATTATACCAATATCATTTTCATGTTTCTGATATTATTCTATAGTTACATAGATATAACCATCAGGGAAACTGGGTGAAAGGAACAAGGGACCTCTCTGTACTCTCTTTGCAACTTCTAGGGAACCTATAATGAAATTCACCCAAATTGAATAAAGGTAAAAATTTCAGAATTTTTTTTTTTAAAAAAGGTGAAAATGTGATTGTTTTTATGCCACCCTCATATTCAAACACTTAACATTTCTGGTTTCTTCCAGGGTCATTCTGCCAGTTGTCACCATGTGAGCATGATGTGAAGTGTCTGTTTCTTCTGAAAGTCTCCCCCTAAGAGACCTTTCACCCTTTCTCCCCATCTCCCTGGCTATCTGCTGTGTTTATGCAACTTCTTTCTTGCTCTCTTCGCCACACCTTATCTAGAGAAACCACACCCTAATCTTCCTATCACACTCAGTTCATCAGAACAGGTCGCAAGCAAATGCGGTGTTTCTTCTGTATTGTGACCTACTAGAACTTTCCTCCTGTACAGCCTGCTTTTAAATCCCTGTTCAAACCTGCCTGGCTTCTTGTTATCACCAACTCTAACCTCGGGGCAGCTATTTAAAAATATTTTCTGACCAAAGCAGCCCGCTGAATTTGGTGTATTCTTCCTCATTCTTTCATTATCATATGTGGACTTTCCCTAGCCAGCTTGCTGAAAAAAACTCTGTTTCTCTTCTCTTCCGGTAAATGATTTCTAAGATCAATAACGTTCCCTGAACAGGCCAGGGAATTCCAACTTTGACAAAACCGTGGGTAGAATGAAGGAGGGAGGGACTCAGTGATCAAGGACTCCTGCCTTAGATCCTTCAGATACCTTGTCTGAATGTAGGGAATCTTGCACCCCCACATACCACACAAGGGATGCTACCTGGTACTAGGTGCCTGGGCGAGATTTCGGGCTACCACCATGCCTCCCACCATCTTCCTCCAGTATTTCTACTGATTCCTACTGGGAACCAGTGTCTGTTGATGACATTTCTACTTTTTGTCTATGAGTTTTTCTTCTTTTTGTAAAGTGATTTTTTAAAAAAAAATTTATCTGTATGCTCAAAGTTAAAGTCATACTGTACCATACTTGTGAAGGAGGAGAGCATTCCTCTACCGAATACTCCATCCCATGACCCAGAGATAGCAAATTTGATCTCTTTCTTCCATTTCTCCTGATATTTGCCATACTTACCTATTACAGACTTGAAAATGTTGGACATTGTCTCTTGACATTCTAAATAATGATGAGAATTCTACCCTCTTGCTACCCTCTCTAGTACAATATTTGCCCTACCCTCAATTCAATAGCATAATTCTTTTTGTTAAATTGATATTTAGTTTTTACATTTTAATGTTCCTAGGTATGGCAAATAGTATAGTATTATTGTATTTCTTCTCTTTGACAACTTTTTGTCTTACCTGTAGTTATTATTTGCCTTTGCTTTTTCTTAGCCTTGATTTACTTGTCCCTGTGCTTTCTGAACTCACCCACAGAACTGTAAAATGCCTCTTAAAACATTTTTCTCATGGTAAAACTTCTCAGATTATCTCACCAGTTTTAAATCTGGAGGTTACTTTCTGGGACCCTAAAGTCTTTCTAATAATCAGGCTTGGTCCTCTTAAGACCCACTGCAAAACCCTCATTCTAGGATTTTTCTTTTCTTCTTTCCCATATTATGTTCTGTGCCAGTTTGGTTTCCTCGAGAAAGAGACATGAAGACAGAGTTAAGAGTATAAGAAAGTGATTGAGGAATACTACCTATGAAAGGAAAAAGGAAGAACAGGATTAGCAGGGGAGCTGTTCACCTATGTTGCAAACCTGACAAAGAATTCCCCAGCACAGAGGGGAGAGCCAATGCAAGCAAAGTCCTTTAGAGAGACTCCACGATGAGTAGAAATGGGCAGGTCCTTTTATCAACACTGTGCCCAGTTGTTGACTAAGGGCCACCCCAAGAAGAATGTGACCTTGGTTTGAAAATTGAGGCAGATCCCAAAGGAGCTACTAGCTAGAAGCTGTCAGCTGACCACACAACTTTCAGTTGGGTGGCAAGTCATTTTCTCAAGGGAGTCTGAGCAGTGAATTTCCAGGTTGGCACAGATCCCGGTTTCTGAATTCTGTGTCTTCTTTTCCATTTTGTGCCCTCATTTTGGCAGAGTCCTTTCTCAGTCGTTTCTCGAAAGAACACTTTGAATATGAAGTGTTTGAGACCTCGAATGTCTAAAAATGGCATTATTCTATCCTCATACTTGACATTTTGATTGCATAGAGAACTCCACCTCCTTTTGACATAATTTTATTGACACACTTTGTTGTCTTCTGGATTCTGATGTCCCTGTTGATAAAGCTGATGATGCTGTTCTGTTTCCCATTCCTGGGAGTCTCAATTTTTACCCTGCTTTTTTCTCTCTCTGAAAACTTTAAGGCTCTTCTCTTTATTCCGAGGGTTAATCACCACTGTAAATTAAAATTATGTGACTTAGTGAGTCCTTTTTATTTATTAGATTGGACACACAATGACCATGTCCAGTCTGGGTGAATAATGTGTTGAGAAATATGCTGTATTACCCATTTAGTAATTCTTTTAATTTAATTTTTTCAGTCTTTCTTAAACTTCTGTTCTCAGATGTAGAAACTTTCTGTATTGGCCTACAAATATTTTTGATTTTTTCTTTCCAATTGCCTACCTTTTGTCTTTTTCTATTAACTCTCTGAGAGAGATTTCATCTTCTATCTTTATTGAATCTTTAATCTTGGCTATCATGGTTCAAATTTTCAAGGGCATTGTGTTAGTCAGCTTTTTGTAACTGTGACCAAAATACCTGATAAGAACAACTTAGAAAAGCAAATATTTATTTTGGCTCATAGTTTCAGAGGTTCAGTCCATGGTCAGCCAAGTCCACTGCTCTGGGCCCAAAGTGAGGGAAAACATCATGGTGAAAGGGTGGGCAGAGAAGCACTACTAACCTCATCGAGGCCAGGAAGCAGAAAGAGAGGGCCAC
Source organism: Urocitellus parryii (assembly GCF_045843805.1). Classification (NCBI taxonomy): domain Eukaryota; kingdom Metazoa; phylum Chordata; class Mammalia; order Rodentia; family Sciuridae; genus Urocitellus; species Urocitellus parryii. The sequence goes on along the minus strand of NC_135531.1, from coordinate 62,593,021 downwards.
AGGGAAGATGAACCCTTCCAAGGCATACCCTCAGTGACCCTTTTCCTCTAGCCACACCCCACCTGCTTACAGTCACCACCCAGTTAGTCCATTCCAACTTGGATGGACTGATTAGATTATAGCTCTTACAGCCCAGTTGTTTCATCTCTGAGCATTCCTCCATTAACACAGAAGATTTTGGCTAAATCATAGCAGATGATTTTGGCTAGATCATAGCTAAATCACAGCAGGTGGCACTTTTTCTGATCTCTGATTATCCCCTCACAATATCCTGTTCTTGTTTCATAGACATATAATTTCTTCCCATATCTTTGAGGATATTAGAAGTTTTAATTCTCTCTGTGTTATCTCTAATTCCTCCAAGTTCTTTTATTATGTATATTTTTTCTCATGTTGAAGGTTTTGCTTAAATACTTGGTGATTTTTAGCTGTCTGATCAAGTTTAAAACTGAAATACTATAGAACTCATTGAAAGGTATACAGGTAGGGCTTTTAAATGGTAGGCTCTGCTGTCATTTTGTATTGCCATGATAAAATACCTGAGAGTGGGTACTTTATAAATAAATGAAGTTTATTTAACTCACAGTTTTGAAGTCCAAATGCATGGCACTAACATCAGCTTCTGGTGGGGGCCTCATGTGTCAGGAATACATGCGAGAAACACAGAAAAGAGCAGGGTCATGTAGTGAGAGAAGAAACAAGAGAGCAAGCAGAGGAAAGCAAACTCACTTTATAACAACTGGTTCTTGAGAGACCTGACCCATTCCTGTGAGATGGTTATTAATCCCTTCTGAGAGTGGCACTCCTTGACCTAAGCACTTTCCAGTGGACCTACTTCGTAATGACACTACCATCTTTCAATTCTCTTACAATGGGGATCTAGCTTCAGGAACAGGAAATTTGGGGGCACAAACCATATCTAAACCAGCATTTTCCTCCAAGTGGGGCTCTGAAAATGTCAGGATCTATAGATATTTTCTTTGGAATTTTAAAGTTTCTTCCATAGAAAAAAACTCCAGTCTCTGCATGAGTGCCCCAACCCAGGCTGCTATTGTTCTGAGTGCCAGGAAGGGAGGGCTGAGGCACTCTAGATTTGTACACTGATTTTTACTGTCTCCCTGTTTTCAACAGAAGACAAATCCTCTCCTAAGATCTCAGATGCGCTCATATTCTGGAATGGGGAGTCTCTAATGTTCAAATCTTCCAGAGAATAGCCTGTGTGGTGGCACGTACCTGTAATTCTAGCTATTGGAGAGGCGGGGACAGAAGAATCACAACTTTGAGGCCAGCCTGAGCATCTTAAAATTAGGAGGCTGAGTTGTGGCTCAGTGGTAGAATGTTTGCCTGGCGTGTGTAAAGCACTGGGTTCGATTCTCAGTATTGCATACAAATAAATAAAATAAAGGGCCATCAACAACTAAAATATATACATATATTTTAAATTTTTAAATTAAATTAAAAGTGCTGTGTATGTAGTTCAGTGGTAAAAGTGCTTGCCTAGCATGTGTGAGGCCTTGGGTTCTATCCCCAGCATCATACACACAGTCTCTTTCATTCTCTCTCCCTCATGAATAAATGTCTAATTTATTTATTTATTTATAAATTAGACATTTATAAATGTCTCTTCCTCCAGAAGATGGAAGAGGAAAGGTGCGGGGGGGAGTAAAAGACACAGCATTACAAAATTTCTTTCTATAATTTTCTACAGTCCCCTGTTTTCATTTCCATAATTAACCTACATCTTCTGAAGTACCTAACACTCAGATTCCTGAGACCTTCCAGGTTTCTGTGGTGTGAATTGGCTCGATTCTCACTAGGCCTCCCGCTGTCAGCACTTGGATTTTGGCTTCCTTAGCTCTGTTCTATCAATCACAATTCCTATATCCACGTCTTCCAAACCTTTTCTACTTGTAAGTGGAACATAAAACTTCTCTACTTCTAAGTGTCTCCTTTACTTGGTGAGGGGGTGGTGGTGTGTGTTTATCATATTTATTTTTACTGATGGTCTTTCAGACAGAAGAGATATAAATGCATGTTTTTAATGTACCATGTTTAATGAAAAATCCCTGACATGAATTACCACTAATCTTACCGGAAGATGCTAGTCATTTCCCTTTGCCTTTATTCCAATTCTTGTGAACATTCAAGCATCCCTGTGACACATTTCGGGAAAATCACAGTTCCAGCCTCCTGTGGCTCACTGGCAATGCTGTTTCCTTAATTATCCTAGATGTGACACAGTGTTCTTTCTGCAATGATCTATTTGGTTCTTTTCCTTGCTCTCTTGGCATGTGTTTTGCTGTAACTTCATTTTGTGATTCATATTCCAGGCTTTGGTATTAAGGGCAGAATAGGAGTGATTGCTGTGTAATGTCCTAACTTCTCCATAGAAATCCAGATCATAAGCTGTCAGATTTTTAAACTCAAAGGTGAAGGGCTGGCTGCTTAGAGAGAGTAAATGTTTTCACTAAAAGCATAAGAACAATCTTTTCACAAGTACAAAAATGTGCTTGCCCCTCACCTCTTCCAAGAGCCATAAAATCGCTCAGAGTGAAAAGGACTTAAAATGTCCAATGGAAACTCAGATGGTGTTTAGAGCCCTGCTCCCCACTCAGCCCTCAAGGGGCGGAGACTGTGCTTGTGCACCTCTGTATGGAAACCTACTCCCTCTCTAGGCAACCCCTTTACCTTTTTTGTCTTGACTGTTCCTATTTTTTTCATCTACCACTGATAATGTACCCAGCTCTCTGCTAAGAACTTTGCAAACACTTCATTCACTCCTTACCACAGCCCTAGAAGTGTGGTTACTCTTGTTTTGCAATTGAGAAAATCCAGAGCTACACTGATTGTCCAGAATCACAGCCAGCGAGCGCAGCACCGGCAGGTGAACGGCAGTGGGTCTGGATATGAGTCCTTGCTCTATTTATTTTTTCTTTTGTCCGCCCATGATAACCCCTCCCTCAAGTTTCTACCCATCGAAGATGTTTTTATCCTTTGGAATCATAGGGTGAAAGCCAAACCTCTCTTCTACATGAGCACTCTAGCTATTTCAAGATGTTTATCGGATGTCCATTCTACTCCAGGCTAAAGTTTTCTAGGGGGAAAGAAAATGAGAAGAGAAGATCAATATCTGTTTTAAAAGTATTAAGTGTACTTTTCCCTCAGTTTCTAAGCTGCTTTCCTACTTGAGGCTCTGGTTCAAACTTCATAACAGGACAGGCGCTGGATCTTCTTAGGGTGTGGTTGGAAGCTGCTGCCCAGGGCACCTACACCCACCTTTGCAAAGAATCAAAATGGGCCTGTATGGGCCCAGATCACCCTTGAGTTCCTGGCATAGCCAGCATGTCAGCCACTATAGGTACCCCACTTTTAATGGACTTCTTTCAGAAAGAAATCCAGCCAAGTCCCAGATCAGTAGTAATTGCTTTAAAAAAAAAGGAGTTTTATGGACTTTGTTGTGTATCATTAAAGTAGCTTCAAATTATAGATTACACATTGAACAACTGCATATATAAATCCACCTAGATTGCACAATTCTTTATTTCCAAGTAGGTTTGTTTCACTGTGCTTTTGCCCAAATCTGTCTGATCATAATTCCTAGGAGAACCAGTGTGGTGATGCATGCCTGTGATCCCAGGGGCTCAGGAAGCGGAGGCAGGAGGATCACAAGTTCAAAGCCAGCCTCAGCAACTTAGTGAGGCCCTAAGCAACTTAGTGAAACCCTGTCTCAAAATAAAACATAACTTTAAAAAAGGACTAGGGATGTGGCTCAGTGGTTAAGTTCCTCTGGGTTCAATCCTTGTTACTACTACTAATAATAATAATTCCTAGGAGACCCAATGTGAATTGTTAGTAAACCTTTCTCCAAAGGATTCTCATGAGTTTGGAAAGAAAGCATTGCTCTGAGGAATTCATTGCCTGAAATTCTATTCCTTGTATGTATTTAAAACCTAGGGGCTAGGGAAGTAGAATGCTTGTCTCGCATTTGCAAGGCCCTGGGTTCAATACCTAGTACTGCACAAAATTAATTAATTAATTAATATTAAAATTTAAAAAAATAATTTGGAAGACAAATAGAGTTCAATAAATATTGTGATGGATAATTTTATGTGTCATCTTGGCTGAGCCACAGTGCCCAGATATGTGGTCAAACATTGTTTTGGATCTTTCTGCAAGAGTATTTTATATGAGATTAACATTTAAATTGGTGGATTTTGTGTAAAACAGATGCCCTCCATAGTGTGGGTGGGCCTGATCCTATCAGTTGATGCCCTGAATAGAAAAAATGATTGCTACCTCCTAACCCCTGTCATGAGTGAATTCTATAGCATGTGACTTTGAACTTGAATTGCAACACTAGCTCTCTCTTCAGCCTGATTGCCCATCCTTCAGATTTTGGACTTGCTAGCCTTAGCCCTCATAATTTTATGAGCCAGTTACTTGAAATCAATCTCACTCTCTCTCTTTCTCTCTCTCCCCCTTTTAGTTCTGTTTCTCTGGAGCATCTTGATTGATATTAAAATCAAACTTTTTTTTTTAAAGGTGATAAATCAAATAAGAGCTACTAATCTCTTTTTGGTGACTGGCTGCTGTTTTAGAAACATTTTGGAACACTTGCATCTCAGAGGGGAGTGGATAGAATATTTGAAAAGAAAGGAGGGGAGTTGTAGTATGCTGAAGGGGTCTGGATGACAAAGTTAAAAGGTAATTACTGCTGGACACTGTGGTGTACTCCTGCAATCTCAGCTACTCAGGAGACTAAGAGGGAGGTCAGCCTGGAATACAGCCATGCCTTATCTCCAAATAAAATTTAAAAAGCAGGGGATGTAGTTCAGTGGAAGAGCATCCCTGGGTTTGATCCACAGTACTACCTCTAAAAAGTAATTGTTGCTTTAGGAGTCAACAAAAAGACTGTGAAAACCTTGCTTTAACCTTGCTATGAAAAATAGCCCATATTCAGATACTTCTAGAAAGCAGCGGGGGCAAAGTCTGAGTTGGGCTTTTTTTTATTAGTCCTCAGATTTGAACCTTGGGCCTTGTGCGTGCTAAGCACATGCTCTACCACTGAGCTGCAACCCTAGCCCTATTTTTAATACTAGATTTTTAAGTCAGATTGACAAATGATTTACACATGATAAAACTCTCTTTTAAAGTAGAATATTGCATGAGTTTTGGTAAATGTATAAACTTGTATAACCACTATGACAATTAAGATGCAGAATGTTTTATCACTTTGAAGTTCCTCTGAATTCCTTTTAGTCAATTTCCTTTACCATTTCCAACCCCTAGCTATCACTGATTTGTTTTCTTTCAGAACTGTATACTTTTAAATTTTCTAGTTCCATTAAGTGAAATCACACTGAATGTGGCTTTTTATGTCTGACATCTTTTACTTAGCATAGGTTTCTAGAACTAGGTTCATCTAACGTGGTTGGCGTGGAATGGTAGCCTCTCCTTTGTGTTGCTGAGTGGTGTGCATGTATCCATTTATCCATTCACCAGTTAATAGACATTTGGGTTGTTTCCAGTTTGAGGCTATTATGAATAAAGTTGCTATGAACATTCCCATTCAGTACTTTTGCAGACATGCCTGCATTTCTCTGGGTAAATACCCAGGAGTGGGATTGCTGCCTCATATTCTAAGCCAACACTTACCTTTGAAAGATATTGCTCAGTTGTTTTTCAAAGTGGCTGGACCATTTTAGATGTGAATCAACAATATAGTGCTGAATGTTTTTGAAAAAAAAATTCATTGTAGACAAATATCCAAACACTTTTGTTCTTTGACATCAGCACCGACATAGAATTAGTTTTGTGAAAAATAGTAATTAAGAATGCTGGACCTGGAGTTAGATTGAACTGAGTCCATTAATGATTTCAACAAAATTGCTTCTGTAACTTTGGGTAGGTTACAAGCCTATTTCTTTCTTCCATAAATTGGAGATAATAACAGATCCTCTCTGCTTAGTGATGTTATGAGGATTAAGTGAAATAAAATACATAAAACTCCTAATGCAATGCCTGATACATAATTTATGATTAATAAAAGTTACTCTTGGGCTGGGGATACAGCTCAGTTGGTAGAGTGCTTGCCTTGCATTCACAAGACCCTGAGTTCTAATCCCCAGCACCACAAAAAAAATTACTTTTATTATTTGTATTACCTTCTTTGAATAGTGTTTGTTGTAGTAGGGTTTTACCATATGAGAATATGAACCATGGACTTAACATCTTTAAGGTTTCTTTTAGAACTCAGGAAAGCCACAATAAGGTGAAAAGGATGTTTTGTCATTGATGCAAGATATTTGTAGTTATTTGGAATGAACAACTGGCAAACCATTTTATATCTTCTCTAAACTTTCTGACTTAAGTTTTCTAATTTGTAAAGCAATAATTCTTCTCCCATGTCTCTCATACATTTGATGAAAGACCAAACATTTTAAACTGCAAAGTTTAAACATTTGAAAATTTTAAACTGTAAAGTGCTTTATCAATATTTGCCACCAATGAAAGGTTTAGAGGAAAACTTTCATAAGCTATGAAAACTTAAGATAAAGGTATCCTTTTATAAACTTTCTGCTTTTACCGTTGACTGGGAAAAAAATATAAGCTGATAGCTGGAGAAGGTTACAAAAAGAATCTTTTGATTAAAATAAAAGATGTAAGAAATGGATACTGCTTGAATATGGTTTGTCCCTTTTGAAGCTTATGTTGAAAGTTAATCCCCAATGTGCTATTAAGAGGTGAGACCAAGTGGAACTTGAAAGAGGTGATTAGGGCCCTGCCTTCATGGATGGACTATTCCAATCATGTGATTAATGAATTAATGAGTTACCTCCAGTGTAGGACTGCTCTAAAAGCCAACTTCCTTATGCACTTCCTTATCACTGTCTTATCATGTGATGTCTGTGCTGACTGAGGACTCTGTCAACAAGAAAGCCATCACCAAATGCAACACTAAACTGTGAACCAGAACTATTAGTCAAAACAAAAAGTTATGCTCTTTTTTCTTTATAATTTACTCAGTCAATGGTATTGTGTTATTAGCAACAAAAAACAAGAGTAAGACAGATACCAAAAAGGCCAAGCTAACCACTTATATCCCAAACCAGCACCAATATAAAAAGAACATACACAGCACGTTTCACATGCTACAGAGAGTCAACAAGCTGAATTGCCTGAAATAATTTAGTAGCTACAGAAATTTGTCAGTGTACACATCCAAACATCTGCTTATGGTTGTGCATTTAGAGGACACATGAATTTGAATGATGCCACTTGAAGTTCCTTTTTTTAACCTTTAATTACTTAACTGATTTTTATGTGGTGCTGTGGAGAGAACCCAGTGCCTCACATGTGAGGCCAGCACTCTACCACTGAGCTACAGCTGCAGCCCCTTGAAATTCTTTTTGAGACCCTAATAATTGTACTAAAAGAAGAAGGGAAAAAGGAGGAGGAGGAGAAGGAGAAGCTATTTACACAATGGAATTTTAGACAGTACCAGGAAAGTTTTAATAGAAATATAAATTATTTAACTCTGCTGGAGCCATGTGGGAGAACAAAATATAAAGTACAAAATTGCATTTGGGAACAGAAAGGGTATATGTATTCAGAATGGAAAAGAATTAATTGTGCCTTCCATAATTTATGAGAAGTGCCAGGCAGTTAGCCTAAGCTTCTAAATCGTGTTCTCTTCCTTGGGACCTGGCAACTGAGGGTTTGGTCTCATCCATTTTGTGGAGGAAATCCAATCTTACCCTACAGAAAGTGGAGGGGAATGAAGGAGACCTTTTTTATTATTAAATATTTTTCAGTTGTATATGGACACAATACCTTTAGTTTTTATTTATTTTTATGTGGTGCTGAGGATTGAACCCAGTGCCTCATGCATGCTAGGCAAGCACTCTACCACTGAGTCACAACCCCAGCCCAGAAGGGGACCTTTGACATGGCTGCCCCTCAGACTCATTACATTGATGTGATTCCCAATAGTAGACACTTAGCATTTCTTATTTAATAAATTACTTTTCTACTAAGTGAAGTTGAGCATTTGTTATAAGTTGATTTTAAAACTCAGAAGCAATGAAATTTTGTTTTAAATTTGCTAATGGATAAATGCATTCATCTATTATTTTTTTCCATGTATTTAGTGTAGACATTCTGATATTTGCTGTAGTCTGAAATTAGCATGTATGGACACATATACAGAAAACACATTTCACCCAGAATGCAGCCTAAAATGTCACAATTCAGAAGCATTCACTGAACATCACCTCATGACAGTCATTTTCACAAACATGATCACATTTCATTCTCATGACAACTCTGTGGAATATGTATCTACATCATCATACATTTTTACATATATAAAATGTGTAATAAAATTGATATTGCGAAAAGCAAGCTACCTCATAGATCCCAATTCAAGTCTACCTGCAATGTAAAACAAGAATACAGACTGAGGGTGTGGCTCAGTGGTAGAGTGCTTACTTAGCATGTACAAGGCCCTGGATTTAATCCCCAGCACCCCCCATCACACACACACACACACACACACACACACACACACGCACACACATCCACACACAAAACCACATAGTAATTTTTACTTGACAGTAAGTTAATGAGCTGAATTTACTGTGATAATTTAGTGGCTACAGGGGAATGGTTTGTCATCCTCCTGGTAATGATAAATATATATGCACATATTTACTTTAAAATTTTTAAGTATATATGACATATATACAGTAAAGATATAAAATGATTAAATATATACCTAAATACACACACACACACACACACACACACACGGTAAATAATACACATATATATGGTAAGTATATCTGTAGTTGATAAATATACAATATAATATGTGTATTATATTTGTACAGATGAAGAAACTGTGGCCCAGAATAGTAAAATAACTTTTCCCAACATTTTTCACATCTAGGAAGCAGGAGAAATGGAATGGAAATTCATGTTCTGCCACATGGAACAAATGTATATTCCAAGAACTAAAGACATGAAAACTCTACAAATACTGTGTTTTGATATGTGAGCCCCAGGAAAATTGCTGGGATACATCAATTGTTCTCTGAGGAGGTCAACCTCAAAAGTGGAACATCCTTCTCCTGTATCACTAATTTCCTTAGTAACCTGACATAAATCTGTAATCCCTAAATATCTCAGCATATCTTGAATTTATTTCTGGTCCCAACCCAGAATAACTTGTGGGATAATAAGTACTATTTAAGTTTATTACCAGTTGTGTTATTTATTCACTAATTGCTTTCAAACATTAGTGTTTTCTGAATATAGGGTACACATTCTCTCTTTGACCATTCTCTCAATATTTCAACAAACTTTGTTCATATCATCCCCCTTAATTAAGAATATTCAATTTGGGGGGAGGGGTAGAGGGGCTGAGGATTGGATTTAGGAGCACTCAACCACAGAACCAGATCCTCAGCGTGTTTTGTATTTTATTTAGAGACAGGGTCTCGCTGAGTTGCATAGCACCTTGCTTTTGCTGAGGTTGGCTTTGAACTCTCAATCCTCCTGCCTCAGCCTCCTGAGCTGCTGGAATTACAGGCATGCACCACTGCACCCAGTGAGAATATTATATTTCTAAGTCTGTCTGAATCTGTCCTTACCCAAAGCCTCTTGACTGAAGAAATTGACTCTGAGCATTCTGCAGATAAAAGAAAAGCTAATACTTGCCCTAGCTGGGCTCTTTAATAGGCCTCTTACTGTGGGGTGTTCTCTCTCTGCCCTCTGACCTGCAGGTCCACCTTCACACACCTGCTCCTCTCTCTGCCCACTCCAAAAACTGATGATTTACTGGTTCTTTCTTACTCTTCAGTGTTTCACACTGTTAATAGGTCACACTTCTCCTCCCTTTCTGTTGAGTGATATTTTCATCTTAGATAGCCATTACATTAGGAAGAAAATTTTTGAGCAGAATCAAGCAAAAGATGTGGCAGAATGAGAAAATGAGCACTTTATTTGACAGCCCAAAGTGCTGTGGATTGCACATGTAGTGGGTATCAGAAAAACCTGCAGATTCCTGGGCTCAATCCCAGACCCACAGAATAAGCATCTCTGGGGTAGACTCCAGATATCCACAATTAACTAGGTTCCCTGGAGACATTCTGATACAAGTGGTCAGAAACACTGCAAGAATGTGATGCGATAAAACCTATCTCCCCTGGAAAGAGAAAGCTCAGCTGATCAAAAGCTCATGTTTTTCATGGCCTCTCACTTGTGGCAGAAAATCCTACTTGGCGCATGATTGATTTGAGGGGCTCTTATCCTTCTGGAGAGTCTAAAACAAGAAACAAAACCAACCCAACCCGGAATCTACCCATCTAGTCATATAAAGACTGCCTGAAGGAGAAGCAACATTGGTTTACCTTCTCGTTCAGGTTTTGAACTGACCTTTTCAAAAGTCAGTTGAAAAAGATGATAGAATTTGAGATCTGTGAGCTTTGCCTCTAAAGAACACATAGAAAACCCTTGTTTTTTGAACTGAGAAATGCATAACTGTCCCATGCACAATCAGATAATCCCTAAAATGCCTTTCCCCTGGTCTAACTCAATTCAGATAACTGCATTTGTCTGTGAGAAACCCTCAGAGAAAACATTCAGGCCAAATGATCTCATGCCTGAATTTTGCAAAACAATATGTGCACAAGACCAGAATTTATATCTTCCAAAGTGTGCCATTCCCAAATCTAGCCTCAGGGTGCTCTTCAACAACGTGGTTTCTCTACCACCTCTGAGTCACTTCCTAGGCCTGGATCCAGGGCAGCTTGCAGACCCCTGGCCACCACAGAGGCCACATGAGAAAGCAGTTCTGTTCTATTTCTAGGAATGGCGTCTTTTAAAATTATTTTACACTTATCTCACCCATTTCACTATCCCAGATGTTTTTAAAAAGGAGTTAGCATGGATAAAAGCAATGTGTTTTTTCCCCCTCAAAATAATTAACATTTTCTTATTGTGCCCAATTGAGAGGAAAATCAAAGGTGTGGTGGTGAAAATGCCTGACAACCCCAAAGATGTTAGAGTGGGCTTGAGCAAAACTGTAACTCTTTGCTGCCCTGGGGGATTAACCAATTTGTACTTTCCTTTGGAAGGGAGGGGTAATCAAGCTCTACCTGTTTTATTTCAGATTGGTGGAAGAAGTGGGAAAAATAGTTCTGAATTGACCCTTCACCTCTGACCCCAAACAACTGATACTGACACTTCTTTGCATTTGTATATATTAAACAATGTCTTTGTGGTTGAAAAACATAGACACCATTTTCCTAGTTGTCACTTCCAGAGGAGTTGCCCTCTATGTGACATGGAAGATCTCTATTGAGGGGAGCAGTCGAGAGTGTTACTCTGGGCCCTGTCTCAGGAGAGGAGGCTTCAACTGTCAGATTTAGTCCTAAAAGTGTCCTTGGATATCGTACAGAATGGGAGAGAATCTGTCATTCATCTGATAGAGAATTAATATCCAGAATAGATAAAGCACATAAGAAAAAAAAAAGACCAAAAGAACAAGCAATCCAGTTAATAGGTTGGCAATTTAGCTGAAGAGACACTTCTCAAAAGAAGAAACATAATTGGCCAATGGTTACATAAAAAAATGCGCAACATCTTTAGTCATTGGGAAAATGTAATCAAAACTACATTTAAGATTCCATCTCGGGGCTGGGGATGTGGCTCAAGCGGTAGCTCGCTCGCCTGGCATGCGTGCGGCCCGGGTTCGATCCTCAGCACCACATACCAACAAAGATGTTGTGTCCGCCGAGAACTAAAAAATAAATATTAAAAAAATTCTCTCTCTCTCTCTCTCTCTCCTCTCTCACTCTCTCTTTAAAAAAAAAAAAAAAAAGATTCCATCTCACCTGGGTCAGGATGGCTATTATGAGGGAACAAAAAATAGCAAGTGCTAGCAAGGATGGAGATAAAAAGGAACACTTATACACTATTGGTGGGAATTTCGGTTAATACAGCCATGAGGGAAATCCGTATAGAGATTCCTCAAAAAACTAAAAATATGATTCATCTATATACCACTCCTGGGTATATACCCGAAAGAATCAAAGTCAGCATTCTGTAGAGAGAGACTTGCATACCCATGTTTATTATAGCACTATTCACAATTGCCTAGTTATGGAATAGCCTAGATAGTCGTCGACAGATGAATAAATAAAGAAAGTGTGTGCAAACACACACACACACACACACACACACACACACAAAATGGAATGTTACTCAGTCACAAATAAGAACAAAATCATGTCATTTACAGGAAAATGGATGGAACTGGAGATCATCATATTAAGTGAAATAAGCCAGACTCAGACAAGTATCACATGATTTCTCTCTTATTTGTGGAATCTAGTAGGGGGGAGGGTGGGGAGATGACATTAAAGTATAAGGGAACCTCTTGGAAAAGAGGAAGGGAGGGAAAGGGAATGTAACAGGGAGGGTAAATGAGATCAAAGTCTAATTATATGCATGTTTGAAGATGTCGCACAGAAGAAACACAAAGGGAAGCTGGGTCCCTGTCATTCTGTAAACATATATTGTTTTGTACAGCTAATTTGCACTAGTAATTATAATAACTTTAAAAAGTGTTCTGGAGGCTGATCTGTGTCCCCCATAGGGAGACACAGCCAATCTGAGAGCTACAGATGATACCTCTGGGTCTCAAAGACTCAACACATGGTCTACTCCAGATACCTCTTCTGGTTTTGTTGTAAGGTCTGAAATCTCTCCATAGGCAATTTATGTGAATTGGTATTAGTCCTCTGTGAGTGGTCAAATAAGAATAAATTGGGGGCCTAGAATGTTCTTCCTATAGTCCTGTTTTTTTATCTTACTCAACGGGTCCTATAAAAATCAGGTAATGCCTCCTGCAGAAAGCTATTCCATTCTTGGCTCCTGGCCTGTGTATGAGCCCTTATAACCAAGTGCAGTGTAGTCACTTCCTGTTTGTGGATAGTATTCTCTACTGGCTTATTCTGTCTCCTTCATTCATTATTGTGACTCCACTGACATCTTGACTAAAGACTTATTTGTTGAATGTGCCCCAGTATCTTTGACTATAAAATGACAATGGTTATAATGCATTTCTGGGTGTGTTTGTGAGTAGGAGATGAGATAACTCATGTCAAATTGTTGGAAAAACATAAAGCCCCTGGTGCAAATGGAAGTCACTGTGTTAGTTTTCTAGGACGCATAAAAGGGGTCCCTGAAATGGGTCCCTGAAAGGGGACATACAGACCTTACCCACTTTGAATGTTTTCCTGGGGTCAGTTTTAATTGCACACAGAATCACACTGGAAAGAACTTTGCTCTGTCTTTATGTCAAGATCCTTTGCTCTGTGTAAATCTGAAAGAACTTAACCAGGGGTGGTCCCAGAGCTTATTCATTTTATAGAATGAATAACCAGAGGTTGGAAAGTCAGACACTAATTCTCACAGAATCTGTTTAATAAGTAGTTTGGTGGATAATTGCATTAATTATTAAAGTTGAGAGTATGAGGTTATAAGCAAGAATTTGGTCAGTACCTGTATATACCAGAGTAGAAGGTTGTGGGGAATTATTAGAACCAATGCCAGAAGCTGCCTCCTCTCCCAGGCTGACCACAGCTGCTTGGAGAGAGGTGGTTTGAATATTTTTTATGTGGTTTGGGGGATCTAACCCAGGGTCCTGTGTATGCGAGGCAAGTGCTTTACCACTGAGCTCTACCCAGCCCTGTCGGGACAGACATGGAAAGCGGTGGTTCAGTCCTTCTCACTGTGAAGAAGTAAAGCCATGGCTGAGCTATGCTGTTGGGATTGACAGGAGTTCGGACACAGACTCTGAGACCAAGTCTGCCTTGGAAACATGAGCTAGGAGGCCGTGTTGAGCCAGGCTGGAAGAACCCGTGCACACCAAAGCAAAGAAAGACAGTCTATCTATCAAAAGACATAGAGAGGAGGCTGCCATTTCACCAGACCTGTCTGTGTGTCAAGGTCAACACTCAGAAAGGGCATTTCATTTAAAACATAGATAAAATATGCTGGAAATGGAGAGGGTCATAAAGTAACACACTTGTATTTAAGACTGAAAAAAATAAATAGAAAAAAATCACCATGCTTACTTACAGTGAATGCCAGAGTATATGATAATTTGTGTGCTAACACTAGAGGCACTTTCCGACTAGTTCAAGTTCTTTATCAAGATGATAGTGGTATCTTATTAATTGGTAAGCTCATAGGAAAAATTAATTGCCCGAGATAAAATTCAATGTTCTGTGAATGGTGGGAAATGGAGGTAAAAGGGGACTCACGCCAGCCTGAGATGGAGGGGGTGACAGTATATCTGGCTGTGGTGTGAAGCTGGTAAACAAAAGGGTTTTATGGGGGTGAGGGTGACAGAGGTGGCTATGACCAACAGTTCACCCATGCACAGCTAAGACTTCAGTGAGTTGTACGTATTGGACATAGTTCTCCTCTAGAGAAGGAAGGACTCACAGGGAAGCTGGCTGCCTGTCATTCTGTAAACACAAAATACTATGTCCTCTAGAGAAGGAAGGACTCACAGGGAAGTTGGCTGCCTGTCATTCTGTAAACACAAAATACTATGCTGCCTTTACACAACTTGCTTATGACAGGTCTTTACATATCAAGACTTCCTGAAGACCTCCCCGCTGAGTTGATATTTTTATTGTTATTTTTTCAGTTAGGACTTCAAAATCTTTTACTTAAAATCTTCTGTGCTCTTATTCACGTCTTCCTTTCCTTTCCTTGTGCTTAATTTTTTTTTCCATTTTCTCAAGTATTATATATATTTTCTTACTTTTGCTTTTCTTTCCTACCAACCCCCTTTTTGCTTTTAAATTTGCAAGTAGAGAGAAAAAAGGTAACCTCCATCCCCATGTATCTGCCTTGCTTGCTTTTTGACATGATCTTCATGCTGTTGCAATAGTTCAAGCCCACTGCATCTTAGAGCAACAATATTTAAAGTTTAAAAGAACTGTAACCCTGGGGCCATTTGCAGAGTGCTCATTCTATAAGCACAAAGTCTAAGTGCGTTTGAATGTCAGCTTATCTCAGATTCCCATTTGTGGTTCATTTAAATGATAAGTAAACTCGATTTATTGCTCTAATCTTGTACAGACTGAACTCAAGATCTGCCTGAACATTGCTGGTCCTCTTCCAAGTCTACATAAGTTCCAGGGATCACCTCCCCATAGCTCTTCACTGTGATCCAAGGTTCTTTATCTGCCAAATTGTATATTATGTGGGGAGTTTGATGGTGCTGGTGGTTTTCTTTTCTGGCTACTTCTTTACATTCATAAACAAAAAAATAAGCTACTCTTCGCAGTAGGTAATCAAATCCATCCATCCTTTCTTTAATTGAATGTTCAGTGCCTGCCATGAATCCAGCACTATGCTTGATCCTGGGGAGGCAGTGACGACCCTCATAGAAACATGACAAGGAGACCAGCTTCTCTGTGGGGGCTCACAGTCTAGCAGATGTCTCACAATATGTAGTTATAGGGTCGGGACAGTCCTGAGTGATTCAGTTCAACACCATCTCCAAGAAGAGGTTTACATTATTCAGAGATTTACATAGACATTCTTTAATGACATCTCATTCTTGCTGTTGTTGTTAATTTTTTAAAAATTTTATTTATTTATTTATTTATTTATTGTTCATTAGATACACATGACATTACAATGATCTTGGCAATTCATACATTTGAATCATTGGGGTATTGTTGTTGTTAAATTTAAGACTATTTCTTTTTACTTTAACTATAAGGAATCCCTTTTGTTTGGCCTTCTCCAAAAGAAAACTCTACATGTGTTTTTGTAGGCAGCCCTCTAGCTGACCTTTCCTATTTTTCCATGGTACCACTTATCCCTTGAACGTTCTTTTCTTCAAGAGTTACTGCAGACCTCTTGGACATCCCTGAACACCTAACTTGTCCCTCAGGGGCTTCCTTGATTCTAGAGAGATTAGAGTGCTAGGATATATTCTGAATAAAATGGATAATTCTTTTAAAAGATATTTTTAATTTTCAGGGACAGGGGAAATATTTTGTTCTAGGAGTATAATGTGTATCTTTTTTTGGAAAATGCATTTATTTTCTCATTAGAGTCAGTAGGTTAAAAGAAGTAAGGAGCTAAGAATTACTGTGTGTGTGTGTGTGTGTGTGTGTGTGTGTGTGTGTGCTCACACACAGTGCTGGGAATTGAACCTGGGGTGTTCTATCACTGACCTACACTTCTCCTCCTTTTTATGTTGTATTTTGATACAGAGTCTTGCTAAGTTGCTGAGACTGGCCTCAAACTTGTGATCCTCCTGCCTCAGCTTCTCAAATAGCTGGAATTACAGATATCTACCACCACCATCAGCTAGTAAGGCATTTTTCATCAGCAACTTTGAGAGACCAAACTGGGCTAAGTTTTATACAGCGTACAAAAGGAGGTTAATTCCTGACCTTAGGCAAATGAAAGGCATCATTATTTAAGCCATGATGCTGTTATAGTTCTGTTTCCGATGGCCCTTTGTTGAAGGGTGACTACCTGCTTAAGTACTTACTGGGATTTAGAATCTGACAATGTTATAACTTGGCATCCATGTCCTGGTTTAGTATCCCATCCCATTCTTTCTTTCTTTTTTTTTTTTTTAATTGATTCTGAGATCCAGGGGTCCTGTACTACTAAGCTACATGTCCAGGCTTTATTTATTTGTTTGTTTATTTATTTATTTCTGAGACAGGTTCTCACTAAATTGCTGAGGGACTGGCTGAGCTGCACAGGCTGGTCTTGGATTTGTTGTCCTCCTGCTTCAGCCTTCTGAGTCACTGGGATTACAGGTGTGGGCCACTGTGCTGGCTCCTATTACTTCTTGAGGAAGCCTTCTAACACATACAAAGGCTAGTGCTTCTACCTTGGGACTATCTTTGAATGAAGCTGCTTTGCAAATCAAAATTCTCTATTTGCAAACCCAAACTGCCTGCTTCCCAATCCAAATGGACAGTAAGTACTATATATCTTTCTCATAATATTGATCCCTTCTTTCTTTCTATTCTTAAAATTTTACCTACAATTCTATATAAAGTTAATTACTTCACCATAGATGTGATCTGGACATCAAATCTTTGAGAAATGTAACATCAGACTAATTTTTGTGATTGTCTTTGGAGGATGTAGAAACTAAACAAGTCACCGCCAGTCATTCTGGGGCAGGATTCCACAGTAACATCTACTTTGAGTTTCACATGCAATTTACAAATGTGACCAGGACAAACACTTTTGGACACCAGAAAGCAATTGCCTCCTCCTAGTGTGAGAGAACTAATTGTAGGCAGAGCAAGAATCTGCTGTAGAAAGGCTTTCATGTCAATGTGACCAACGCTGGATGTGGGTCATGTGATTGATGGAGTAAAGCCAGCGCTGGGGATCCAAGGCTAGGATCTACGGGCAACTGTGAATTCTCTAATACGGTAACATCCATAAGCAAAGGTAAGCTGTGTGAGTGTAGGACAGAATTTGAAAGGAGGTCAGTTCAGTCTAGGTGAGCAGAGAGCTGGGGGCTCAGAAGTGGGGAGAGGGAGAGATAAAGTCCGTGACAGTATAGAGGACCCATGAGCTGCATTTCAGGGGGTCTTGAAGATATTGCTTTCATTTGAAGTGAGAGTCTGCTTCCTGTCTGGGCAGGTAAGTTAAGTCTCCAAGGTCTGGATATTAAAAGGACAGTCCCCAGTCCTGGACAGTGTGCCAGAAGTGAAAGAAGTGACATTCAGAAGAGGAGCTGTCCCAAGATGGAGTCAAATGAAAAATCAGGAGACTGGAGCAGGCGGGAGGCAGGTCTGCCGCAGAGAGACAGAGGAACTTCTTGAGTCAAGTTTTAATCATGAGTTGATTCCCTTTATACCTCTTTCCCAAGGTAGTTGGATGCTTTACAATGGCCAAGCTGTGTGCTTGCTCCAGGGAAAGGGTCTGATGGCCAGGAGCCCCGTCTATCCTCCAAGCTGTCCCACACTCTGAGGACTGGCCTTGGAGTGGGCTAACTTGCAGAAGTTGCCCAAGAAAACTCTACAAAGGAGTCTTCTGTTTGAAAACTGCCTGGGGTGGCTATTTCATCACCATCTCATGCATTTCTGTGATTCCACCAGTGATAGATATTTTCTAAATAGAGGAACCAGATCCTTCTGATAAAACATTCATTGAAACATTCCCACCCTACCGCAGCAGGAAATGTCCTCCAGCCAGAATATTTGATTAGAAACAAATTAAGAAAACCCAAACAGTCTGCTGGTCCATGTAGTGTCTCTCTCTCTCTCTCTCTCTCTCTCTCTCTCTCTCTCTCTCTCTCTCTCTCTCTCTCTCTCTCTCTCTTGATGAGTCTGGGTAGGAGGCCTCCTGGAAGTCTCTACCCTTAGCAGACCCCATCCAAATGTTGGCATCTGTCTCCTTTCCTGCCCTGAAAGCATCCACCCCCAACCTTCTCCCCTTAATTCACTAAACACCTGCTCTATGAGGTCAAGCTGGAGGCTTGTAAAAGGAGCCTGAGGCATAGCAACCACTTGCTGTGTGCCCACTGTGAGGGAGCCCTGTAGCTGCCTTACACAGAGCTCATTGAAATGCCAATCCTTACAAGAACCTTGTGGGACATTTATGATAACATTACTTTTAGAGGGAAGGAAACTGAGGTTAAAGTTGTTCACTGATATTCAGGCTTAAGTGGAAAACAGGAGTTTCTAACCCAGGGTTATCTGATTCTAATTAATAATAGCTAATGTGTTAAGTGCCTATTGTGGGCAAAACATTTTTTAAGCACTCTACATGTACCCACTAGTGATAATCCTGAAAAATTATTTTTCTTCTTTCACCAATGAAGAAACAGAGGCACAAAGAGATTAAAAACCTGTGTGAGGTCACTGTTATGTGGCATAGCTGGAGTGGAACCTGGATATGTGATCTAGATGCCTCAGCATGGGAAATCCTGCTTGGCCTGCCTTGGCCTTCCCAAGTGGTGGCACAAGTTACATTAAGTGGCAATGTAGGATGTGTGCTGTGATAAAAAATTGAGGTATTTCTCAAATGATTATAGAAATTTAGGGGTCTCAAAAGAGATGTATGAAAGCCATGAGGATTCCCTCATGGAATGTGCTCTGTGGGTTGGTCAAAAACAGGTACAGAAATAGGCCTTGAGGGGATTTAAATTGGAGCAAACAATTTTTACTAACACAAGGAAATGTTTAGGGCATGGTGTTGAGCCAAAAAAGAAAGCTATGTGCCTATCTATACTACGATCTCAATGATAGAAAAAGATGCATAAAAATTATACAAGAAACTAAAGTACAGGTTTTTTAAAAATATATTTATTTTTTATTTTTATGTGATGTTGAGGATCGAACCCAGCACCCCGTGCATGCCAGGCAAGCGCGCTACCGCTTGAGCCACATCCCTAAAGTACACTTTTTAAAAAAAATTTTGAAAGTTTTAAGTCAAGCAACAGTAAAGGAAATTATTCTTTTTTTTAAAAATGGTAATACATGGTTTTTACTTTTTTATCTATTTATTTTTGTTGTTTTTAATTAATTTAAAAAAATAAATGACAGCAGAATGTATTATAATTCTTATACTCATATACAGCACAATTTTTCATATCTCTGGTTGTATATAATGTATGTTGACACTAATTCATGTCTTCATACATGTACTTTGGATAATGATGTCCATCACATTCCACCATCATTTCTAACCCTCTGCCCCTCTCTTCCCCTCCCACCCCTCTGCCCTATCTAGAGTTCGTCTATTCCTCCCATGCTCCCCCTCCCTACCCCACTATGAATCAGTCTCCTTATATCAGAGAAACATTCAGCATTTGTTTTTTTGGGGGGGAATTGGCTAACTTTACTTAGCATTGTCTTCTCCAACGCCATCCATTTACCTGAAAATGCCATGATTTTATTCTCTTTTATTGCTGAGTAAAATTCCATTGTATGTGTATTCCACATTTTTTAATCCATTCATCTAGGTTGGTTCCACAGTTTAACTATTGTGAATTGTGCTGCTTTAAACATTGATGTGGCTGTGTCCCTGTAGTATGCTGTTTTTAAGTCAGTAAAGGAAACTCTTTATATTCATATAGGTTTTTTTTAATTTAGCATAGTTCAAAGTAGGTTTTTTTGAGCCCTTCCTGTATTGGCAATTCAGTGACAAAGGTGTCCCAGCATTCCCCTGGAAAGTCTGCATTCTAGGTGGTGCAGGCTGGCTGGGTTGTGAAGTTTTCTCTCCACCACGGGCCCAGTCCTGGGAAAGTGGCCTTAGCCCTGCCCTGTTGCAAACTTTGGCAGTGGGCTTAGGTTTACAGTGTACACTCTCCTACCTTCTCCTTTCCACCCCTAACTCCTATCACCCAACCAAATTCTTGGCATAGAGAAGGAAATTTAGTATTTGTGGACTAAACATACATCTATCCCTTTTACTCAACAACAACAAAAAAATGTTCCTTAAAGGTGAACAGCTCTGTTGCTAATCATTAACTAATAACCTTGAACTTTGTATTTGTCCTTTTCAATGTTTTCCTTATAGCAGTGTTATATGTGCACACCCACAGGAAAGCTTTACTGCCTTTGTGTCTCACCCTTCCACTTTTCTACTTTTGCAAGATAAGCAATATATTTTAATGTCACAAAAAGTTAATTGATTTGATTTCAGATTTCACATAGGAACTAGCCTCTAAAAACTACCACATGTTGAGTTCGGGTGTTTTATCAAAGAACATCCATGACTATCTGAATATCTATTAAAGTGTACTTTTTTTTTTTTTACCAACTACACATCTGTGTAAAACTGATTTTTTTTCTAGCCAAATAACACTACAACAGCTTGAATGCAGAAGAAAATATGAGCATCCAATTCTCTTTCGAAGCATACATCAAGATGATTTTCAAAAATATAAAACAAAGCCATTCTTCCCACTAATTTTTTTTTGTTTCAGAATTTTTTAAACAATTAAGATAAAACTCACATAACATAAAATTCAAAATTGTAGCCATATTTTAAAGTTGATAATTCTGTGGCTTCCAGTATATTCACAAGGTTTTGTAACTGTCACACTACCTAGTTTGAGAATATTGTCAATATGCCAAATGGAAACTCCATAATCATTAGGTAGACCCTTTCCATTTCTCTCTTCCCCCACCCCCTAGCATCTACTAATCTGCTTTCTATCTCTATAGATTTGCTTATTCTGAACATCCCATATAAATAGACTTGTACAATTTGTGGCTTTTTCTAACTGGTTTCTTTCACTTAACATATTTCCAAATGTCCATCTGTATGGAAGAATGTATCACTACTCCATTCCCTTTTATGGTTAGTAATATTCTGTTGTATAGGAGGAGTAAATTCTTTTTTTAATTTTTAATTTTTTTGTTTTTAGATATACATGACGGTAGAGTGTATTTTGACATAATATAGATACATGGACTATAACTTGCAGTTCTTGTTTTTGTACATGATGTGGAGTTGCACTGGTCATGTATTCATATACGAACATAGGAAAGTTAGGTATGATTCATTCTACTGTCTTTCCTTTACCTATTCCTTCCTTCCTTCCCTTCATTCCCCTTTGTCTAATCCAATGAACTTCTATTCTTCCTTGGTCCTTACCCCCACCCCCTTGTGTGTTAGTATTCACATATTAAAGAGAACATTTGGCCTTTGGTTTTTTGAGACTGGCTTATTTCACTTAGCATGATAGTCTCCAGTTCTATCCATTTACTGGAAAAATGCCATAATTCCATTTTTCTTTATGGCTGAGTAATTTTCATTGTGTTTATAGACAGCATTTTCTTTATCTATTCATCTGTTGAAGGGTACCTAAGTTGGTTCTATAGCTTAGCTATTGTGAATTGAGCTGCTATAAACATTGATGAGGCCATGTCATCATGTCATGATAGTATGCTGATTTTAAGTCCTTTGGGTATATGCTGAGAATGGGATAAATAGTTCAAATTGTGGTTCTATTCCAAGTTTTCTAGGAGTAACTTCTAATGTTCTATAGCACAAGAGGATAACTTTAGTTGATAATGATTAATTGAATATTTCAAAACAGCTGGTAGAGAAGATTTTTTTAATGTTTCCAAGACAAAGAAATGATATGTATATGTCAATTATCCTAATCTGTTCATGGCACATTGAAATATCACACTGTATCCCATAAATATGTACAGTTATTATGTGTCCATTAAAAACAAAAATATGTTTTAAAAAAACTCCCCAGATGATTCTAACATATAGATGAGTTCAACACCATTGGTAGGCAAGTGCCACAGATGAGAATAATAAACCTATGATAAATTTTTACCAGTAACAAAATAATAATAATATTCCATTATATGTGTATACCACATTTGGCTTTGACATTGGGTTTGTTTCCACTTTTTGATTAATGAATTAAGTTGCCATGAGCACTCATCAGTGTATAAGTTTTTGTTTGAACACCTGTTTTCAGTTCTCTTAGGTATGTACCTATGAGTGGAATCATCAGGTTGCGTTTTAGCTCTGTGTTTAAGTTTTTGAGAAACTGTCAAACTGCTTCCAAAGCAAAGACATCATTTTTAGACACCTTTCTATCAGCAATGTATGAGAGTTTCAATTCTCTGAATCCTCATCCATGCTGGTTATTTTCTATTTTAAAATTGTAGTCATCCTAGTGGGTACAAAGTGATATCTCATTGCAGTTTTGATTTCCATTTTCCTCATGACCAATTATGTTGAACATCTTTTCATGTGCTTATTGGTCATTTGTATATCTTCTTTGAAGAAATATCTATTTGGATCCTTTGTCCATTTTTTAAAAAAATCAAAATGCTTGTCTTTTTGTATATTCTATATACTATACCTTTATCAAATATATTATTACAAATATTTTCTCCCATCCTGTGGGTTGTCTTTTTACTTTATAACAGCGTTTTTCATGTACAAATGTTTTTAATTTTGAGTTTGTCTATTTTTCTTTTATTTCTTGTGGTTTTGGTATGATATCTAAGAATCCATGACTACATCCAAGGTCATGAAGATTTGCTCCCATGTTTTATTCTCAGAGTCTGATAATTTCTGCTTTTACATTTAGATCTTTGTTCTATTTTGAGTTCATTGTTTTATATGATGTGAGGTAGAGGTCCAACTTACTCTTCCACTGGAGAGTTTCCCATAAACTGATCATGAGATATTGACTGAAAAGTAAGACTTGGGTCAATATACTCTTGGTCTCTGCTGGCACTTCCCACTCAGTAAATCTATTTCATCATGTTTTCTCAATACAAATAAAATTAAATCAAGAAACAGATCTTTTAAAAGCATTTCCTTACCATCAATTGGCATACAGAATCTTTGGTTAAATTTATTAGAAGAATGACCTATAACTAAGTCAAAGTCTTCCTTAGGGCTTAAGCAACAAACTGTGAGGTGAGAAACCTGGTGATTCTCCCACTCCATCATTACCTGAAATGACCTAAGATAATTGTTGAACTACCAGAGTCATAGTTCATACTTTGTGAAATGTTGTAAAACTAGCACTAATACTTTTAATGGATATTTGTGACATTTAGGGTTAAAAAGAGGTAATAAAACTGCTAATTCATTAAAATTTATGTACATAAAAATAACATGCATAAACATTTGAATTCATTAAAATTCACTGGCATTATTGACTTTGTTTTGCACCATAGAGAAAAGAAGGAAGTGAATATATTTTTCTCAAAGTCATTTCATGAGCTTATTGCTTGAAGAACAAATCATCTCTAACATTAAATGCATAACCCATCTTTTACATTAAAATGTTAGCAGGAGACTGGCCTTGTTACCTTCAGGCACTGGCAAATTTCTTCCACTTACAATATCATTATGAGCCTGGGAGTTTTGAGAAGTATTCTGGAGAGAGAGAGAGAAGCTGTGCTTTTGGCCTTTGGCCAGGTTCAAACAAAGAATAAGAAAGATTTAACAATTTGTTTTCTAAGTTTGAAATATCTCTCCTGAATTCCTTTTCTGTTATCAGTAAACATGGTAGTTGCTTGTCCTTGTGAGGTCTCTGAGGTTAAAAATGTACTTTCAACAATTGTTTGTTTTTGAACAGGCATATCACATTGTTTTTTATTCTATGCTGAAGTGGCTGCTTTCTATCAGGTCAAAGAAAGTTCAGGTTTCTAAGAGGACTTTGAACCAACAGAATCCCACATTAGAAGACAGAGATGGTTGGTGATGGGATTTTATTTTTAGGGCACTTTTATTGATTATTTTTTCATATTAATTTTGATTCCATCAGTAATCAATAAATAATGCATTAAGAGTTGCTCTAAAACTTTATCTTGACTTGAGAATCAATATTTCCATTAGGATTTGAGAGACTTTTCTGGCTTACAAAGTTACAAAGCTTCCTTAAAGTAGTAATTGTATAACTGCAAAAGAATAATAACTCAAAAAGAGTGAAATATTTTTGTGGTTGTTATTTAGTTGTTTGCTGACTAATGAGGTGATGCCCATTAGGAATACCAGTTTGATGATTGATGTGCTTTATTTGCCTTCAAGGTACATGACAATGATATTCGATTCAACACAACCTGGAGAAACCTTCTTCTATCAGAACCTAGACTGTGATGTCCCCTGGGGGAATCTGTAGTAACACGTTCCATTTGACTCAAGAGTATCCAACGAGGTTTGTCAAACCACCTAATGTTTGTGCAGTCTGAGTTTTTGTTATCTTCTAGTGCCTGAAGGCCTGTAATTGGCCTGAGTATCAAGAAAATTATAGATAGGTGCAACTCCACAATCTGGTGGCAAGGGGAAGGATTTGACACCTAAACTTTCAGGAGGGAAGCTCTAGTTTTGCATAACCTCTGACCCATGGCCCTTTCAACTAATGTGAGCGTATGTCACATTCACCATGGTTCCATGGTTATCTGGCTATATTGTCCATGTTTGCTGCCCCTGTGGGGCACAATCTGGCGTGTATCACCCAGCCTGCAGACCTGGGCATCACCCTTGATATCTTGTCCTGTAACTGACCACCCAATCAGTGCTGCAAGTTCATTGCCTCCGTCCATCTTGGTATACATTCCACTCCAGAAGAGAGATCTTTCCATTCATGGTCTTGTTCACATTTAATCTGCCTTCTCACCCAGCAGCCAGATCAATCTTTCTGAACAAGATCAAGTCATTCCTAGGATTAATGCCCTCTTTGGCTCCCTAGAGCCCGCAGTTCAAACTTCTTCATGTAATTCATAGACCCCCTCAGTGGCCCTACTAATATCCACCTCTGCGTACCCCAAGTTAATCTCTTCTCACCCATCCCTTTTCCTCTCTCTGTGCTCTTCAGCCATGTGTTCTCTGTTGTTTCAGGGTCTCTATGATGAAGTCTCCTTTGTCTGAGACTTCTATTCACTTTGTCAATTAGTTCTTTACCCCAATGTCTCAAAACCCAGAAAACTTTCTTTAATCTCATTCCTCTCCCCTCACCTGTTTTGTGTTGATGGACTCCACTGGTATTTTTACTTACTTTCAGCAAAGAGCTTTTGCCTAGATTCTTCTCCCTTACTCCAAAAACCTGAGTGCCTATAGAGAATGGGGGCATGTAAACTCTGGGATCAACATTGTGTGCTAACTGAATGCTGTGTATTACAGCTATTTAAGTCTGATCCCACTGGTAATCAAAATATGCAATGATCTTCACTGAACTGCTTCCATTGCCTGGATTTTAAGCTTTTTGATGATGGAAGCCACACTTTGTTACCTTTGTATCCCCTTTACATACAGCAAATGGTCAGACAATGTTTACTGAAGTTATTCCTGGTTGTTGAGTACACAACCATTTATCCTACAACTTTTTTCTTTTAAAAAAAAAATTGAGGGGCAGGAGTTGTGGCTCAGCAATAAGTGCCCACCTAGCACTTGGGAGGCACTGGGTTTGATCCTCAGCACCATAGAAAAATAAATAAATTAATAAAATAAAGTAATTGTATACAACTGCAACTAAAAAAATAAACATTTTTTTTTTAAATGAGAGATGTTTTACATACCACAAAATTCATGCATTTTTTTATATACACACACACATACATGCACACATAATGGAGTATATTACTCAGCCATGGGAGAATGACTTTATGGCATTTGTTGGTAAATGGATGGAACTGAAGACTATCATGCTAAGTGAAATAAGCCAGTCCCCAAAAGTCAAAGGTAGAATGTTTTCTCTGATATGCAGAAGTTAATTCAAAATAAGGGGTGTGTGGAGGGTGTTAAAAAAAAGAATAGAAGAAAGATCAGTGAAGTAGACCAAGGGGAATGAAGGAAGGGAGGAGAAATGGGATAGGGAAAGACAGTGGAATGAATCAGACCTAGCGTTCCTATGCACACATGTTAATATTTCACAGTGAGTCTCACTGTCATGTACATCCACTAGACACTAATTTTTAAAAGTATAAGTAAATAGCAGAAAGACTAGTAGAGGGAAGGTAAGAGGGAGAGGGAGTCAGAGAGTAGAAGGGGAAGTACTGGGGACTCAGAGAAGAAGAAGAGGGAAGAGGAGGAGGAAGAGAAGAAGAAGGGGGGGCACCCAGTTCAAAGAGGTTAGGCTTCCCAACATCACCCCGAAAGAAATCTGTACCATTTCCCCTACCTCAACCTCACTCCAGCTCTAGGCAACCATTAATGTGTTTTGTATCTCTGTGGATTAGCCTATTGTGGACATTTCATAAATAGAATCATACCTCATGTAGTCTCTTATGTCTGGCATCTGTGTTGCAACAGTTTCAGTATTTCTTTCCTTTTAATAGCTGAACAATATTCTATTATATGTATATACTATATTTTACTTGTCCATACCATATTTTATCAGTTCATGAACATTTGGGTTGTTTCTGCCTTTGGGATATTACAAATAGTGCTGCTGTTAACATTTGTGCATAGATTTTTTTTTTTTTTTTGGACTGGGGATTGAACCCAGTGGCTTAACCACAGAAACATATCCGTGGTACTTTTAAAAATTTTTTTATTTTGAGATAGGGGCTCACAAATTGATCATGAACTTGAAATCCTCCAACCTCAGTCTCTCAAGTCTCTGGGATTACAGGCATGCACCACTGTGCCTGACTTTGCATAGATTTTTGTGTGTACATGTTTTTATTTCTCTAGAATATGAAGGAGACAGATTTATGGGTCAGATAGTGGATTTATGTTTTACTTTTTTGGGGAATTGTAAGAATATTTCTCAAAATGACTGCATTATTTGCAATCCTACCAACAAAGTATGAGGATTTCAATTTCTCTGTATTTCCAACACTTATTACTATTTGCCTTCCTTATTTTAGAGATTCTAATGTTATCTCATTGTGGTTTGGGTTTGCATTTTCTGGATGACTAATGATGTTGAACATCTTGCCATTTGCTTACTAACTGGCTGTTTGTATATCTTCTTGCAGAAATATCTGGTCAAATTTTGCCACTTTTAAATTGGGTTGTCTTTTTATTGTTGATTTGTAAAAGTTCTTTACATATTCTGGATACAAATCCCATGACAGATAAATGCCCTGCAAATATTTTTACCATTCTGAGGGTTATCTCTTCACTTTCTTGATAGTGCCCCTTTGTCATACAAAGATTTTCAAGTTTTGATGAAGTCTAATTTATATATTTTTCTTTGATCGTTTATTTTCTGGTATCATATCTAAGAGATTCTTGCAATACCCAAACCATGAAGATTTACTCTTATGTGTTCTTCTTGGAGTTTTATAGTCTTAGCTTTTATATCTAGATCTTGATCCATTTTGAGCTAATTCTTTTTGAATGATATGAGGTAGGTGTTCAAAATCATTCTCTCGCATGTTGAATATCTAGTGATGTCAGTTCCACTTATTGAATAGACTCTTCTTTCTCCATTGAAATGTCTTGGCGCCCTTATTGAAAGTTTTTGATCATAAATGTGAGTGTTTATTTCTGGACTCTCTGTTCTACTCCATAAATCTGTATGTCTTATTTCTTATGTTTTAAGTATCATTTCATTAAAAAAAAAAAAACAGTATAGGAAAGCTGTACTGCTGGCCGATTGGGAAGGTTGACCTCTTTGAACTGGGTGAAATTCCTTTTGCAAGAGTATGGGTGTGGAGGGGAAGGAACCAACATGTCTATTTGGCACATTTTATGTTAGGCATTGCAGGAGATGCTTGCACATAGGTTGGAATGATGCTAATGCAATAGAATAATCCCAAGTAGGAGGCATATTATCCTTTGAAGGTGAGAAAACCAAGGTTTGGAGAGGTTATGCAACTTCTCTAAAGCCATTTAGTAACTGGTAGAGTAAGTCAAATTCATACACAGACCCTAGGACTCCAGAGCCTGTGACATTTTCCTACTGAAAATATTTTCCAATACTGCTGTAATGTCTATTAGAAGTTATGGACTCCTGAAATGGGAGAGAAAAGATGAAAATAAAATTTTGAAATGTTACTAAAAAGAGAGAAAGAAAGAAAATATCTTCTTTCCATACATCTAGGAAACATCTCTGCATGTAACAAAGAGACTTGAATTCATGAACATCAAACATTTTTTCTCATGACACCTAGAAAAGTAAAAAGGCATCTATAACTATTTTGAGTTTTCTAGTAGCAAAATTTCATAGGATATTTAAACAGTCTTTGACAAAAAACTAGTTCACTTTCTTGATGCTATCCCTTTTTCATCTCAATTCCACAGCTTATGTTGTTCTCATTTATATGACCTCAAAAGTGATTGAGCATTATTTTGTACAATTGACATAGTATATCCTTTTCTGCTAGAAGAAAAACTAAAACTAATCTCAGCTGTATGGATTGGCTTTATCCTTAATTCTTGTTTTTGTTGAAAACCTATTCAAGGTTGTTTTGAAATGAACATAGTAGTTATAGTGGTTGAATGAGTTCTATGTGAAACAGTGCAAGATTTAAAACTGAGAAAAATATGTGAAGTCAGTGAAGCAATGACATTATTTTTGCATAATTTGTGTGACACAGAGATGTTCTATTTTTGTTGTTGTTACCATCGTCACCATTTTGAGGGCACAGAGAATAGTTTCTGGGTCCCAGAGTCTGAGTGGAAGTTAAGTTTCTACAATGCAGTTTCAACCATGACAGAAACAGAGTACAGATCATTCTTGCCATCCCTTGTTAATTTCTACTCTCACTGCTTCTGTGGGTCAAGAGGCTATTGCTTTCCCTGAGTGAAGACTCTATACCAGATGCTTAGATTGTCCAGTGTCTCTTATGCAAAGATTCCCATGATTCAATTCCTCTTAGAAGTTACTGCCAGGAAAAAGTTTTCCTGACTTGGACAACTATGTTTCTTTTACCAGACCATGAGAACTATATCATTAATTGTATGACATTCTTGTTTTGGCTCTTGGAAGCCCAAAGCTAAATGCAATGCTTGACTGTGGTAAACCAGGATCCTGGCAAGAGGCTCTCTTACCTTCTGTTATGTCAAATAAGAATCACCCAGATCCATCTGCAAATAGGGAATATGCTTGCAATAATTTTTTTAACCCATAGTAAATAATGTGTCTTCTAACTCTAGCACTAAATGAAAATAAGATGCCCAAACTAGCAACTGCTAGTTTTATGGATTTAACTATTTTCTTTATCCATTTATCTATTTGCTTTAACAAAACACATGAGGCTGCATACTTCATAAAGAAGTTTATTTTGCTCACTGTTTTGGAGGTTCAGGAGCATGATCCAACTTTTGCCCAGTTCTGGTGAGGGTCCCCATGACTGAATCACATGATGGTATCATGGGAGGACATGTGAGAAGGAGAGATCAGGAAGACAAAGAGTGCTGGGGAAAGAGACATTTTTGGCTCTTGTTCCTTTATATTAACCCTTGTTTTAATAACTAATGAGAGTTCCATGAGAATTCCATTAATTCTTTCTGAAGCCAGCCCCATCAATGACCTAATTAGTTCTCACCAGATCCCACATCACAAACTGGGGACCAAGCTTCTACATATGAACCTTTGTGGGGACACATTTGAAACCACATTTAAGCCATAGCAGCAGGTATACATTTTTGTGCTTCTTGTTTCCAGAAAAAGGAATGGGAAAGAGAGTAAAAGAAAAAAAATTTATTTGCAGGCAAGATTTTTCAATTGGAGATTATTGATTTTTTTAAATTGTGGGCCAGATTAAGGACAAGTATTCTCTTCACAGTATAAATACAAACAGCAGTAGTTTCCACAAGTTTTTATTTTGGTGTTGCTATTGAATCATAATGAGTATTTTTAATGAGGGTAAGAGTAAAACCTTCTCTCTTAGGGGTTCTGAAAGCAAAACATAATTTATAATAGCAAAGATAATGCTTTTGAAAATGTACATCACAGACCAGATTCATAGCGCTGTGGTTACACGGGACAAAGGACACTTTGTCTACATGGTTTTATGCCTGTCATGAATACTGTAAAACAACAAATTTTTCCAAACTTCTTTATGTTTTCTACCTCTTCTGAGAAAACAAGTTTGCAATACAGGAAAAATGTCTGTGGGAGAAGATTCAGCATGAAAAACAAGTTGGTTAATTGAATTTGCTCATTGGATGTTATTCGACAGCAGGGCCGGTGTTGTGGCTCAGTGGTAGAGTGCATGCCAGGTTCGAACCCTGGCACCAAATAAAAATAAAAAATAAAACAAATAAAATAAAGGTAGTGTGTTCATTTACAACTAAAAAAAAATTTTTTAAAAAGATGTTATTGGACAGCTAAGAATGTTATATACAACTTATAGAGCAATATTGTGGTAAAATATTCTCATTGTATGGAAATTTCTACTTCAATTCAAGGGTAAGCTTAATAGATGAGGGCCTGTGGATCTGTTAAAGTAGTGGTGACATTAGGAGCAATGAATGGAGCACTTTCTTAAGTTGAGTTTTGCTTGAGTCACATGGAGTCTAGTTTGGGAATTAGGAGTAGGAACACAGACTTTATTTTTTAGGAATAGTTGGTGGACAAACTAAAACTTCTGTTTCATGTATTGAAGAAGAGTGGGCCAGGAGGGAGAGACTGTGGTTGGAAGATGAAAACAGCTGTTTTCCATTTTTTACAGGAAGAGTGCAAATGCCCAAAGTTCTATTCGTTTATTTCTTTTATGATTTAGCTATGGTGAGTATTTTGAGGGCCATATTTTCTTTGGCTGGGCTGGAATGTGGACAGTGTCCTTAACATCCATGAGGGAAAAAGGAGTCTTCTGCAGATCATTGAGATGTCTGGGTGCCTGACTTGCTCCCTCCCTGTGATGTGGTACTGGAATAGCCCCCTGCCTATTACACTTATGATACTCATTCTCAGCTGGAGACATTTTGTCAGCCTCATTCAACAAACAGAAGTACCTTGATAATGGGATTTCAGTAAAAATAGGGCACTTTCTTTTGTATTTACCAATTTCACTTTTTATCCTTGAGTTAAAAATTGCCCCTTGGAAACAGAAATGAAGGTATGATATTTCCAAGTCTATTTATTGGTGACTTGACAGGCTCATTTCTGGGGCCAAAAAGGTGGCTTCTATCTCACAGAGGCCAGAGTACTGATTTTATTCAGTACAGTACTTCAAATCTTTGTGCTCAAAATTGCCTTTTGTCAACATTTTTTTTTTTTTTTTGGTAGAAGAAAATGACAGATTCTTACATTCAGGGACCAAAAAAAAAAAAAAAAAAAAAAAAAGCAGAAGAAATATCATTTTTAAGTCAGTGACTTTTCACAGCCCCTGTTGGTGAATTGTAAATTCAGCTAGCTTCCTTGAAGAGATTCTTAGCTTAAATCATCTAGTTTTCATGTAATAGTCAAAAAGTAATATTCAATTTGATTTCCAAATTTGTGTTTAGTATTGAAGTTCTTAAAAAAATTTTAGTTGTAGATGGACATAATACCTTTAATTTATTTATTTTTATGTGGTGTTGAGGATCAAACCCTCACATGCTAGGCAAGTGTTCTTCTACTGAACTACAACCGCAGCCCCTAGCACTGAAATTCTATGATCATATACAGTTTTAGGAAATATCTCTCAGTGTGTGTGTGGGGGGGGTAGATTTGAGAAATAGATTTTTATGAAGATGAATAGCCAAACTTAAGCTAATTAATATTCAATATACTGACAATCACAAAAAATATAAACCGCTTTTCTGCTATGAATGTATATTTTATTTAAATACCAAGCTGATTCACTTTCAGAAAGAATAGGAAACAAGGAGTTCACACATGAAAAATATCTAACCCTGCTCATGGGGGAGAGGCATAATGTCCAGATGTTCAGAGAACAGAGTGATCTGCACCAGCAAGTCAGATCAGAATCATACATTTTAGTCAGGCACCACTGTAATTTTACCTTATGACCTATCCAAGTGGCTCATACTCATTTTCTTCCAAGGCCTCCTTGTCATTTGACCAAATTCTGCAGACACCCTTTAATTTCCTCCTCACTTATGCCTCACAGTGTTTCTTGAAAATTAGATTGAGGCACAGAGTAAAAGTAGCATACATAATATTCCAAAGTTCCTTCTTTCTCTGGTGATACCTTTCCACTGAACTTAGCAAGTACTTTCTTTTTAAACTGTATCTTTTAGCATCTCTTTCTTTCTCCAGTCTTCCTCTTTCCTAATTTGTTGCCTCCTGTTAAGTAAAATTTACCTATCATTCAGATATAATTCAGATACAATTTATCCTATCTTGCTTTGATGGTAGCCCCAACAGCTGAAATCACAGAAACATATAATACCACCAAATGATACAAACATCTAGTGATGCTGTGTTCAAGAACCCACATTTCTTTTTCTTCACTGATGCCTCACCGGTGCCTACAAAAGTCCCTGGCATATACTGTAGTTAAGTGCTCAATAAATGTGTGGAATGCAGTACAGTCTACTCTGTAAGCTTAGAATTAAGTATGGTCTTCTCTTACAAGGGTGTTTCTGTAATGAGAGCATTCATAACACAGATTAACTCATCCATGACCTATAATATAGAAGGAAAGGATTCTAGTGAAATGGGGGTTGTTGTGTTCATTCATATGCAAGTGTTCCCAGTACTATAATATATTGCACCACCAAGTAACAGCAGCTGCAAAACAGTGCGGAATGCATTGAGATGTGGAGAACACATGGTGCTGGGTCTGATGCCCATTTGTTCTATGTTCTCTATTGAATTGGTTTGGTCATGAGTTCCAACTTGGGAGGATTTATGGGAAGAGGGTGCAGAGCAGAGGGTTTTCCTTTTATTGATTTTGGGTTTTTATTCCCCACTCAGCAACCTCAAACTTACAATCTCCTTACAATCTCTTCAACAGTTACCTTCATCACTTTATAAAGGTAAAGCCCTATACTTATATTTACTGTAATATTTATTAGGAATTTAACATGGCTCATAAACTCCGCTACTATGTGTTTTGGAATGGATGCTGTTTTTGTTAATGCTCTGGTTGCAATGTTACATAGATTTTGAGTAATTTTTTCCTAACCCTATTTGCCCCATAAGCCCTGTTAACTTGAGAGTGTGATTTTTGCAAATGGGAAGAACACATACATCCTTTTAGGGTAGAAATGCAGTGCTGCAAACTTCATTTTCAATGAAGACAAGTAGGATTTGGCCATGGGAGATGTTCTGGAAAGAGCACCAGCAACTCCCACGTGAATAAAGGCATGGGCCCTTCTATGGGCAGGAGAGGATTCTCTGACAGAGTGCCAGGATCTGAGGCTCTGACGAATGGGTAATATGGGATGGACCAGTTGTTGCATGGTTTCGAATAGTAGAGTTTTTAAGGAATTTAGAATTTTCTCTGGCAAAATGCCTGAAAGAATTTCTGGAGCAAGAAGTTGACTGCCCCTGTGGTGTTCTAGAGGCATTAACCTGTAGATATGGCAGATGGATGCAAGTGCAGAGAAGGGCAGAGTAGGTTGCCAGGCAGGCCACTGAAAACAGAAGGTAGCAGAGGGCTTGGAAAGGACGGGTAACTGGAAAGAAGTTAATAGTGAAGAACCAGTGAGAGAACCCTCTGGGGAGGAGAGGGTCCCAAAATTGATTGCTGATCTGGGTCTGTGTGAATCGTGGATAGAAGTATTCTTGACAAGAGGCTGAGAAGTTGGGGGAAAGAAGGAAGTCTGACAGGAAAAAGAAAAAAGACTAAGAAGGGTCTGCTTGGTTAAGTGCTGTGTCCCAACGTTTCAACCACAGTGAATACTGGCACTTTAGCTAGGGGCCATTTGACTTTTGCTTCCACCCCTGGGGGCGGTGGTGGGGAGTAGTGAGTGAGTCCCCTCTCTGGACAAGGATGCCTTTTTAGACTGTTGCGTTTTGGATATTCATCGTTCGAGTTCGGAGGAGGATGTTCCAGGATCCCAAGCATCCTTCTTAGGAATGCTCTGTGACTACTGGCACTGAGTTTCCTCACCTAGAGCCTCAGGACACGGAAACATTTTAGTGGATCTTCCTCTGCAGAAGACAACGGACCCCAGCCCACTTTTCCACTTCGGATTCCCGGGGCCCCTGGACTGACGCTT
The DNA here is from genome assembly GCF_045843805.1 of Urocitellus parryii. NCBI lineage: Eukaryota > Metazoa > Chordata > Mammalia > Rodentia > Sciuridae > Urocitellus > Urocitellus parryii. The sequence continues at coordinate 62,558,443 of NC_135531.1, read as the reverse complement.
TGGCGGTCTGGCCGGGGTCGGGGGAATTGCTCCCTGCGCCCAAGGGCCCGCTTTCGGCACCAGGAGCGGCCCTCTCACCCAGGGCTGCGATCGCGCCGCTCCCCGCCTCTGGAGCCCAGTCGTGCGCACTCCGGGCGCTCGTGGGACGGTTTCTCAAAACTGCCCCCAGAGGTTCCCCGGCCTGGCTCAGGGGACTCTCGCACGACCCCAGAGGCGCCGCTGCCGCCCGGCCGGCGCAGTGACCGCTCCCAGGCCCCCGCTCCCCAGCCCCTCCTCCTGGGGATCCCCTGTCGCCAACACCCTCCCGGGCCTCGCAGGACACTCCCCCACGGAGGCCGGGCCTCGGCTGCTCGCCCGCCCGTCGGCCGCCCCCGCCCCGCCCCGCGCCCGCGTCGGGAGAGCCCCGGGCCCCGACCCCTCCCCCCGGACGCCGGGCCAGCGAGCGGGACTTCAGCGGCGATGGTGACTGGGCAGCGGCGCGGGGCCGGGCCCAGGGCTGGGAGGCTCGGCTACCTCTTTCTCTCGCTGCCCCCGCCCCTCCTCCTCCCCCTGTCGTGCTAGCCCCGGCGGCGGCGGCGGCCCTGCACGGCGCTCTCGCCTCGCCGCCTCCTCCCCCACGCCACGGACCCTCTCCCTCCCCGCCTTCGCCCCCTCCTCTCCCGCCTCCTCCGCTCTCCTCCCTCCTCCTCCTTTCCCGAGCGGCCGGCCGGGGCTCGAGAGAGGTGGCAGCGAGGAGGCGTAACGGAAAGCCCCTGCTAGGGGAAGGCTGCGGGCTCTGAGCCCGAGACTCTGCGCTGAGGCCGGGTGAGTTGGAGACGCCGGGCCCCGCGCGCGCCACGAGAGGGGAGAGCCCGAAGCCTGGCCAGGTGGGCGCCGGGCGGCGCACGCGGAGCCGTCGCGGCCGGCAGAGCCCGGGCTGCGAGCACCGCGGCGGGCGCGGGAACTTCGCTTTGCGCCCCGGGAGCCCGCCGGGCGGGAAGGGGTTCGTCTTCCCACCCTCTGGAGGTGCAGCGGGACGGGTGTCGGATGCCAAAATGGGAAGGGAGCCGTTGCTTCTCTCCGTGCCACAGCTGCCGGCCGCAGAAGTGGAAAAAGTTGTTCCTGGAACGGTGTCTTCCCAGCAAGCCGGCGCGAGCCCAGCTCTACCGCCGCCGCTGGCGGGCTTCGACCGGCGGCGACTGCGGGGCTGGTGGCTCTCGGGTCCTGGGCGCAGCTTGGCGCCGGGCTGGGGCGCGCCTGGCACCGCGCCCTGGGGCCGTCCCGTGGTCGTCCCCGCCGGGCCTGGTCTGTGGCGTGTGGGTCTCGCCGGCCACAGACGTCAGCTGCTTCTCTGATCTAGGCTGCATTTTTGTGGGCAGCGCAGTGATTGGGGGTGCGGGCTGGAGGAGGTGGGCGGAGAGTGGGGAAGACCACATCTGGGATGGGTGGGTTGGGCCCCGGGGATGGGTGAAGGGCTGCGAGAGATTCTGTGAGTTTCCAGGCAGTTTTCTTTTGTGTGTGTGTGTGTGTGTGTGTGTGTGTGTGTGTGTGTGTCTGTGTCTGTGTGTCTGTGTCTGTCTGACTTTCTTTTCTCTTCCATTTAGAGATCCAGTGGTCTGAACTGAGAAAAACGGAAGGGTTTTCTTCAGTCCGGTTCAACTTTTTCATTATTTCAGGAGAGTCATGAGTTTGGTGAAAGTCAGAGTAAGGACGAATTTATCATCTGTCCTGGTCCTCACTCCTACCGGGCCATTTCCTGTAGTTCCCGTTTTCTCTGCTGTGATTGTGCTTGTGCCTGTAGGTTACCCTCGGTGATCCACACAGAGAAGTAGAACCACCGTAGGCAAGTGTGTGTTGGAGTCAGAGAGTGGAAAGGTGGTGGTGGTGGGGAGCCATAGAGTAACCAGGGTTATTGGATGTGATGTTTATAATCTGCACTTGTTGCATTTGCCTTACTGGCCTGAGAGCTCTATCCTGCCAGGTTGAAGAGGGGTCGCAGGCTCATTTCTTTGGTGACTTTTCTTGGTATTCCTGATTCTTTCCTTTTTGGTTCTCTTTTAAAGGCTAACCCCTTTAAATTTAAGAGAGAGAGAACACATCTTGTTTTAATCAGCTTTTTCATCGCTGTGACTGAAAGACCTGACAAGAACAATTTTAGAGGGGGAAATTGTATTTGGGGCTCAGGGTCTGAAAGGTCTCAGTTCATACAGGAGGACTCCATTGCTCTGGGCTCAAGGTGAGGCAGAACATCAACGCAGCAGAATGTGAAGGAGGGAAGCGGCTCAGGACATGAAATCCGGAAGCAAAGAGAGAGATTCCACGCACCAGCAACAAATATGTACTTTATAGGCATGCACCCAGTGACCCACCTCCTCCAGCCACACCTTACCTGACTATTGTTACCACCTACTTAATCCCTATCAGTGGACTAATAGACTGATTAGGTTAAGGGGCTCATAACCCAATCATTTCATCTCTGAATATTCTAATATTGTCTCTTGAGCTTTTGAGGGATACCTCATATCTAAACCATAACCCATGTTAATGGGAAGATTAAATGTTTTAAAAATAAGATAAATAAAATTGAGATTTTTTTTTTTTGCTATTGGAGTAATAGGCTTGTCCATTTCAAAATCTGATGCTAATGAGACATTTAAAGGGCTTGAAGTAATACCAGATAAAATACTATCTTAAAATAGTATTCTAGTGTTATTCCCTATGTGGTTGCACAGAGAGCAAACAGCATACCTGTTATGGTTTGCAGCAGGTGCAGCAAACATTTTATACCAGGAAAAAGACATTGTGAGTTGTAGGAAAGGAGGGGAACTCATTTGTCTTCAGAGCATTCCAATTAGGAAGAATAATTACTGCAAATGAACATTTGTGAGTGTAATTTGAGTCATGATATGTGAGCCAGTAATTTATCTATAGGAAGGAAGAAGGATCTTTATAGAAGAGAGCAAAGTGATGCCTTTTGGAAAAAGTAAATGGACACAATTTAATTGATGGCACCTGCTGACAGCAGAGATGGGTAAACTTGAATTAAAGAGATTTGCTCTATGTAAGGTTTGGGTGGAGAAGGGAGGAAAGATTCATAGTAGGTGATGATAGTAAAACAGTGTGTGTTGGAGTCAGAGAATGGAAAAGTAGGGGGAATCCTAAAAGCAATATTTATTCATGCTCCAACAGACTAATTCTTGGTCTAATTCCCTTTTTCCCCACATTTTTTTATTGGTACATTATAGTTGTACATAACGATGGAATTTGTTGTTACACATTCAAACATGCACACAATATAACAACTTGGCAAATATAATTTCATACATATGTATTTTAATAAGCATTGTATGTAGCTTCTCAGATTCATTATTGCAAAAAATTGACCAAGTAAGAAACCAAAATTTAGGAGACAGGTTCAGTCTGTTGAGTTCCCAGATGTGTTACTGTTTTAGTCAACTTGTTCACTGCCATGACCAAAAGACCTGACAAGAACAATTTTAGAGTAGGAAAAGTTTATTTGGGGGCTCAGGGTTTCAGAGGTCCATCAACATCAGGCTCAATTCCTTAGGGCCTGAGGCCACACCGAACATCATGGTGGAAGAGTTGGTGGAGGGAAGCAGCTCAACATCACACCCGGAAGGAGAGAGAGAGCTGTGCTCCATAAGACAAAATATATAGCCCAAAGGCTTGCCTCCATGGACCTACCTCCTCCAGCCACACCCTACTGCCTGTGATTCCCACATAGTTAATCCTGTCAGGGGAAATCAATGCACTGATTAGTTTAAACCTTTTTATTAACCCAATCATTTTATCTCTCTAAACTTTCTTGCATTGTCTCAGTCATGAACTTGTGGGGGACACCCAGTATCTAAACCATAACATAGTCACTTATTACCTGAACCTAGTTATTTAATTACTCTTTTGTCTCAATTTCTATGTCCATATCATGTTAGTGGTAAATAGTTTCATAATCACCTTGAGACATTCTTGTAGTTTTATCTCCTCATGAGGCTGAGGCAGGAGGATCACAAGTTCAAGGCCAGCTTGGGCAACTTAGTGAGACCCTATCTCGAAATTAAAAGGACTCGGGATATAGCTCAATGATAGAGGACCCCTGGGTTCAATCCCTGATTCCCTGCTCCCCCAAGTCACTTTGAGGATTAACTGCTAACTTTCATAGAGGACATAGCATAGCTCCTTACCCTAAGTGTCAGGAAATGCTAATGACTCAGTATTCCAAATCCTCAGGAAAAAGGGACACGTAAAGATACCTAATTTTAGGATATGCAACTGAGTGGAGGCTATACCCATGCTCATGATCATCCACATCAGGAACACCTGATCTTTCTAGAACTTGCATGCTACTTCCTTTGGCCCTTCCTGGTCAGCCTTTTCTGGACCTGCATTTCCAGAGAGTGTGTAGTACAGGCTCTGTGTGGGTCTGAACTGCAGCACCGACATGACCCGTAATTCCAGGTCTGACTGCCCTTGCAGCGGCAGATTCCCAGGTCCCTTCAAAGTAAACATCCAAGTTTTGTTTGAGAAAGGAAAAGGAGGAAAAAAAAAAAAGCCATAGTTGTGGATATGGTTAAGTAATTTTCTGGAGAATCCTAAAAGCAATATTTATTCAATGCTTAGTACTCTTAGAAAGATACATACAAGTAAGTAAATATCTAATCTCCAGGATTTACTCCCAAAAGCAACTTTAAAGTATGTGTTGGGATTGCCTAAAAAGTGAACAAATGACATTCTTAGCAAAACAGCATTTCTATAATAAGAGTGAACTAACTATGTTGTGTATTGCTCCTTCTACTTCAGAGAGCGTGCCTGTTTGGTTATTTATCCATTCATTCATCCTATCATTCAGCAAATACTGTTGCAATCTCTTTCATCGTCCAGACTCTGTTCAGGGCTCTACTAATATAGGAAGAATCAAAAGTGAGCCTCTCCTCTCAAAGAACACACATTCTCATGGGACAGACAAGCTCTGCATGCCAACGACCTCTGTAAGCCCTGGATGCTTTTTGGTTTGGAGGAGTCTGCACAGGGAGACCAGGGTGCTGGGCCTAATTCCCTTCCACTAGCCAGCCTGATCAGGGAGAGATGATCTGGCTGTGGCGGGGAGTGGTCATAGCCAGTGGATTATAAGGATAAGGAAGACCCATTTCTTTCTTGATTTTATGAGACATGGCTGAGTAGAACCATCAGCCAATGAATCAAATAGTTTTAGGTGCAAGGAAAACAAACAGTTTAAAAGTGAGACTTCTCAGTTGTAGAAAGGCCAAGGAGTCAAGGGTAGGATCTGATCATCAACTTACAAAACCAGGGAAAAATCTCATCTGGTTCTGAAATACTTGACTGTCTTATTGTAAAAGGTGTGAGAAAACTTGGTTCTTCATGCACCTTCAGGGTTGTGGGTTTTTTTTTCTTTCTTTTTCACAACTTAAAAATTAGAATAATACATAAATATTATGTTTGGAGTCTAGAAGGCTTGAAAAAGTGTAAAGCAAGCAGGGTTTTTACAGTAGTTGCTTGCACTACAGTCAAGGTTAAGGTCCTGTGGGTGGGGAAGTTCTTGAGGGTGTGGTGTCTTGGGTGCTGAGCAATCTGAACTTCATCTTGAAAGCTGTTTGGAGGGTGGCTTTGTAGCACGTGGATGCTGAGGTCCCAGTGTGCTTTAGAAGAGCTCCATGACCACAAGATGGGCTGGGTGACCAGGAGGCTCGGGGGACCAGGTGAGCTGAGAGGCCAGTGCAGGAAATTGTAGCAGGACTAAGTGAAGAAAAGAGGAGAGGCTGACCGTACTACCTGGGCATCTCCTGGGTGGGCTTTCCTGAGAGGGAATTCACAGGCACTGGAGTGGGTCATAACACTTTCCCTGAAGTAAGCAGTTGTGGGAACCCCGTTTTAAAGGGGGAAGATGGTGAGGAATAATGCATTCAGTTGAAATGGAAACTGAACTGTGAGGCTTCTGTGGAGAGATGTGCAGCCCAGCATGAGATACAGAGGCAGGAAGAGAGGTGGGAACTAGAGACAGGTGAATGGGGAGTTCTTTTTGCAGCAATGACAGGTGGTTGCAGGGAGTCCTCTCTGTCTTGCAAATATCATTGAGGTTTACTGAATATTGCTGGAGGTGAGAGTAACTTGTGTCTTTAGGGCTGAAGTCTTCTTTTTAATCCTTTCAACAGGTGTAATGGGATAATCAAGCCCCCCACTTTGGCCCTAAATGACCAGGCTTCTACTGCTGTTATTCTGCAGTGAGATCATTAAGAAGGATGTACATAGAATGGTTCCGAATGTGTTGGGTAGCTAGGATATATAACTGAAAAAGTAGATTCCACAGGCGCATACACATGAGTTACAGTCTCTTTGTGTCCTTCCAAATTTACATGTTGAAACTCTAACCCACTATTTAATAGTGTTTATAGATAGGGCTTTTGGGAGCTGATTATGTTTAGATGAGGTCTTGAGGGTGAAACTCCACATGATGAGATTAGTTTTCTTATGAGACAAGGAAGAGAGACCAGAGCTTGGTCTCATTCCTGGCATGTGAGGACACAATGGAGATGATTAATTGTTGTCAGTCTGTATAACCAGCAGTGACACCTCATCTTACCCCTGCCTACTTAACTGGGTTGGCAAGATGTAGAATAAAAAGTTTTAACTGGTTATCTTGGATTAGTGGGATTATGGTGAGTGATTTTTTTTCTTGACTTCTTTATTTCTATGTTTTCTGAAAGTAGCATCTATTTTTTTTTTAAATCAGAAGATTTGATGGGTTGTCTTAGCCCCCCCCCCCCAAAAAAAAAAAAAAACTACCAATGATTTTGGTCACAGTGTTGTTCATCTTACATCTGTGGTGCATCCATTATAAGGTAGTCTCTGTCATTAAACAGTCAAAATTCTTATTCATTATAATTTTAGTTACAAATGCTGGAAGGCTACAGGAATGCAACTAGAATTGGGTGCTGTGACCCAAAGTTAGAATGGAACAGCTTCCTCCAAGCAGTTGGGAAGACCCTGCTCCATAATTACAGTGGGCATGTTTTCATAAACAGCTGAAGTGTGATTTGAGAGATGTTTCTGTCTAATTGATAAGATGTACTGAATTAAATACTGCCACATTATTTTTTTTCTCTTTAATTGTTTCAATGTTCAGCAGAACCCGAACCAATGAGATCTTAAATATCTTTTTAGCAAAAACTTCCTCACATGCCCGGAAAATTAAGAGGGGCTCCTTTTCCTCTCCTGATTCTATTGTTCAGCATTTTCTTTCTTTCCAAACTGAGCTGTGTTGTCAGGGGCACCTGGAGTTCAAGCTTCCTTTCCCCTCCACCCCCTGCCCTGGGCAGGCTGCAGTTGGGCTGAGCTTCACATGTTGTTTTCCAGTTTTTGAGGCATTTGGCCAGTTGTTTAAGGAAGGTTCTACTTCATTGACAGTAGTCCCATTTAATCTTTAGATAAGTGGAGCATAGCACACACTTATTAAGGACAAAATAACTTGTTAACTTTTTTTCTCTTGCCCATAGAGATAAAATTTTCTGAAATGCAAAATAACAGATTGGATAGTTGGGGAATTATAGTTTACCAGTAGGGAGTGTTTTGTATTTATAAATGACTACCACCTACATATTCAATGTACAATTAAGAAAAACGTGGTTCATAACTTTAAATCCGAGATCACATCCTTCTTATTTAAATGACCCAGAGTCCATTTTTGGAAGATGATTCCACATAGAGAGAATCATGAGGTATGTCTAGCAGGCACTTACTCTTTCATTTGCTCATTCTTATAGTAGTCCCTCTAGGGTTCCACTGAATTGGAAGCTCATAATTTACCAACCTAATTACTGACTCTGCATGGGTTCAGGCTGTAATAGGGAGCATGGTGTGCCGACTTGAACAGGCACTGTAAGTCACTTTTGATCTGAGTCCTTTTTGTAAGTGGTGTGTTGAGGTTGTCTGCACATTTTTTTTTTTCTGACTTGTGTTTAGGCCAATAGTTCTTTCCTCTATTAGTCAAAAATGGCGTTATCATCAAAAGAAGTGAAACTGGTACATAGAATAGTTAAACTGTTGTAAAGCCAAAAAGAGTTGTAGCTGGGGACAGTGTGGGTGAAGAGGCCAGCCACAGTGGTTAATGAGAACCCTAGTGGTGGAAAGGGGTGACAGGCTGTATATGCACCTATGTGGCCAGGTGGCCAGGAGGGTTATCTAGGATGGTCTGATCAACTATACTGGAGCGAGGGTGGGGCTGCTGCTTCTCCTGACCTGAAAAGTAGACCTGTGGGCTCTAAGAGTATGCAAACTTTCTTCACAGCCACCTTGATCAACAAAATTGTCATGTTTTAAAATCTTTTTTTTAAAAAAAATATTTATTTATTTATTTTTTTAGTTTTGGGCAGAGACAACATCTTTGGATGTGGTGCTGAGGATCGAACCCGGGCCGCACACATGCCAGGCGAGCACGCTACCGCTTGAGCCACATCCCCAGCCGTTTTAAAATCTTTTAAAACATTTTTTTTTTTTTTAAATTAAGAACTGCCATCTGGTTAGATTTTCTCTCTCTCTGTATTTGATCTTTAAAATCTTGACCACGGAACTTCCCATTTCTTCTCATAAAATTGTAGCTTTCTCAGTTCTGGCGTGTCTAGCCTGTCCAGATAATTTTGAATTCTGACCTGGTCGTCTGTCCTGTCAGCCTTACATCTGGGCTGTATGCTGTTCCTCCGTGTATTCTGTTCATTGGACTTTCAGGTCCTTTGGGTTTACTGGTACTGCTCTGCTCAGCCTCGCCTTGTCATTCCCACCAACTTCTGTTAGTAACCGAGGCTGCGTCAGCCTGTGCAGGCAACTGGAGGGCAGAGGGCTGGAGTCTGTGCCAAGATACAGAGGAAGCTAATCATGCCCGTGACCCCGACCTCATTAACATTGTGTTGGAACCAAAAGAGCCAGCATTCCATGGCATTGTTTGACTTTGGATTGTCTCTACTGATTTATGGTCACGGGATCCATATTCCTGCCTTCTAAGGGAGGCAGATATAAGAGCCCAGTGAGAATGGGAGAGACAATTGGTACTTCCTGCATCTTTTCAACTCCCTAACAATTGGGCTTTGGATTGTCAGCTAGTTATTGGGTCCTGCTGGTGTTGATTTGACCCAAGACAAACCAGGACTGACAGGCGTGAGTAAAGAGTGTGAGGGAAGAAAGCCTCTTGAGTGTGGGGTGAGGAGGGTAGGCTCATGTTCTGTGCGTAGGGATAAAAGTCTCACACTGGTCTTCCATATCCCTTCAAGTAGTGCTTCTCTAACTTTGAGTGTGCATTGGCATCACCCAGAATCTTGTTAAAATGCAGTTTCTGATTTAGCAGATTTGGTGGGGCCTGGGAGTCTGCATTTCTAATGAACTCTCCTGGTGATGCTGTTCAACTGGTGGAGGAGACTGGTATTTTTAGAATCTGCCTGAGCCTAACAATCACCTGGAAGCTTTGTTTAAAAAATAGAGATTCCTGGGACCCACCTCGGAACTCAAAAGTCAGAACCCCAGGGAAGCAGCTTGGGAATACACAGTACTCGGCACCCAGCAATTGTCAGTCACATGAGGCTGGGGTAGGAATGAAGCTGCAGAATAGCCAGGTGGAGGCTGAGACCTGTAAAGGCCAAACTTTGCCTGTCAGGAGGGGCTGTATCCTGCTACTTAGAGCTGGCCTCTGCTGGCACGCGACATAAGACCTCAGTCCTGGCACTTCCTTGTGGACTTCTAAGGGGCTTCCAGGAGCAGCTATGCAGAGATTCCCATAATCCTTAGGGCAGGATGATTTTGGAGGTCTTCCTGTTGAAACATGGTTAAGTTATGAAGTTATGGGGGAGGGTATTTTTTGGTTAAGTTTTAGTTAAATTGATTTCCTCATTACATGTTATATTCCATAAGTTTAACTAGATAAAGAAGGCTCTAACTTCCTTCAATTAAATCTGCATTTTCCCACACTGTATCACTTTGAAGTTACGTGATTACAAAGTTTTTAAAAGTTGCCTATTGTTTTCCTCTGGAGCATGATTCTGAAACTGGCCTGACAATTGCTGGGTGCTGCTAGACATGTGGACTCCCAATCTGCTTCCCTGGGGTTCTGACCTCGAGTTCTGAGGTGGGTCCTGGGAATCTCTTTTTTAATATTTATTTTTAGTTGTAGTTGGGCACTTATTTATTTTTATGTGGTGCTGAGGATTGAACCCAGCGTCTCGCACGTGTGAGGCGAGCGCTCTACTGCTGAGCCACAACCCCAGCCCGGGAATCTCAATTTTTTTAAACAAAGCTTCTAGGCGATTGTTGTGCTCAGGCAGGTTCTAGAAATACCAGTTTGGAGAAATATCACTGTAGAAACCTGTTCATCTGAGCCTGTGATATTGGCCCTGGCTGGGGCACACTCATCTCTGGAATACTTGGTTGTGAAGGGCTGTCTCTTTCCCACTGGACAACTTCCCTTCTTATCTTGACCTGTTCTGTCATTACAGACAGGCTCTTATCCTTGATAGAACCAAATGAGAGAGACCTTTGTCAACAGGGTAGGGAGTCAGTTCCCTGAAGCTTTTATTTTTAGGAAAGTTTTATAGACACTGATTACTAAGTGCTTTAGGCATTCTCAGGGATATTGGGCTTTGAGCATTAAGCTTTTGCAGAGAAATGTTTTAAGAATATCTGACACTGACTTTTCTCACCTGTTTCCCTGCTTTGGCTCAGACCTGAGAGCTAATGAACATCTCCTTCTGAACTAATGGATAACCAAAAGTTGGTTCAGATGGGCCCCATCCTCCCCGGACCAGCTCTGTTCTGATCTAAGTGAATTGGGAGATTAAGTATCAGCTTTCCACATCATTATATCAGCATTAACCTCCACTTCTATAGATGCAGGATCCGTCTCAGCTGCACCCTAGAGGCAAAGTCAGCTTATGAAACACACAAAATGAGAAATGGTTGGTGCGATGGGATGGGTGCGGTATAGCAGGAAGCCTGGGCACCACAGGCACAGGGGCAGGTGGGGAATCCCTAAAGCTGCAGTGTGCGGATGTGGGGTGTCATCTGCAGGGAGGAAGTTGAATTTCAGCAGTGTTGCTTGATGTGCATTGGAGTCCTCACTGTCCCTGTACCTCTGGAGTTCTGTGGCCTGTTTTCAAATCTTGCAGTTCAGCAAGCCATGTGGCCTTGGCAGGAGGGGCACACTGTGGAAGCTGAGTGTGTATCCATTCACTCACTTAATGATTGTACTGATCTGAAGACTGTTCTTTGAACCATTTTTTTTCCCCTCTAGTAAAGGAAAGTAAGCGCTGTGAAACAAACGAGGATGTGAGATTTTTACCTACATTTCACAGAAATATGCTTTTTCAGGGGAGGGAAACGATACAATTCAAAGACAGATGTAGCTACATGGGGCTGTTCTCAGTCTGAAGTACTTTATGGCTCCTGGGTGGCACTGGTGTCTTTGTAACCACACGGTTTTGTTCCACACCCCAGGAAGAAACTTGACCCTCTAATAAAACCACAGGAGCCTTCTGGGATGACCTCACTGTTTCGTTCCTGGAGTGGTCAGATTCTGTATCTAGGTGGAAGGAAAACCATCAAGAAGGAGAGGCATGTGTCCACTTTATTTGAAATTTCTCAAAACCAGTGAGGGCTACATTGCTTGGGGAAATAGAATCCCCCTGCAGTGCCATTTCCTTGTGCTCTAACCAGTTGGTCTTCAGGGCTAGGAACTGATCCAAGCCTCTACAAAACCAGCTTTGTGTATTTTCTCTTAAACAGAAATGGGCTTCAAAGGCCCCAGAGAATGTGCGGACTTGAGAATAGAGTTGGTGTTGGGTTATAAGCTGGGCCAGTTCCATCCTCTGTCCCTCAGAGCTGTCCTTTAGCAAGCATCAGAATCACCTGGAAGAGTTGGTAAAACACAGATTGCTGGGCTCTCCATCTCAGAGGCTCTGAGTTCTGGTAGGGTGGGGAATTTGTGTTTCTAACGGATTCCTAGGTGGTGCTGATGCTGCTGATCTGGGGACCACGTTTGAGAACCTTTGTGACCCGAGGCACTCATTGACCCCTGAGGGTGTGTTAAGTCAGGCAGACACTATTCCTGAGGTGGGGGGGCTATGGGTGATGGGTACTGGTGGCAATCACCTCTCACAGAGGAACCTGCAATTTGGAAACATTGGTTCTCTGGAGATGCTGGAGGGAGCCCTGGCTCCACCTCTGATCACGAGGGTCTTCCTTTTGGTTCTATCACAAGCAACCAGGGATGTGGCACTTTGGGTAGCTAAAAAGGGTGGTCGTTGCCTCCTTCCATCCCATTCTGCTTTCTGGTGTTGCTGAAAGCCTCTGAACCATGCCTTTCTCCTATACCTCTCTCACTTGCCTCAAGATAATATCCAATTCTCCTGAAATAACTGTAGGGATTTTTGTCATCTGACCATCTCCAATGGTCACCAACCGTTTCTTTTGTGATTCACTCTGTTCTTGCTTCAGGGCATCTCATTTTGCTGTTATTCTCTAGTATGGTCAACTCCAGCTTGTCAGGGCTCATCTTAGCCCTCACTTGCTCTAGAGAGTTTCTTTTATCTCCCCTGGAATTAGCTGGTACCTCTGCAGAGGTTCACATTTCACCTTGTATTTCCCTTGCTTTGATTCCTATCATCTGTATCAAGATTAGGATTGCTACCTGTTTACTTTTCTTTGTGAATTATAAGCTTCCTGAGGGCAGGGAACCCAACATGTGTTCATTTGTGTGCCGCCAGGCATATAGAAGGTTCCTGGCACGTAGAAGACTTTCTTAATTCTTCTGTGAAATAGATACTACAGCAGAGGAAGCTGAGGCATGGTAGATTATGCACCTGGCTTATGATTGTCCTGTCACTGAGTCAAACTCAGGATTTGCTCTAACCCCTTGGCCACGTGTCACTGGCCAAGTCTTTTGCTCTGAGGCTAAAGATCCCTAACTGGGGTCTGCAATTCTCTATGGGGCCCATTAAATGATAGGCTTCTCCAAATTAACAGATGTGGCTTTTTCCTGTTGTTTTTCAGGTAAACTTGTAAACTGACTGTTGAGTTCACAGCTGACCTGTACCTTCTGCATTTCATTAAGAAGCACCTCAAACAGGTAAGGGGTTGTTTCCAGGGTTCACTTATGCCTAGGTGACTTGTCCCAGAATGGTATGAAAATGCACTCTGATGACCACCCAAAGCTGTCATTCATGAGAAAGAAAATCCTTGAATGTAGGATATCATTTCCTCTATGGAAGGAGGAGAATGGTCCTCTGCCTCTGTTGTGAGTTACTGGAGATGTTTAATGGATGCTGGTGAACTTCTCATCAATCAACATTCTTTCCTTCTCCCCTTATTTGGAGCTGTGCTTTAATTTCCTCTTCCTCAAACTGGGCATGATGGCACACACCTGTAATCCCAGCAGCTTGGGAGGCTGAGGCAGGAGGATCACGAAGTCAAGGCCAGCCTCAGCAACTTAGTGAGGCCCTCAGCAACTCGATGAAATCCTGTCTCTAAATAAAATATAAAGGGCTGGGGTTGTGGCTCAGTGGTTAAGTGCTTCTGGGTTCAATACCCAGACCCACCCCGCATCCCCTGCAAAAAAATTCTGTTCCTCATTTAACAACCACCCAAAAGTTTACCTATTATTTATTAGATCATCTGAATGAGAGGCACTTTGGAGTTTAGCCTTTTTCCATCTATCTACTGAACAAATGGCTGTTTCTCTATCCCCACACAACCCCATGCTCTTGTCATGGAGAGCTTTGCTAACTTGTTTGTGCACATCTTTTTCCTTTAGTCTGTGAGTTCTTTTCTCCCATCTCCCACCTAGCATGGTTCCTGACTTGGAGCACATTTTCAATCAATAAATGAATGTTTATCTGAGGAAAAAAACATGCCCTAGTAAACTGAACTAAGGCATAGCCCCCTGACACAGGGAATATCGTAATGTAATTCTAAACCAATTAAGTGATTTGTAGAGTGCCTTATGGATTAATTACCTGTTTGCTTACATTACCACACATAATTGAAAATTACCATAATATAGTTAAATCAATAGGAATTTAGATTCTTATCCCTATTGAAAAGTATAAAAAGTAAGGCTTTTTTTTTTTTTTCATTACGTTTCTCCTGAATAGTGTAAGTGATTCTAGGTCATAGAACAATGATGGATAAATGACAATCCATGGCCCTCAGCAACCCCCACCTCTTGGCTGCAGTCAGAGAGACAACATTGTTAACTAGACCCTGGGAATCCCAGCATCCCAGCCGTTGGCGTGCAGTAGGATTGAACATGTATCTAAATGCATAGGCAGGTAGGGAGGAAATAACTGACTTCCCCAATTTGGAAACCTAAAGGAAATACAAATGTTTCTCAGTGGGTTGCATACTTGCTTGAAACATAGTCTAGATTTAAATAATTTAATGAAAAGCTTTAGATAGGTACATTTTATTTTCTCTGTACTTAGTAGGAGGGGGATACTAATTGGCTTGAGGTTGTAGAGCTTTATCCTGTGGAGTAGAAACCCCCAGGGTGGTGATTCACCTGAATGGGACCTGGATCATTTCAGAAGTTGATGGATGGTCGAATTCACGGAAACCGGGGCTTGTACTTAAATCTAACCAAAGACTACTTTTACAAAGGAGAATGTGGCCTTGAGGTTTTGCTCCTGCCTCCTATCTTTTCATTCTGCTTAGATAGCAGTCTGACTCATTGTTCAGCCTTTCCAGTTGCTGTTTTGGGCATGTGCAGCCCTAAAACAAAGAGAAAGAAATCGTCTTCCCATTTCTGTGTGTGCTTTCCACAACCTACTAGAGGTACCTGGCCAAAAAACGCATGTCAAAGCAATCACCTATCCATGGTCCACTACCTGGTGCTGAGTATCCTAGCTGCATAGCCACCTGGAAGAGAATTTATGAACAACAAGCCAGTAACTAAAATTTGACTCCCAGTTGACTCCCTTCATGGTCTTAAAGTTTCCTAGGGTTTGAGTAGAAAGAAGATTTGAACTTTGCCCAGGAATTTCCAGTCTCCATGGAATCAGTTTGTCTATCATACTTGGAAAATAAGCTAACAAAAATGAAATTAAAAGGTTCAGATGTTAAAATATATGAGTGGGCTTTAGTCATCTTTGGAATTTGAGATATTCCTGAATATTTGTGTTGCACTATGGCTGAGGTGGCTGTGTGCAGGGCCCTTGTATCTGTGCTTCACGTTGCCCAGCACATGAGGAGTGCTTACCAATTTATAATGAGCCTCTAGGAGATGTCTGGCTCTCCGTACCTTATGTTTTATAATATAGTTCTTCCAGATTTGAAAAAAATCACAATGAGGTAAATCAAGAGGTTAGGTTATTGGGCTGGGCTTCTTCCCACAGGTCTGTATTCAGGCATACTTCACAGAGGTCTCTAGCTTAATTTTGGCTACTCGACGTCATCCTACTTAGAACACCAAGAAGGAGTATAGTTCCTCAGTTCCTAGAGCTTCTGAACTTGGAATATGTCTTTCGGACATGTACTATGGTGTTATTCTTTCACTCAGTGAAATGTTTACACTTGCTAAAGATGGGACTGTGAGTGCCTCATCAGACAAATTTGTAAATTAGAGTGTTTTTAATAAAATTGTTTTGGTATGTTGACCTTGATCCAAAGACACTGTCTTGTGTGGTCCCCTTATGTTGTAAGTAGGCTTTGGGAACAATAGGAATAGTGACAACTAGTGGACTCAGCAACTGGTCCACTGGTCTTGGATGCCAGTATTATTATCATCCTGAGTTTTGATTGACAGTTTCTTTTATTGATGAAATGCTGGAAACAGGTACCAATGCCTAAATAAAGAAACAGGCTCCAATCAAGATCAGGTTTTTGTTGTTGTTGTTTCTGGGTGAAACCTTAATGATCAGCTATAGTTCCTTAAAGAGGAAGCAAAATCTCCAAAATAGCCTTTTAAGTTTCAGTGCAAAGCTGGCTCCTTTATTGATATCTCTGGGAAAACTCTGCTGTGTTCCATTTCTAGATCTCAATCAATGCATAATTTAGGAACCACTTTTTTCTTGGATCAGGTAACTTGTCAGCTGTAATTTGTAGGCTGGTTTGTCTTATCCACTGTAGGAGTTTTGTTGTTGATTTGAAAAATTTACAGGCTCTTTTTTTCTAGGAAAAGTTGATTTTTAGTAGAATTCCTTGGACTTTTTACTTTACAGGACTAGAGGTGTTGTTTTAATCACTTTCATGGCCTCTTTTAGTTAGGAAATGACTTCCCCATTCCTTGGGGTCCTTTTAGGGTTATGGTCCTGAGTTTAAAGGAAACTCTTTAGAAAGCTAATTAATAAAAGCAACTTTTCCCAATAGACAAAAATAGCAAAAAAATTTTCTCCTTCCATCTCTTTTAATGATAAATTACCTCCATTTTATGATTTCTTTTCCCTGTAGATCATTCTTAAGATGAAAAATTTCTGAAATTCCGTTTTCTCAGGTTCCTTCTTCAGATCTGGTGAAGCCTTGGTCTGTTTCCATTAGCCTCACCCATGCCGACGTTTCCCCCACTTGGTGGTGGTGCCCACCTCTCTTGTATCTCTGCCTCCAGTGAGAAGCCCTCTTCCCTTTATGGCTGCAATCTGGAAAAGAAAACAAATAGCCGAAGCTCCCATTGTAGCCCAGCAGGCTGGGGAAAGTAGTTCTCATTCTCCTTATTTGTGGGTTCAAAGTGCATGTAACATTTTATGGGGGCGATCAGCCCTCCCAAGGTGCTGGCTTGAGTGGGCCTGTGTTTTCGCCTGGTGGACAATTAACCACGCTGACCTCCTCCTTTGCTTCGGCATTTCTGGCTGAGTTGACGCTAATGCTCTGAGAAGGGGCTGCTGCTCCTTTGAGCCGAGCACCAGGCCAGGGTGGGGAAACATTTGATCTTGTTCAAAGGGGATGTCTCTGAAGCATGAAGATTGAACTGATTGTGACCCCACCCCGGGGAAGGAGAAGCGCCCGCTGGAGAGCAGGCCAGGAGGAAGAAGCCCCTGGTTACTAATCCCATCGGCCTGTGGGTCTTCAGGGTCTCATATCTGTTTAGAGGAGAGAGAATTAGGGTGGAAGACAATAAAGCAGGCCTTAAATGAAAGGGGCAGGGGGTCATTTTATCTAATTTTGTGGTTGTTACAGAGGAATAAAAGACAGGAGATAATTTCATTAGCCCCTGTGAGATCTTTATTACAGCGATATGGCGTTTTGGGAGGTGACAGTTTTCTTCCTGGGAGGGGCGGGGAGCCACATAACCTGTAAGTCCCTGTGGACGGGAACGTGTAGTTACTCCTGTCGTAAGTGGGAGGCTGGGAGCTGTGAGTCCCAGTTTGTGAGTGCCAGCTCCTCAGGCACATGATGCTCCAACTGAACATGAATCCATCAGGCAGGTGATTGCGTCTAGAGCTGGGATGTTTGACCTCTGAGGAAAGCTCATGGGTCATCTGTTGCTGACCTGACTTGTTTGGGGCACGATAGTCATCCTGCACGTTCTCTAGAGCTGAGCATTGTTCAGAGCCTTCAGCCACACGATGGGGAATTAGCAGAGGAGGGGGAGCAGGTGCCTCGGTGCCTTCTGTTTGCTGAGTACTGTGCTGTTCACAGTGGAGGCTCCTGTCTGTTGCTTTTTAAAAGCCCTGCTGGGTAGGCAGGTATTCCTATCCATGTTTACAGAGAAGGCAGTGAGGCAGAGACAGCTCGTGTGATTTGCCTCAAGTCTCCCTGGAGGGAAGTGGGAATCTGAATTCTATCCCTGGACTCATAACATTCAATTGAAGCTTTTTGTGTCATTATTAGAAGAAACGGGGGAGGAGGAGGAGGAGAAGGAAGAAGAAGAGGAGGATGCTAAGTTTTTTTCTGAGATGGGAAGATGGTGGTGAGTGGACAGTTCTATGTACCAGCCACCAGCTGGCACCATTCCCCAAGGCAGCTTGGTTTCTTTCTGAAGAGGGGCAGAGTGGCCAGGGCAGGGAGACAGGGGATGGAGGGGATTGACAAGGGGAGTGGGGAGCTGTCAGTGTGGCGGGACTGTCCTAAGCATAGTGATGGCTGATTCCTTGAGTGCTTGTGATTGGGAGGCATGGCGGCACCCACTGTCCACCTCCCTCCATTCACGTTCTCACTGTCGGGTTGTTTTCTTGTCTTTAGCATCTCTTCCTCGACTCTGTAAATTTCTGCTTAATATTTGTGAACTTAGCTCTGACAAAAAGAGAACCTCTGTTGAGATGTGATAATAAAAACTGTGTTAAGGATTAAAATGTTAAGTAAACTTTCAACCATTGCTTAGGCTCATATAGTTTGTATAAAAATCTGTTTTCCCCATTGATTCAGGAGATATTTCTCCCCCTCTCAGTTGACCATGGAGGCTGTAGATCCCTTCCTTTCTGGTGGGCACGGTGCTCTTAAGAACTCGTAGAGGTGAGAAAGTGCTAATTGTTTTCCTGAGGTGTCGTGGTTTGTTGAGGGAGAGGGGTAGAGAGGGCAGATCTTCACTTGGTTCACTAATGCTTCCCTGAGTCCTGAGTCCTGAGGAAGACTCTCTGCCCTCTGTTCCCTGGAGGCAAGAGTCCTCTTGCTTTGGCCCTGTGTGGTTCCTTTCCTTCAGGACTGTGGCTAATCAGAAGTTGGCTGCACTTCAGTGCCTCTTAAAAGCTTTTCTCTCTGGCTCTGTTCAGGAAGTTGAAGTGCAGTGTCAGAAATGATGTGAGTTGATGAAGAAGAAATAAGCAAACCCAGGCAACATGTGAGGAAGGCTTGGCAGCCTCGCTGCTGTTTTGCTGTAGTTTTGATCTGAAGGAACCAGATTTCCTCCACGTGGAAGGTTCCTGGGCCAAGAGGCCTGAGATGTGCATGTCCGTTGGTCTTCCAGATTAGGGCACCACTTAGTCTGATAAACTCTGGGATGAAAACATGTAATTTATGGTTGGCAGAATGGAGATAAGTCACATGGCTGCAGCCAGAGCTATATGAATGTGGAGTGAAAATAGCATCTGTTCAGGGGAGCAGAACATTTCAGAATACTTTAGTCCTCTCTGGGCATCAGTGCAGAAAGTGGAGAAGAGGAGAGCTGGGAGGGACTTTGTAGAGCTTCTTGTCTGAGCCCCTTATTTCAGTTTGAGATCCTGAAGGACTTGGTGGAAGCCCTGTTAGGGTAGGCGCCCTTGTCTGTCTTATTTACTCACCTTCATATCTCTGCTCCCTGGCATGTATTAGATACTTAACATGCATTTGTTAAGTGAATGAATGCTGGAAATGAAAATACCACTTCTGACTCCCCGTCTAGTGCTCTGAGACCTATACAGGTTGCAGAGGCCGTAAGAAGGGGTGCCAGGTAGCTTTTATGTAGTTAAGATTTTCTTTAGATTACATATCGTTTAGAAAATGGAACTGTAATAAGATCTAGCTGGTTTGTTCAGGTTGGTGGTGAGTTTCAGGGAAAGGCGGACCTACTCAGGCTTGGCAGGTAGGTGGCCACATTGCTGTGCACCAGGGACCCCTTTCACATTGGGTTCCATGTCAGCAGTGCCCTGGGGACTTGGGTGCCTCTGCCTCCCTGGAGGAATCGGGATGACTGTGGAATATGTGGGCTGAAGTTACCCCTCTCCCTAAGCTTACCCTCCTCTGTGTCCCAGTGGCTGCAGTGTGACTGCGAGGTCCGGGTGTTGGAGACTGTGGCAGCAGAAGGGCTATGTTTTCTACAGGGTATCGACTGCTGTCCCATCCCATTTTGAGAACTTCAGTCCTGCTGTTGTGGGCCACAACCAAGGAAGCCATGTCTTGCAGTGGGCTGTGCTTAGAAACCCACAGTGGGAAACCCGGTGTGGTCAGAGGCCACACCGCTGGCCACTTAAAGCCTTGCCATTTGTTTACCTCCCTTACTTAACTTTCTGGTTAATTCTCAAAAAAGAGATTTATGATGACAGTTGAAGGAAGTTTTAAAATTTAGAATAATTATAGGAGATTAATTCAGGATTAAAGGTCGCTAAAGGGAATTTGTAGTCAACAGGTACCAATGCTTAAATAAAGTCAAGAAAGTTTCTTTAAATTCACAAGTGCTGGCCCGAGGAGACATCACTTTTTGCCATTTGGTAGGTTTAGTCCACCTACTCAAGTCTGCCCTCCCCTTACGGCTGAGAATGTGTCTCTTTAAATGGACCTTCAGGCTTCACCACTTGCCTGTGATGTTTTGGGGGAGACAGTACTTTCTCTGGGCACTGCTATAGTTTGCATCTGGAATGTCCCCCAAAGGCCTGTGTATTAAAGGCATGGTCCCCAGCCTCTGGCACAATTGGGAGATGGTAGAAGCTTTAAGAGGTGGGGTTCATGGAAGGGGATGTCCTCAAAGGGGATAGTCTCTTTCTATTTCTATTTCTGGTCTTGCCTGTGAGGTTAGTGACTTTCTCTGTCACATGCTCCTGCCATGATGTGTTTCTTTGTCAAAAGCAACAGGATCAACCAACCCTGACTGACGCCTCTAAAACTGTGAACCAAATAAACCTTTACGGGGCCAGGGGAGTGGTTCTTTGGTAGAATGCTTGTACAAAGCCCTGGGTTCAGTCTCTGAGAGCTGCAAACAGAGTAAGATAACCTTTCTTCACTTTAAGCTGCTTTATCTTGGTTATTTGTTACAGTCCAAAAAGCAGACTAACACAACTAACCATTTTCATGGGGAATTTCCATGCTACCTCGGGAGGGGCGGGGGAACATGGTACCTTCTGAAACCCCCTTTCACTATTTGCCTGACTTCTGTTATCTTTTTATGATGTTATCTTTGTATGAACTCTTCTTTCTCCCTAGAAAATATATAGTAGACAGCCCATCTCCTGGTGGTGCAGAAAACCAGCTGTAGTCAAACACTGATTGAAGACTGCACAAAGAGCCGGTTGGGTTCCGCCTTTTGCTCTGTATTAAAGATCACAGGGCTTCTTGATGTAAAGCTGGCAGGCTTTCTGCAGGCCAAAGGTCAATCTGAGCAGGTCTCCATACCAGCAAGAAGAGTTATTACTGTTGTCTGGGTTATTAGAACTTGAACAAAAAGCAAACTTAAACTCACTCAGTGGCAAGTGCTTTGTTTTTTGTTGAGAGGCTTTGAGAAGTGATTTGGGGGCAGTGTCCTTATAGTGTGGAGTTCTCATGGTGGCTGTTATTAGCGCTGAGGTAGTTATGTGTGAGTTGGTCCTGTTGCACGGTGCTAGCAGAGTGCTTGGGAAGAGAATAATAAATATTTACTTGATCTCAAAATATCCTATGTGCAAAAACCCTATAAATTAGAAAGAAATTAAGACTACATACATGCTGATAGTTTATTTGAAAAATGTAGTTTCATTCATTCATTTATATATGGGGATTCTTTTCATCAGGATTCTTGAAGGTACAAACAAAATCGAGGTGGAAATACCCCGTTCTCTCAGACGTGATGAACCTTGAGCTTTTATGGAAGGTATTTTAGAACCCTGTCGTGGAAAACTACAGGTTTGGTATTGCTGTTGATGAAAGCAAAACCTTTTATTTAAAATTTATTTGCCAGTTTTATTGCATGTGATATAGTTTCAATACAGGTGTTCTCCCTCTCCCTCTCACCCCCCCTCCCCCCTCCCCTCTCTCTCTAAAGTGCTATGTGACTTTATAACCATAGTGACAGAAAAAAGTTAATAGAGAGCGGTAGTGCTTATGTTTACAAAATCAAATGCTGAAATGCCTTGGAGTTCTGTATTCACAGAATTCCAACTCACTAAAAACTAATGCTGTTAGAAGATTGGCTTATATTCATGGTTTTCTTATTGCAAAATGAAGTAGAATGTGTGTACTCCTTAATTACACCCGAAACAAGATATAAATCACTTAAGTACTGTTTTCTATAGAGTAGGAGTGAAAGAATCAAAGTTTGAGGCTACTTTGCAAGAATTTGCTCCTGTTTTTACAACAGAAATCTGAGAAGTCTTTGATCTTTTCTTCCATTTGTATTTTCTATATTTTCTCTAGATTTCCTCGCTTACTATGTATACTCTTTTCCTACAACTAGGATAAAATCCCTGATTGTCACCCCCACTTCATCACCCCTCTCGTAAGGCTAGATTCTTGGGGTCTTAATGAGGGGACCAGGTTCTTCCCCCAGCCACACCACTCTCAAAGGAGTCTCATTCTGTATCCTCCACTCCTTTCTGAATCCTAGTTGTAGCTCAGAGACAGCCTAGCTTAGCCTGAATCTAAAGACTGCATTTTCTGTACCCTGAAAATGTCAAAGATTATATACATAGGGTAGAGTTGTTTTTGGTAATTATGCAGCCTTTTAACAATTTTTTACCAACTGAGAAACAATGGAGAACCTATCTCAGACTCTTTGGAGAGAGAATGCTTGGGAGATAGCTCTTCCCTGCTCCGTTTTTCTCAGTGAAGATGGTCTCAATGTGTGGTGATCCAGCCTTGAGAATTGGGCAGACCTGAGGTCTGATCTCTGCTCCCCACTCAACAGGCTTATGACATAAGGCACAAGGACTTGGTTTTCTCATCTGTAAAATAGGGATGATCACGCCTATTCTGTGGAACATTAGGAGAACTAAACGAGGTAATTTACATAAGGCCTGTTTCTACCTGGAATTTACATAGTGGGAGCAAGTCAGCTTGGAGTTTTCTGGTACCTCCTGCAAGCTTCTCCCTAATAGTTTCCCTGTGGCTCTCCAAGGTGCTCAGAGTGTTGTAGCTGAAGTTGTTTTGGGGCGTGTAGCATGTATTGCTTTTAATTCCTGTCACTCTGTCCATGACAGAGCTTGTTGGTGAGTTTCCTGGTGCCCTGTGCCTTGTATTTACCTTTACTCTAGAGGAAATTGGCATTTACTGGGACTTCCTTTGCCTTTGGGATCAAGGGACTTCTAGAATGTGTATTTTGATGGGAGTTAAAATTAATATTCATTTAACAAATTAAGTTAGCATTGTGGTCAGATTTGTTAGAGAATGTGTGTTTTTGGATGGAATACCTTCCTGGTGAGGGCCAGTCTTGGGAATAGTCAAGACCCTACTTTCTGGGCTGATATCTTAGTTGGGAAGGGTGAGGCAAAGCCCCCAGATTGTGTTAAAAAAAGTGTTTATGTTTGTCCTGGGAGAATAGCAACATCTCACACACCATTAACAGGCTTGGCCTGCCAGCAGTCCTGTGTTACAGTATGCAGCAACTTAGCAATGTAATTTATTTCCTTCAGGGAAATGTGGTTTATGTGCCCTGTATCAGTGTCATTGAAACCTTGTTTTAAGAGGAAAACAGCAATTAATGTTTGGAAATAGGAAATAGCTTCACAAATTTGTGGTGGAAGAGACCCAATAAAAATGACTATCAGGAGTTCCCTGAAGGTGTGTGTAAGAGTTTATAAATGGTGTTTTCTGTCTAGTAAATTGGCAGCTTTTGATTTGTAAGTATTAACTGAAGTATGACTGCCCAAACAGCTGGCTCTGTGAGGGTATTACGGCAAGGAAGAAAGTAACTGCATGGGTACACACAGGCCAGCATCTGTGTCATCTTAGGGACAGGTGGCAGAGGTCGGGGTGTGTTTGGCCAGAGGAGGCCATGTCTGTGTCATTGTTGCTATTGTTCTCCTGCTGAGAGATGACAGATGGAAGAGTCTGCACTGAAAGAGCAGCTATTAATCTGTAACTCTTGGTTTGCTTGTACCCATACATAAACATTTCAGCTCTTATTTTAAGAAATGAAAGACCACAGCATGTGGGAGCCACTAAGTACTGAATCTTTAAAGCTGATTCTTGTGTGTTTGTTTTTAGTATTACTGATGAATCTGAGCCACCTAAATTAAAAGTAACTCTTTTTTTAAAAAACTTTTTTTAGTTATAGATGGACACACTATCTTTGTTTTATTTATTTATTTATTTATTTATTTATTATGGTGCTGAGGATCGAACCCCGTGCCTCACGCATGTGAGGCAAGCGCTCAACCACTGAACTACAACCTCAGCCCCTAAAAGTAACTCTTCATTATTGTGTTAAAGAATGGTTTCATGAAGAATTAGTTTCAGACTTTTAGTTGGAGAACTTTTTTTTCCCTTGGTGGGAGTGGGTTTGAACTGCTGTGGCTCTACCACAACAGAGCTATATCTTCAGCCCTTTTATTTTTTATTTTGAGCCAGGGTCTCGTTAAATTGCTGAGGCTAGCCTCAAACTTTTGATCCTCCTGCTTCAGCCTCCTGAGTAGCTGCAATTACAGGCTTATGCCACCATGCCTGGCTTTAGTAGGATTCTTTAAAATGAGATATTTCTGTGGAGCTGCAGCATATGTGTGTGTAACTCATAGCAATTAAACTATACAGGCATTGTTCAAAACAGAGGGAGAAAAATAACGAAATAATGTGGAACTGCTTAGCAGTCAGCTCAATGAGAGAATGTGCCTGAGAACAGGATTTATCAACCTTGGCGCTATTGACATTTTGCAGTGGATAATTCTTTGTTGTGGGTGTTGTCCTGTGTATTATAGGAGGTTTAGCAGCATCCTGGCCACTCCTGACTGGATGCCAGTAGAACCTTTCTCCTTTAGTCAGGATATTGAAAGGTGTCTCCAGACACTGCCACGTAAACGTGCCCTGGGTTGGGAGAGGGCATCACTGTCCAGGGTGCAAACCTCTGCCCTGGCGTGGCAGGGATAGAGGTGCTTTTCAGTCTGTGGCTCCCTTTGAGGATCTTTGAGATTTTCTTTGCAGACTCTAAAGGATGGCTCTGAGCCAGTTAGTTCAGAGCATTAAAGATTTATTCCTCAAGGAGAACAGCCTCAGTGAAAAGTCTCCTAGAAGTTTGTCAAGGCTATAGACATGTAAAAAAAAAGTAATTGATCCATTGATAGATCTTTTTTAGCCTTTTCAGTTCAGAATTTCTTGGTATTAATGGTCTTATGGCTGATTTCTAAACTCTGAGTTTGTTTAATACCATTGTGCTACATCTCTGCTGTTTTGGAGGAGGGTGGGGGGAGTCATTCTGGTTCCTTTTTGGGCTCAGAGTCCCGAAACAGGCCATTCTGAGTCTATTCACTGCCAGACCCAATATAGCTTACCTTTATCAGGGTGTTTGGATTATTATTATTATTTTTTGTAGTATGATACAAGAGGTTCTGGATTTTAAAATAAACTCTCCTTGACTCTGGGTGGGCTGTCACTACTCCTGAGTGTGACAGAAGTGTGCCACGTCACTTCTGAGTCTGGGTCACGGAAGGGCACACAGTTTCCGCTTTGTTGGCTGGAACGCTGTTCTAGTCTGGAGCTGCTGTTTACGAAGCCTGACTACCATAAGACTGTTATGGCAGAAGAGACCCCATGCCAGTGGGTAGTCTCAGCTAAAATCAGTCTTTCAGCCATCTCCACATGTGAATGGAGCCATCTTGGATCCTGGAGACTAGACATCCACCGGCTTAATACCAGCCCTGGCCTCTGCCATTGCCCCAGGGAACAGTTGCTCCTTGCTCAAATTCCTGACTCATAAATGTAAGTCACTGTTAAAAATTGTTGTTTTAGATGACCCCGGGGGGGGGGGGGAATCAGTCTCTTCATCTGTGTTCTACTGAAAAATTTATCCCAGAAGCTTCTTGAGATGTAGTTTTTTGTTATTCTGAAGATTTCTTTTTTTCTTTGAAGAATTTCTATTTTAGAGGCTGTGGCTCAGTGGTAGAGCGTTCGCCTAGCACATGTAAGGCGCTGGGTTCGATCCTCAGCACCACATAAAAATAAATAAATAAAATAAAGATATTGTGTCCAACTACAACTAAAAAAAATAAAAAAATAATTTCTTTTTTAGTTGTAGATGGACACAATACCTTTATTCTGTTTATTTATTTATTTATTTTAATGTGGTGCTGAGAATTGAACTCAGTGCCTCACACATGCTAGGCATGCGCTCTCCTACTGAGTCACAATCCCAGCCCCTGTTATTTTGAAGAATTTTTAAAGAGTGATCCTACTAATATATAAGTTCTGCCCACTTTGTTGACTTTGGTGATTTTTGGGTGTAGTCTATGAAAATATTACCAAATCTTTTAATTATAATAAATATGCTTAGTGGCCACTATTGAACAACAGCAATAAAGGAGATGTTGCTCTGCTTTCTTCTGGATATGAGAGTCAGAGCCCTGTCCTGTCCTGTGTTATTGCTCTCATGTCTCAAGGCAACTCTGGACCCTTCCTGAAGTTCATAGTTTGAATATTTTGAAATTATTCTTACAAGGAGAGATCAGTTTATCTTAAATTCAGGCCTGGGGTTTATATGCACTTTAAAAGAAGTGTCTAAAAAATGGTGAAAGCAGCACCTATGCATGCAGAGAGAAGCACATCTGTGTATCTACTAGCAGACAGAATAAACTGTCCTTGGTCACTTTTCTTTCCCTTTGGGCTGAGCCAGTGGAAGGAAAATAATTATTTAAATGTGTCTCTTTCTTACAAGAGTACTAATAGTTTTCATATAAATGTGAAGTTACCGGAACTTTTAAGAAACCCTAGCAATGGCATAATACTTACCATAAGGAGGGACTGTGACACTTCAGATCTTGAGACTGTGTAATGAGTGCTTCTGGTAAGAAGGGCTGGCTTCAAGAAAGTCAGGATTAGTAGCCCACATGCAAGGTTTTCCTTATTTGGGGGCAGGTGGGCTGGTAAGCTACCTTTTAGCAGGTGGTTCCAAAATTCAAAGAAGTCCAGCTTGTTAGAGATGTGGACTGTTAATCCTGATGTCAGTGGGAAGAGTTGGACTCATATCAGGAATGTCTGTGATGTTGCAAAGAGAGCAACAGATATTTTCTAACAAAGGCTATGAAGGATTACCAGTGAAAATCAGGCTTCCCTAGGGTTACTGTGAGGATCTTCCATATCCTCAGTTCTTTTTGCATCTTTTTCTATCTTCTCTGAGTCAGTAAACAGACAGGGATTAGGAGAGACAAGAATCTGTCTCATTGGCATAGTTTTCTGAAATTTAAATGTGACTGCCTTGGGATTCTTACTAAAATTCACTTTCTGGCTTTGAGTTTTGTGTAAAATGCCCTCAGAGGCAGTCTATTATCAGAGTAGTTACTAAGGAAACCTGGGAAAAGAGATTTGGATTTGCTGTTGTACTCTGAGAATGAAGAGTAGAAGAACAGAGAATGGAGTGAAGGAGGAGCACAAGGGCTGGGGATATGGCTCAGTTGGTAGAGAGCTGCTTGCCTTGCATGCACAAGGCCCTGGGTTCAATCCCCAGTGCACCACCCCGCCCCCACACACACACAAAAGGAGGACAAGTAGTACTTCTGAAATGTTAATACTGTTTCCCACAGTAGAGGGAAGTCAAAGCCTTCTTCAACATGTGGTAGAGAAAGTCTTGAACTTTGAGTTATAAACTGTGACTAACCAAGATAAATCAAGCTGGTAGAATCACATGGTTAGAAGACCAGGCTTTGGAAAAGACTGTTGGTTTGGAACCAGCTCTAACAATTTACCAGCTGGGTGATCTTTGGAATGTTACTTGAAGTCATTTTTGTGTTAGTTCCCTTGTTGGTAAATTGGGGTTAATCATACCTCTTAGGTTCTTGTAATGGTAACAGAGATGAGAGGTTTGTGTGTCTCATATGGTGAGAAGCACATCTATTAGTCTGATGTAGAACTGATTTTTAAATATCAGAGGTGGAGTTTAGAAGTAAATTCTTTCTCTTTAAAATGATTGATCTTTACACAGAGCCTCAGGTGCTCATGTGTGGGTAGAGTGAGCTTTCCTGCCATCTCCCACTCTCTTGAGACCCAGGGGGAGTTTCCTGGCCAGCGGAGGTGGGACAGTTGCTCTAGCAGATTCCTCTTTCTGGCTCTGTTTCCTAAGGGCAAATGGAAATACCCTTGATTCTTTTGCAAATAACCAGGCAAACTGGTCACACTGCCCCAAGCATTGAGAGTAACTAGACCAGATTCAGGGCCAAGATTATTCAGGCATATTTCACTCACAGAGCTGTTTTAAACCCAGAGGCAAACCCTATCGTCCACTAATATTCCCAACAGCATTGGCACCAAAATCAACTTCAGTCATCAAGCATAATTTCTAAAGCCTCTTCTTCGACTACTGTATCCAAGGAAACAAAGTGTTATGAAGTAGCATTTCCTTAGGGTGTTCTAGGTTGTGGAGAGGATGTCGCCAGGGCTCTCTCACAGTAGTTTACCATTTCCCATTATCCTCCCCATAATCAATCCTTTGGAGACATTACCCCTCCTTACCCCATTTGTACCCCACCTGATAAATCTGAGTCAGAAGACGGACATTTTCCCAAGACCATTCAACCAATAAACAGTAGAACTAGATTTTAAATCATAATTTTGCTTGATTCAAAGTCTGTTTTAAATCATTATTCTGGCTAGCCTTAATATGAAATAAGCATGGATAGTTCAATTTGAATTGATTTAAAATTTTGACCCTGAGAATTACAAGCAAAGAAGGATGAAGAACACTGATGACAGAAGGTTGATTATATGCAAACAGAAGAGAGTAATAATTGGTATCTGTTTTGCAGCAGGTACTGCACATTTATTAACATATTCGTGCATCTTCTTGAGCGGGCATTAGACCCATTTTCATAGAGAGGTGATAGATCCTCAGTGAGCATAAGTAACATGTATGAATAACGCAACTAGCAGGTGGCAGAGTGGGAATGTGAATCCTTCTCTCACCATGCTGTGCTTGAAAAGCATGGGAAGTTTTCCTTGCCTGTTCCCTTCCAGTTACCTCTAGGGTACATGGGGGTAATCCTAAACTTATGAACCAGAAAAAAAAAGAGTACATGTTCCAAGTCTGTCATGGTCTTATAGAGCCAGCTGCATCCATTTTCTTCTTTTTAAAATTTTTTGTTAGTGCATTATAATTATACATAACAGTGGGATTTGTTATGCATTCATTTCTTATCCAAGAAATTTACCCTCGTCTTAAAGAGAGAAGCAAGCCCATAACAGAGGTAGAAGGCTGGTAAAGGAAGCATGACCTCTGCCCCTCTGGGGAACCTGGAAAAGGGCTTATAGGAATTTCACATTCTGTACCATCAAATGTGTCAGCTTCTGTGCACAACTGCCCGTCCCACGGAGCTGCCTGATCCGTTCGTGCTTTGTCTGCCAGGTGTGCGTTTGGTGGAGTTTCCTGGGGAGGGAGGCTGGTGAGTCTCTGTGCTCAGGCGATTCGTGGACCATCCCATGTGTATCATGAAGGGTGGCCTGGGCTCAGCTTTCTATCATTAGGAGAGTATAATCTCTTTAGCTCCCGGTGCCAACCCTAAGGGCTCTTTAGCTGTAGGACCAAGTGCCACTGTGAAGTGAGGCCAGTGCTTCCATGACAGCTGCTGGCACCAGGCCCCTGGGCCATCACTCTTCACAGGAGCCAGTTTTGTAGAAGTGATTTGGAGAATCAGGGGAAGGAGAGGCAGCCTTTGTGCAGAGGAAATGTGCCATGGGTAGGTAGTTGGCTGCTTATTAGTTTACTCTTTCAGCCAAATTATTTTTGTTGCTGTTAAAAATTAATTTTAATAATTGTTTTTGGATCAAGCTGTGGAATAACTGAGCCAAATTTTCATGCCCAATGAACTTTTATAGCAAACCCTCCTCTCTTTATGGGGTCATTATGAGGATGATATTTGTAAAGTGCTTTCACCGCTTACAGGAAGGTTCTGGATAAATGGCAGTCATATTTTCAGAGTTTGGGAGAAATGGTTATACAGTGGCATCCCAGTTCTGAACGGTGCGACTCATACTCTGCTATTAGTGACTCACACTAGTGGCTATTTTCTTATTTTTAATTTCTGAATGGAAATTTGGGCAAAAGAGTGGGGTGATTGTTATGTTTGCATAAAATTATTCAACTAGTCAAAAGAAAATCTCTTTAATTTGAAAAGAAATATTTTCACAGTATTGGAATTTGAATAGTAAGTAGTAGACAGTAGGAAATGCTCCATTGTCAAGAGTAGCTAACTTTGTATTCACTGGTCACAAAATGTTGTAGACCTTTATTATAAAATGCTTTTTTGTCTGTTCTTTTTTGGAGGAAACAAAAAAAAATAGTTTGGTGTGTCATTTCAGAGAGAAATTCATTCCCTAGAAAGGGCCACCTTCCCAAGGACTGTGGGATTTTAGTGCGTGAAGCACATCCCGTGCTTGTGTGCATCTGAGCGCTGGTCCGTGCCACATGTGGGAAAATGAAATTAGAACTTCCCTTTGTGGCTTTAATATATTCTGAATTTTAACAATAGATCTTCAGTAAACAGGGTTTGAGCTCCCACATGATTCATTATACACACACCAGCTGTCTGGATTGTTAAAAATGTAAATTAGACTGCAAATTAAACTGCATTCACTCCCTTGCTTAAAACCTTCTAATTGTTTCCTGTCACATGTAGGATAGAAGACAAATTTCTTATGCAGACTCAATAGTGTGATGTGGACCTGCTGGCTTCACTGGTCCCTTTGTAACTCTTCCTGGGCTCCTTCTCCACCAGCCTTAAAATCTTTCTTGCTGGTCCTCAGCCACCACAGGGCCAGCACATTGTGGCTGTTTTCCTGCCTGGAATGCTCTTGTGGTCTCTGGCAGGGGGTAGAGGAGCTCGGTATCATCTTGTTAGTATATCAGTTATTGAGAAGGGAGCCCAGAAATCTCACGGGCCAGTGTCAGCTGGTAACCTGTTTGCCTGCCAGAACACAGCGGCTGACAATGGACAGAGTTGAGGGCCACGGGGAGTTCTACCTAGAAAGCTTTCTTCTGTCTCAGCCCATGTGGATATTGCTTGCTCTGCCCTGTCCTTGCAGGCAGGCCACACAGTTCACAGCTCCCTGGGCTTGTCTGCTCATGCTGCTCTGGGCCATTTGGCTGTCCGCTTTCTGATGGCAGAGCAGGCACTCTATGCCTTGCTTAATGAGCACTGGCGTATGTTTGGCTTGGTTTTAGACTAGTGTCTTGGGAGAATTTATATCTCCTACATTTGTTTGCTCACTTGCTTGTAGCAATTAATGAACTTTAATGAACTTTTTTTTGCCCCAATAACAAAGCATGAAGCCCCGACTGCACTGAAGTTGCACCACCTCTCTCTGCTTCTGGCTTTTTGAGGAGAAATTTACCCGTCCTGTTAATGCTCCACAGCGTGTCTTTCTTTGCTTGGGGTCTAATCCCATTTTCTCTTTGCCACATGACATGTGTCATAATATTAGTGTAGCCCTTGCCTGTGGACAAACCACATTTTCAACATGGATTAAGAATCTTGGGGGGAATGTACAGGAGAAGGAGGTGTAGGGTTGGGAAGGGAGCAGAGGGGCAGGGCAAGAGAAGGAGGAAAAGCAACAGCCAGGTCAGCTCTTGCTGCTTGAATTGTTAGATTGGATTTTGAGGATAGACTACATCAGGACTTCTGATGGGGTGCTTTTCCTTGGAGTGTGTTTGTGTTTAAAGACCTTTTTGCTTATTATTTTCTTTGCTGATGCACCTAATGTTTGGAATACATGAAGCATGTGAAGGATGCCTTCTGCCTCCCCTGCTCCCCCCCTCATCCTCCAGTGAAACCAGAGTTCTTGGATCCCCAGTGGACCCTTAGCTGTCGAGCGCAGTCTTGCTGGTGTTTGATGGGCGTGCTTGCGATCTCCAGGCTGAGTCTGTAGTAGAGGCCTGCTGGTTGCATCTATGGGAAAGTGGAACAGGCCTAAGGCATCCTGGCATTTCTCTTCTCCTATTTCCCTCTGTGAAGTCTCCTTCAGCAACCATTCCCTGCCCAGATGGGGCCATGTGTTGAGCACTGCGTTCCCAACTGGCCTTGTTTTTTTGAAATAGGACATGCTGTCCTACTGTGCCCTTGGTGGAATCCCAGAGACTGACTGTGAGGCAGGAAAACAGGCAGGTGCTAACAGTGGTCCTATGGGCTCAGGTGGGATCTGGTTGGGGTAGCTCTGTCCTGCTCCATCCCATGGCAGTCCTGGTAGGTGACTCCAGTCCTGACAGAACTGCTTCTCAGGGCAGGGGCTTCACCAGCATAAGGATCAGGGCACTTCCATTTGGAAGCCTCTGATGTAAGACAGTGCATTTTCATCCTGTGAATAAAGGATGACTGTTTATTCTTCCCATAAAAAGATTGTTTCCTTTTTAAAAGGTACATTGGAGACTTTTTCCCCCCCCCTTCAAACTGAAAGGGTTTCTTATTTTTTTTCATAGTGTTTTTTATAGTCAGTTCAAAAAATACACAAAAGGACGAGTGTCCACCATGCGTCTCTAGAGATGGTTGCACCTTCTAGCAACAACTGTTGCCCACATTTTGGACGATCTTCCTGTACACATACACGCAGCCTTAGATTTGAGATCAATGTCATAAAACGTTTTTATCTTCAGGATAGATTTTAGCAGTCTTTCTCATGTCATAAATTTAGAGACACCTCATTTTTAATATCTGAAGACTCTTACATTGTATGGATGTGCTGTGATTTGTTAAGCAATCTCTTATAGATGGAATTTTTCCGGGTTATGAAAATGCTCCATTAAATATCTTTGTACTACATTTGTCTAATTATCTCGTAGAGTAAATGGACTAAAAATACTGAGTTAGAGTGTGGCCATTGTGGATAGTCATGCAGGTTGACATACTTACTTGTAGAAAGGTCATACCATTTTTTCCCCCTATAATGAAGGAAAGCTTTCTGCTGACTTTCTTTAATGTTGTTTTCTAATATATTTAAAATGATTTAGTGTCCCAAACTTTTTAGGTACTTCTTTTTTTCCCTTGTTTCCAATAGAATTCAAATAACTAACTAGTGGGCCGTTTAATTATTATTGTAGCTTCAGTAGCTAAGAACCCAAATGGTATATCCAGTGTGCATTTTCCCATATGTTGTCCTGGTATGCAGTTGTGTCTTTTCCTGACTTTAAGTAATGGTCACACAAAGGTTGTGATTAAAATGGTGCTTTGCGTCAGTCATGGTTTTAGACAATCTGTCATGTTCCACATTTTCAGGTTACTCCTAAAACTTACCTTTTGGCGATAAAAGTAGCAAATGCTATTTTGTAATTTGATGGGGATTTTGAAAAATCATGCCGAGTTCTTATTTGAAGCTGAGCTTCAGGTGTGTATTGTAGCATTTCTACTAAGGAAGCACTGCTTTCCGTGACCATCTCTGGTTTCTTCTAAAATGTTTTCTCCAGGCATTTCAGTCTGTGAGAGTCTGCCCAGGTCCACGTGATTAATGACCTGTTGTCCCACCTCTTTGAACTTTATCTCCTTGATCTCATTTGTCCATCCCCTGGTGTCACCGGACACTTTTCACCAGTTCACTGGTTCATTGCTTATCTTTCTTTTACACTTTCCTGAGTTCATCTAGTGATAAGGATATCATGTATCTTCTTTAAAAGCTTTTTTAGTGTGTGTTCTTTAACTGCCCAGAGTGATGTCATATTTAACATTCATTATGTTCTGCCTTTGGACATTACACAGGTTGACCACAGACAGAGCTTGCCTGTTAAGACTTGTAATAACAAGCAAGATATAGGTACCCATAGCTTGTGCACACGGGTGTGGGGGGTTACCAACTTAGTTTCATTATAAACTTATTTGGAATTTGAAGGGATGCTTATTGGAGAAAGTTCAGTCAATACATAAAAGTACAGGTGATATTACCTCTTAGTGATATTTTAATGATCTTCATGTATACACACACTCACAGCCTTAGATTTGAGATCATATAAAACATTATTTTATGGGAGAGTTTTTCCATGTCTTGCCTTCTTGCTAGGTAAAGTTTTCATACTGAACTTTTCATCAAAGTTCAGTATGAAAACTTTATTACCTTAGAGGTAATAAAGTTTTCATACTGAACTTTGATGAAAAGACTGTGGCCACGAACTAGAAGGAAGGAATGGGATGACTAGTGAAGAGGCCACTCTAGGATAAAATGGAAGCTTGAAGCGGGAACCAACTGGATAAGATACATAACAAAGACAGTTCTCAGAGAGGTTGCCAGAGTAAATATGGCAAATTTTATTTGTAATTAAGTTGCAACTTGTTTTTAAACATCCTTTATCCATGCATTAAAATGGCAAAATTAAAACCTATGGGAGAAGGTAAACCAGAATTTTGGGTGGGATTGGTAAATGAGATAGGACTGTGATGGGGCTGCTGTCTTGTTACACCAGTTCTCAGGCTGCACAGTGAATCAGAGTGCCGGGGACTTCCAAGGGGGATGTTGCCTCAAGTGGCTCAGCTATCTAGTCAAATGCCAGGGTTATTGCTGGAGTTGGCTCCTGGGGTTAAACTTATGTCCCCCTCCACCCCACCCCAAGCAAACAACTAGATTTTCCCAGTGTCTGTGTTTGCCCAGGGTGAGTTGTATGGAAATGCTCCTCTTCGGACACTGAGGTAGTATTTAATGAACTGTTCCATTAGTGCTGTTTAATAACTCAAATCCTAGTGCAGTAAGTGGTATTTAATTACTGACTTTTTGAGTCACTGGGGAACCATTTAGTAATTACTACTTCATTGCCATTTAATAAATTTCTGTCTTGTACATTAAATAGCACTGAGTAATAATTCACTCCCCAGTCCCCAGTGGCATAAATAAGTTAATGCTTCTTCTAGAGATGCTCATGTGGAACCATATGGTCACTTAGGCATTGGATAGTAAAGTTACAATAGAATCTTTCAAGTTAGGGGGCCCTAGACTTTTGCATTTCATGAGCCAGTTTTAAAAAAAAAATGTTTAGAGACTGACATAGGGTTATTAACTCTTTGATTTTGTTACCTTTTATTTCCTCAAGAAACCCTACACAGGAGCACATCGTCTAAGGCATAGTGAACAGTATCAGTTGAGTTGAATCAAGCTGTGCATTTTAAGACAAGTTAACTATATAAAATGGACAAGTTAACTATATAAAATGTGTTATGAAAAGTGGTTCACTGAAGAGATTTCATTTTAGGTGGGAATTGAGAGGGTTAAGTAGCATATTTGAAAGCTTTGGAAGAACCTTGGACCAGATTGTAAATGTAAGGTGAATAATCTTCTCACTGACAATACTATGGAGAAGAGATGATTCATTTTGGGATTATATTAAATTTTGAAGAGTTTAAAGATGCAAAAATGATTAATCTGAAGATAATTAATCAACAAGTTGTTGTGTCTTGATTTCTGAATTAAATTTTGTGACAGATCAAAGAGAAAGTGAATCAGAAAGAATGATTTAGTTAAAATTGGTACTTTAAAGTAGAAGCATTAAGGCACTGCCTTTTCTGTGATTTCACCCATCTTAGAAGACAGACATTTTGCAAGATGACCTGTCCAAATTCTATCCAGTTCAGGTATAACATTGTCATGGGGGTGACATAAATATCCTAAAAATACTAATGTGTATTTTGAAGGATGGTGGAAGGAATGATTGACAGCCTGAGGCCCATAAGACAGATCCCTGGGATGAATGATGCTCCTGTTGCACCATTTCCCACACACAAGTCTCGCTCCGGAGGCTGAGAATGCTTCTTTTGTTCCTAATGCTTACCAGCTTTTGAAATTACATTAATTGCCTGAATGTCCTGTAGGCATATTTGATTTGCTGCATTTAGAGAGTAAAACAATTAATTATAACATTTTTTATTAAATTGCTCTTCCTAATAGTGCTAGAAATATAATTTATACCCTAGGCATGTCATGGCTTCTGTATCTAGTTTCAGAACCCAGTAACATGCAAAGTCTCCAGTGAGGCTGGACAGCTTTTCCTTACGGGTAGGAATGGAAATCTCCAATCATATTTTCTAGTAAAGCATATTGTGAGAAATGAATTTTCAAGTACATTACTTAGTATTGGTTAATTCAGCAAATTAGCAGAGTGCAAGACTGTAAACACATTGCTCAGACATAAAGTTAAGTACATTCTGTTAGAAAATTTACCATGCCCTTAATCCTAGTGGCTTAGTGCTGTGCTTTAAGTAAAAGGGATTTAGGGAATTCATAAATGCAGGGAATAGAATAAACAAAAAGGATTAAAGGAGGGTTTCCTGAGCAGCGTTGGTATGGAACTGTGTACTTTGTTACTCTCCCCAGAGATACTGTTGACTTTATTTTAAAGCCAGCCTTCATGAAGGTACTGAGCAGAAACATTGAAAAATTAATTTCCGTAATCAGGGAGTGCGTGTGATGTGATGAGTACATGTTTCTTTGATCACATAGTAGTCTATTGTTGATCTCTGCCTTTTCGTTTTTTGTTTGTTTTCTGATACTGGTGATTCAACCCAGGAGTGCCTTACTACTGAGCTACATCTGCACCCATTTTTGAGTTTTTTTGTATTTTGAGATAGCATCTCCTTGAGTTGTTGAGGCTAGCCACAAACTTGCAATCCTCCTGCTTTAGTCTCTGTGTATCTGTCTTTGTTCTGGTTTTTCACAGTTCTGTTTCTCCAGGAGCTTTACAACTGTAGTAACAGTGTGTTGTAGCAGAGATTGAACTTCCATTTATTTTTTTGTTGGTTTTCTCATGGGTTGCTTTATGGTTTTAAGTGGCAGGTGCCCATTATTGTGGTTATAACACTTAGAATTCTTGTAATTGTGCATTACATATATCTGCATTAGACGCATTCTGCTGGTTTTGGTAGCCTATTTGGTATTTCATTATTCTGTGTGTCATAGTGTGCTTAACTAGCTCCATATTAGGGCATCTGAACTCTTCCCAGTTTGAGGCTGTCATAAATAATGCTGGTGTAAACATCTTTAAGCTCATTGCTTTTCTTCTCTTGGGATCCCTTCTTGGGATTGTATTTCTCCAAGGAGGAATATCTGGTGAAGGGTACAGACTCTTTGGTAGTTCTTGTCTTGTGTTGCTACTTCCCATTTGCTTCAAAAGCCCTCTGAGAAGATACAATGAGAAAGGAAAAACAACTATGAGGAAAAGGAATTGTCTTTTTTACTGGTAAGAAAACAATGCCTTTCAGATACCTAAATCAAGATTTTGCTTACTTGGGCTAATCAGTGATTTTGAGCACAGGCTGTGGAGTTCAAATCAGTTACATAGCCCCTTTGAGCTTCAATTTCCACTGGCATAAAATGCATATGATACTACCTGCCTCTTGGTGTGTGGTGGTGAGGTTTCAATGAGATGATGTGATTTTACAAAGTCTGATTAATTGGCACAGGGCCCAGCTCATAATCAGTGCTCATAAATGAGTTGTTGTGATTTGTTCTGGGTGGAACCAATGGCAGTAGATGCCCAAGTTTGGTTTCATTGGCAGGTCTGTTCTCCAAAGGCCTTGCAGGGCCTCTAGGGGTCCTCTTGATGTATTTTACTGAATTTGGGGCAGAGTTACTCTGCCCAGGACAAGTTCAGATTTATATGAGTTAGTATTGATGATGAAGGGCCCCTGTGAATTAGGCAGACTCCCCTACAGGGAGATATGGGTTCTTTACAAACAAAGACTACTCTAATAAGACTATCAACAACAACAACTATACATATATTTACACACACACACACACACACACACACACACACACACACAGTGTGTGTGTGTGTCTTTTAAAAAATAACGGGTATCAACCAAGCCTAGCAAACATGCTTTTCTGGTATCATACTTTTTTTTTTGTTGTTCTGGGGAAAAAGAATGAGAAGGATGTGTTTCTTTCCATATTATATTTTCTTAACTTGAATAAAATGCCTTTAGAAAAACTGGTCACAAGAATTTAGAGTAGCTGGGGGTTTTGTAGTGGTTGTACCCTTCATTTTTCTGTGACATTGACAGAAATATTTCGACCTTGTGACTGGCTAATTCTGAAAAGTCAAAGAAATACCAACATCATTTGGGCCTTAGTTTTTCTCTTTCTGTTTTCCTCCCTTACCATTATCCCTGCCTTTAGCTATATGTACACTTTTTGGATCAATGATTTTTCATTCTCCAAAGTATACAACAGATATTGCTTTTATCTTCTGGAAATTTCATTGGAACTGCTTTTAAATGTGGTAGCATATTTCATGAGTGTTTTTTGGGGAAACATCAAAAGTTGTGTATGAGTGTGTATTTTTTCCACATGAACATTAAAAAAATTAGTTATTAAATTTTGGTTTTAAAGAAGACAACCCCACACCCATTGACTCCTACATGCTGAAGTCCAGCCATGACATTTATGATTGTTGGGCAATGTTTCATGAGGGATGTGGTGACTACAGCTGTGTTTCCATTGATGGATAAACTTAGACTCTGAGGGAAATGATTTTCCCATGAGGAGACTGAAAGGTTGGAGAGTGGGTGTTCCCTCAAGCCTTCATTCCCCAAGTTCTCTGGCAAGTTAGCCTGACGAGAATGTAGCCAACATGGCGGGCTTCATCTCCTGTCAACCCAGCCCTTAGGAATGCATGTAAGGAGTTGGATTTTTCCCCTTGTAGTGCTGTGGAATTCATTGGTGGTGAAAGTTTGCTAAATAGACATGGTTGGTAGTTTTATTAGATTTAGTCTTGATTAGATTATTTTTTAAGAATGCACATTTATCTTTGATGGAGTCTGCCTAACTCACAGGCACCCTTCATCATCAGTATCGATTATATACAAACCTGAGGATAATTCACATTGTTAGAACTTACATTGGGCGGAGGAATTTAGTGAAGGACCCACGACTCTAAATTTGTGACCCTGAGACCTGCATTCTCAACAGTGATTTTGCAAACGTGGTGGAATCATCACAGCTTAGTGAATCTCAAGGCAAAGCAAATCACCCCTTTAAGACAAGATGTTTGTTCTGCTACCTTACCCTCACAGAGGAGTCAAGGGTCCAAATATTTATCACTCCTAGTGACACTTCGTTTCTCCTTTCATCACCAGACCAAATGGCAGGAGTTGTTCTACTTAATTGTACTCAGTTTTTCCTCTGGGGCTTCTCTGCCTGTTGTTACTTGATCTTTCAAACTTGAGTGCCCTCCAGCCTGCTGAGTTACTCAGAGGAAGGGTCGGGGCAAATGGTAATCTTGATGGTCAAGTATTGGGCAGATTTGAATGTGATTTCCTTTTACTTTCTAGTATTTGGGGAGTTTCAGTTAACTTTTTTTTTTTTTTTAATGGCTAGTTTGAGTTCAGACACAGGCCAAAATAAAATGTTGGTCTGGTCATCTGCTATTTATGTTCCATTGTGGAAAGTATTTTCTCAGCCAGAACATGTACTTTAGTTACCAACTTCCTTCACAGAATTTTGTTAGTAATGTCTCTCTGAGGGGGTAAGAATGTTGTCTGCTCCCATTCATTAGTCTTTTATCTTTGAGAGTTTTATGATTTAAGTTTTGAAACTCAGAAAGTAGAAAAATCAGAAATTATCTCATGAATTGGGTTGTAACCTTTGTTTCCTTCTCATCACCCCCACTCATGAGCTTATGATGTTTCTCCCTTGTTCTTTTGCTTTGAATCTTTGCTGTTGTCCTGTATTGAGAGAACATAACACAACAGGAGCTTTTGTTAGAACTGATGTGTCATTTGCTCAGTTGATAAAACATATCCTGATTTTTTTGAATTGAAAGACTCAAAGAGAAACTTTACTTTGAAAAGTTTTAAAACTACTTAGGAATTTAGTAGGTGCAATGCTACCAACTTAAGTCTTTCAAAGTAATTTTCTCATACAAACAGTCCCTGCTTTATTTGCTGTCTTCTGTTTCCCCAGGAAGTAGCTCTTTCTGAAGAGTATATTGCCTGTTTATTGTTAACCTAAGTGAGAAATTAATTGCCAAAAAAATCTCAGTTAAGATTTGTTTGATTACGTAACTTTTTTTTTTTTAATCTGAAATCTTGCTCTCTGGACAATCACTTCAAAATTTTGTGTATTCAAGGCATTTTTTAAAGAGAACTCTGGAAGCCAGCCATAATTTGAGAAGTTTGAGAAATCAGATTTTAAGGGATCCAAGGCTGCGGAATGGCTGACACAGTTACAGATGCAGAAGGATGTCTTCCACTGTTCTTACCTTTGTGCCTTTGCTTGTGCCAGGTCACAGCTAGACAAGATCTCCAGGCCAGGCACGAAGGCTTAATGCTTGTTATTCATTTAGTCGTGAATCAGCAAGGAGGGCCTGTGTGTCAATATGATGTTTTCTCCATTAGTGGAATTCTTCTTGCTAGGGATAAGGCGTACCCTAAACTTGTTTTTGTTTTTAAGATGGACTTACTACCTTGCCCAGGCTGCCCTCAAATTCCTGGGCTCAGGTGATGCTGCCGCCTCATGATAGGTGCTGGCCACTGTGCTTGACTTTGCCCTTGGCTTTTTAAATTTTGTTTAAGTTTTTATCTCTAGGGATCATGAAAGTCTTTTTAAAAATCTGGTTTATATTAATTGAGAAAACAAAAACGTATCCAAACACTTGGGAGAGCTGGGGAATGATGCCGTGTAACCTATCAGTACTGAAGTGCCAAGAGAGGGCCGGAGGGGAGTATGATGGGCTGGAGTTAGGCGCACCAGCAGGTGCAATGAGCTCAGCATTTCCTGGGACTGATGTTGGAAAGCTAGAGCTAACTGGACTTGGGTTGTCTAACCAGTCTGTTAACTGGCATTACTGCACAGTGGGCCCGCCTTCAGCACAGATTCTGTATCCTCAGATTCAACCAACGACAAGTCAAAAATATTTTGAAAAGTTGAATCTGTTCTAAATGTGTAGAGACTTTTTTGGTCATTATTCCCTAAACAATGTGTAAGGGCATTAGCATTTATATTGCAATAGCTATTGTAAGTAATCTAGAAGTTATTTAAAGTATCTGGGAGGATGTGTGTAGGTTTCATGCAAATACTGTATCATTTTACATGAGGGATTCAAGTATCTGTGGATTTTGGCATCTATAGCGTGTTCTGGAGCCAGAGAATACCTAAGGATTACTATATATTCAAATTTTGTGAAATAAATAGGATTTTCATGTTTGAAAGCTTTACACACATATAATAATACTGACTATGAAAACAATATAATGCATCTACATGTTTTTACTCTAGAATATTATTTGAAATATAATATGGAAGAGAATAGCTTATCAAATTATTGACTAATCAGTGGGTAGACATGCACCATTATCCATGGATCTCATTGAGAAATACCTTGAAAAGTAGTACTCTGGAACTCCTCCAGAATGCTTTCTCTACCAAAAGCAATCTTAGATCTGTTTTGAGCAAGTGAATTCAATTGTCATGCTGTAAAAAGAAGCTCATTGTAAGGTTACCATTGTTAGAGTCTGTAAACAAGTCAGGATGGCGCCTGGCATTTTGCCAGAGGGAGTGGTTTGTGAGGTGGCGCCCGCGAGCCATTAAGTGTGGAGATTTCTTATTGGTTAACTGCTGTATCTAGTTTATGTTAATTAAGATAAGCTGTGTGTAATGTATAAATACCCCTCCTGTCCTACAATAAACGGCTCCCACTCCTGCTGTATCAACATACAGAAGTTGTTCGTCACCCCCCCCCCCCCCCCCCCCCCGCCGCGCCCCCCCCCCCAGTTATTTTGCTGCAGCCGGACTGCGGCATACCATGACCCCAAAGATCCCAGATTCTTTCTTTTTATGGTGCTGTAAGTGTCTAGATAATGTTTTTCAAAAGTAGCATCTGTTTTGTTTAGCAAGTAGTTACATACAAACAAACTTACAAGTAGATGTGCTCTAACAACTTAGTTTCCATTTGAAAAATAACACATACACATTTATAACACATAAAAACTGAAAGATAATACATTTTGCTTTGTAAAGTTTAAGAACTTATTTCATTTTTGAATAACCACCATCATTTACTAATGAGATGTGTCTACCTGGACACTGCCAATCTTGGAATTACATTGGATACTCCCAACCTCATTTCCTGCTCCACATTGATTTTCAAATGGTACTTGTTTTTTTTTTTTTTTTTAATCATAGCCATTGCAAAAAGCCCAGTTTTCCAAAGAGATGTCTTCAGAAGAAATGTAATTCAATCTGTGAATTAACTTGAACCAGACGTTTGTATCATGTCCAACACTTTGCTGTGTTTTCCTTGAAGAATTAAAATCTCTCTCTGAGCTCCTGTGAGTTCACTGTCACTCAACAGGGTGCCTTAGCACACGGTGAGGGAACCCAGGCTTAACCTGTGTTTGTTCTCTATAACTGAGTCAGGGCTGTGTTAAGGGGTTTATGTATTTTACTGCGTTACTTAGAAGTTGGCTTCTGCTGCTGTTTAGTTTTGCAGTTGTCAAGTTTTGGTGAGTAACACAAATGTTTCTAGGCTCTGCATCCTGGATATTGACTCATTATATTAGGGGCAAGGGGGTGGAACTCAGGTGTCTGGTGATACTAATGCCATTTGAAGCTTGAGACTCTGAATTCTACCATGG
Organism: Urocitellus parryii; assembly: GCF_045843805.1. Classification (NCBI taxonomy): domain Eukaryota; kingdom Metazoa; phylum Chordata; class Mammalia; order Rodentia; family Sciuridae; genus Urocitellus; species Urocitellus parryii. The sequence continues at coordinate 62,516,132 of NC_135531.1, read as the reverse complement.
GTCCCTTGAGTTCAGAGACCGAGTGCTCTTCACTTACATCCCTTCCTATTCCTATAATATATTGTAAAGTACATTTGATGGTGTTTGTTGAATGCTGTTGAACTTATTGTTTCTTACTTCGCTTCTTTCTCCTTCCCAACTTTATTTGTATTATACCTTCAAAAGAAAAACAAAAAGGAAGAATTGGTTCTCAGAAGTTTTGGCCTTCCTGAGCCTCCTGTCTTCAGCCTTTGCTGATCTACCCTCCCGCTCCCCAGCCTCCTGCACAAACCCTGACGTCCTGTGGAGTCGGTCTGCTCAACCATCTACTTGGGTGCATTTTCTCCACTTCTTCTTGCTTCTCTTAATGAGATGTTGAATTTACTAAGTGGGAAGAACTGAAAGAGACTTGGATTATTATCTAATACAGTACCCCCATTTTAAAGTTCCCCGTGAGAAAACACGGGGAAGGGACATGATGAATGTGAAGCCGCTCAGGCAGTGCTAGGCCGTGCTGGCTGGCATTAGAATGCCTTGCCCCTGGCTCTTGCCATTCTGCCTGCCCCCCCCCCCCCCAGCTTGATCTCTGCAGTGGTGCTGGATCACCTGTGGTTTTTCCAAGTCCCACAGGTGATTATGATATGGGAACAAAGGAGGAGATCCCAGTTTGATAATTTGCTTTGCTCAAAAAATTACCAGTTGTGTATTAAGTATTACTTTGCAGTTTATTGGTCAATAATTATAAGTTGAATTCTCTTAAATGTTTAAATTTTAGTTTCTTGTGAAATTATAGGCTGTGGAACATAAGCATCTTAGTGTCACATTTTTTTGTGACTTAATGGGAAGAAGGCAAAAAACTAGGAAGAAGAAATGATCAACATTATCATAAAAGGAAGAATTAGTATTTTCTGTCTTTTGTTTATAAATGATGCCCTACCAGCATCAGAATGTGGTGTGCTAGGCTTTTTTTAAGCCAGAATTAAGTTTTTCAGATATTCAACCTGAGTTCCAAGCTGAGGTCTGTGACTGTAAGGGGGCTTGACTTTGGACAACTTTATATAGGCATGTGCCTGTCACCTTGACACATAAACAGAGTTGGAATGATTAGAAAAGAGTCATAAGGATTGCCCAAGGGAGGTGAATAATTTTTTACCATGTTTCTCTTTATTACATTTCAGATGTATTTCAGAAGTAAGATATTTATGTTAAAGGAAAACTGGGCACTATGACACTTACAAAAGGTACTCTGAGAACTTTGTGGTATGAGGCTGTTTTATTCAAATGTTTGTTCATTCATTCATTCATTCACTTCTGCATGCTTCACTTAATTTATTCAACAGAAAGCAGGATCTCTCTGAGGGGTCTTCTCCAGCAGCCTCTTAATGTTTCCTAGAGGCCTTTTGGAATGAGAACCCTTCCTCCTTCCATCTTTCTTGGGAAGTAAACTTATATAGCTGCACATCTTTTCAGTTAACTGAAAATACTGTTTGGCTTTTATTGTAAACATAATGATATTGGGAAGGATTTACACTTAAAAGAAATGTGTGATATGAAGGTTGCTTAGTAATATAACTTCTATCATTTATTTCTTCAGAACAGCTGGGGAGAGAGCTACTTTTTCTTTCTTAAATGAAGAAATGTTTCAACTTTTCTAATATAATCAAACACAAATTTATCTTAAATCCACAAATAAAAGTTGTGTCATTTAATATCATTTATTATTCATTTAAGTTCCCTGCCTCTCAGACTCCCCTTTACCAGAAGTGCTTATAAGAGAAAAAGGCTGCAAATTTGAGTTCCTTTTCTGGCTTTTCCTTGTCAGGAATCCCCTCCAGGAGAGGCGGTCTAAGAAAGAAGGAACATAGAAAGAAGGAACATCTTAGATTCTCCTGGAGCCATCCTGAATGGCTGGGAATGTTTGTTGTGTCTTCTGTCACCAAGACATTGTCCACGCAGATTTCTGGTGGCAGAAATCCGTCCACTCATAGCACTAGGGTTGCCTTTAAGCACTGACGTGGCATAAACTGCATTTGACCTGGTGCTTCGGACTCAAGCCAGTAGGTGACTCATTATTTCAGATGTTTGGTTTGTGCTGTTGGAGTTGAAGCATTCTGTAAGGAAAATAGAAAAGCCTGTTGTAAAAATATAGTCTGTCTCCAGGAAGGAGAATCCCTGTGTCCTGACCGGAGGCGGGATGTCTGCTCATGGCTCGTCTGACCTGTTTTATCTTAGTTCCTGGTTTGAAGCGGCTCTGGAAAGTGTTCGACAGGGCATGTTTAGATGGCATTACCGTTTCACATTTTCAATGTGAGTTCAAAACATGAGTAGGAAGTTTGCTCTCTCATCCCTGAGAGATGGCAGTCTCCCCTGAGGATAGGCCAGCGAGGGACTGAGGGAGAGGAAAGGACACAGGGCTGGCCCCCACGCAGAAGGCTGCCCTTGTCAGCTGGTTTCTCTCTGAAGTTCTCAACATGCAATTTATATTCCTTTTTGGAGGTTGTCCACTCTATATGTGATTTACTGATGATGGAATGTTTGCTTTCTAGAATCAAAGACGATTGTAAAATGTCAACTGTTTTTTATTATCTTTAACTTTTGCACTACATTTTAATGTAAAACACTCTACTAACTTGTAAAGACTCTCTTCTTTCTTGTGTCTTGATTTCTTAATTGTCCTAGGAGAACACTTCGGAAAACCTATGGAATTCCTACCCAAACTGTGCGGTTAAGGAAGTGTTCAAAATATGTAGGGATCTGGTTGTGAACAGGTATAGCCTTGCAGTTTAAACTTATAGCCATTATTACTTTATTATAGAATTTTGATTGTTAGATGGTGACTGTGTCAGATAATTGATTTCAGAGAAGAGATAGCTTCTGTAGTGTATGTGTCAGGAGCTGTATTTACTCCTCACAGATACACCAGACAACACAGAGATAATAGATAAAATGAATAGCTGATATCAGGCTAATGAATCTGCCCAAGGCCACACAGCTAGCCAAGGAAGAGCTTAACATCTTGCCCAGGTCAGCCTGACTTGAAGGACATCTCCACAGTTGTGCTTCCCATCTCCCCCTAAAAGCAAGGGGAACGGAGTTATTAACATGTTTCATAGTGCTGAAAGTTTTTTAAACCTTTCCACTGGTCTAGTGATATATAAATAGCCATTTTGGAGAAGCAGGATTGCATAGTGGTTAAGAGCCAGGACAAGTGTGTGTGTGGCTCTTGAACTTACTAGCTCTGAAATGTTGGGCAAGTTCCTTAACCCTTTTCTGTTTGGCTTCTTCGTTGGTGGGTAAAATAGAGCCCTAGATTGTGAGGCTTACATGAGTTCTTGTCTCCACCGTGGTGGAGTGGTTCCTAGTATGTTCTGTTCAGGTGTTTGCTGCTTTCTTATATGATCTGAGAGAGGAACAGGAATGAGTCACCCTCTCCAGCCCCTTGCCTTCTTACCTCATTGGGCAAAATGCCCCAGGTTCCCAGATGGAAAGCCTTCAGAGCCTGGGAAGGCCTGGGGCACAGACACCAAAAGTGCTGGAGAGGGAGGTACTCTTAGACCCCTACTCCAGGTGTCCTGTTGTGCCCCCCTCCCCCCTTCATGGGCCTTCTGTTTTCTTCCACACACACTTGTCTGTCTAGTCTACTTCCATAGGTTGCCTTTTCTCCCTGAAGTGCGTGTGCCCTCAACCTTGACCACATGGGCTATTAATATGTCATTGCTCATTCAAGCACTGATTTAGGGTCCTAGCCTGTTGTCCATATGTTTCAGCTAGTGTGGTGGCAATGGTATATTACAAAGTGACTTCTGGAGGCTGGGACGAGGTCTGAGGACCTTGTAGAGCACTTTTTAAAAAGAGCTTTTATCATGAAGATGAGATTAGGGATTGTGAAAGGAAAAGGTACCTTAGGGAGTCAGCATGGCTCCAAGGCTCAGACCCAGTCATCTTGAAATGCCCCCAGGGACAAGGGGCTGTGGTTCTTGCCTTTGGTTCTTTCCTTTCCTTAATTCTGGGGCTGGGAATTCTTACCTCATCCCATTTCAGGGCAGTGGAGAGTCCTGTCTCAAGAGGAAGATCAGGGAGTCGGGCATCCCTGGTGCAGAAACTGTCCTTCCCAGAAAATGACTCTCTGGGAAGACTAATAGGTGTTCTTCTCAGTGCCTCTGTGAGTGTCAGAGCCTGGTGGTGACCCAGCATTGCGTGAATGGACTGCTCTGACCAGGAAGCCTTTAGTGATGAAGATGACGTGCAAATTGCCCAAACCAGATATGAGACTGCCTGTTGGTTTTTGGTTCTGTTTTTTAATTGTGATAAAATACATCTCGTATAAAACGTACCATCTTAAGGTTGTAAGCATACAGTTCCATACTTGTAAGCACTTCTGCGGAGTTGTTCAACTGTCACTGCCGTCCGTCTCTGAAACTGTTTGATCTTGCAAAACTGAAACTCAGTACCCAAGAAACAGTAATTCCTTATTGCAAAACTCCTGAATTTAGAAAGAAGAACAACCTGCATGGCCCAGAGAGGTTCAGCCGAGCATGTGTTTGTCCGTTCCTGAATTTTTTATTTAGTAGAGGGGCAATCAGAAAGAATTTAATAAAAGTGAAGAAAGCAAAGATGTTTTTAAAGGGTGTGTTTGGCACATAATTGGTAAACTTTGATGGAAAGGGAAAAAGAACTCTCCTCCTCCCCCAGGTTTGAGAATTGATGCAGTTGACTCAGAAGTAGAAGCCACACGGGAGACCTGGGTTTGCTGTGACTTTTTGGTACTCCAGAGTTTGTTGTAGAGGTAGGGATTCCCTCCACAGCACTTGCTGTGGATTTGCAGAGAGGTTCCACCTCCCATTCCTTTGAGAGGTTCTTGGTCCTTCCTGAGTTGGTCCCAAGGGAATGCCCTATTGTCTCTGGATACCTCAAGATTCTTCCAGAACCCTGATGCAGATTTTACTGCCATACATCGAATTTCCTGTTGGCATATAATTGTAGGTCAGTGTTGCTAGTTAAAAAGAATATTGTGGTCTGGGGTTGTAGCTCAGTGGTAGAGCGCTTGCCTACTACGTGTGAGGTACTGGGTTTGATCCTCAGCGCCACATAAAAGTAAATCAATAAAATAAAGCTATTGTGCCCATCTACCATTAAAAAAATATTTTAAAAAATAATATTGTACTATTTGCTAATTCAAAAGTATGTGTTCTTGACCACTGTGAAAACATCACCAAATGGGAATGGTCTGAAGGAAACCAAGTCTTTTCAGAAAGGTTCCATAGAGTGTTCACTGCCCCCTTCATAGTTGTCCTGTGCTGGCTCTCAGTCTTGGACTCAGGAATTGGCTCTCGGGCACATCAGCCACATGTTCCATTGTGTGTGCCCAGATGGAACCACAGGACTGTAAGAAATTTGGATGGATGCGCATGCTGACCTATATTTTTTTGCCCACCATGTTCTAAATGTATCTTGTTTTTGCTTTTGCTGCCTTGGCTAACAAGCATCCCTTGTGTCCCCTCAAGGTTTCCACCGGCTTCCCCTCCCCTCACTCACCTTGCCCAAACAATCCACGAGACTAACAAAGCTAATCATTTTAAAAGGTTATCTTATCGAACGATGGTTGGAGAGTATGGACTCTGTGAGCGCACGAGGGTGCAGATGGTGACGTCAAGGATCACAGGACAGGATGGACTGACCGAAAGCTTTCTCTTGGCCTCAGGATCGACTTTGCGTTTCCCTTTGCCAGTCCTGTTTCTACCCCAACCATCCTGCCTCTCCTTTCCCAGATGATGTCATTGAAAAGCAATGGCAAATTATGTTTTCTACTAGGGCCTTAACAGACGGTTTATTCCCACATGTAAACATTTTAGTAAGCCTTTTGTTTAGTGACTCATTAATTTGATGAGGAAAATGTCCTAATAAAGATAAAGAAACTGTAAACTGTTTCAAAAGCTGCAGAGGGAAAAATGTTGGGGCACTTGAGGTCAACTACTTCCCCTGTTGTTTGAATTTCATTTGTTGTTTGGTCATGGGAACAGACAAATTGGTCATTTGGGGCTAGGTCCTCATCTTCGTTCTTTTCTGTAAACTTAGGCACACATCACCACGTCATGCATGTTTTACTTCCACAAGTTTCTTTTGTATAGGCAGGATCCATGGGTGGGGAAATTTTGTGAAAAGAGTGCATCAGATTTTCCTCTTTCACATAAAACTAGTGCATAAAATGTGTCACTAGTTTGGAACTGAGAAATACTTGATGAATTTTTATCGGTAAACAGTTTTAATTTTCTCAAATAAGACACAAACCCCCAGGTATAAAGGTTTGGAGATTGCTAAGTAGAATCAAGGCTCTAAACCTGTGGTTATGTTCACTTTTCCTAAGACATAGTCTGTTCCTCATTTATATGAAAGTCTTGTAGAGGTATTATGGCTTTTATTTAGTTCTACACACTTTTGTTAAGGTTAACTATTTTAGTGTGGATGATGTAACTAACTATTGCTAGGTTTTGTTTGAGTGTTTAATGAAGTATAAATTTATTTTATGTAAAAATGCCCTTTGCAACAGAGGGTATTGACTTTTATTAAATCCAGGAACAACATCATAGATGTTTTGAAAAATAGTTGTCCTGCAATTTTGTACTTATATTTCAAGAGGCAGTGGTATGCTTTAGTGATTCTTGATCTCTCCAGGAGAAAGACCTGGTTGTAAACTGGGAGAAAAATTGAATAGCATCCTTCTGAACTATGTTTATTAGAATTTTACTTTTAGTATTCACTAGTTGTAAAAATACGGAAAATTAAAAAGAAAAGTGATTTTAGTGTTATTAAAAAAATCAAGAGGCATGGTAAATTGACTTGAGGCTCCAAGTACTGTAAGAAGAATTTGGATTTTGTTTGTATAATCAGTTAATGCTTTTATCTTAGTTTGTATCTGTTCTCTTGCCAGACTTTTTTCAAGTAGGAAATATAATGATCCAAAGGTAACTTTTCATTGCAACATACCTTTAAATGAGTGCCCTTTTTTTGTTGTTACTGGCTGGGACTTACTAGACTGGAAAAAAAAAAAAAGATGGAGAGCTAGAATGAATTACTACCTCTAATAAAGCCATGTATGTGTGAGTGTGAGCATTTGTATGATGATACAAGAGTATGTCATAGCAAACTGAGTTTCTTAATGTTACAAATATGTTTGAGCTAAATATCTTTTTAATGACTTAGACTGAAGAAATGCTCTTTATAAAATGTGATCTTGTCTCTGACACAGATCATATTCTGAAGTGACACCCTGCAGGGGCCAGGTTTAATTCTGGACTCCTTTAACTTCTAGAATTTACCAAATGAGCCTAGTCCTCAGTGCAAGGGGAGGAGCTACGTGACAGCCAGCCATTCATGCATGTATTCAACTGACTGTTTTGTGCCCTGCTTGGGGCATACAAGGTGAATCGGGAATATTATGAGACCTCGAGGAACCAATATATGGTCTGATGGAGGACAGACATGAGCCAGCACTTATCCTGTTAGAGGGCAAGGGCTGCTTGGAATCTTCACAGGCTGGACATGCTGCCGGAGTCTGCTCGCCTATTTGTGAAGGGGCAGGAGGAGGAGGTCAAGAGTAGGCACCATTTGAGCTGAACGGATTAAGTTCAAATCAGTGTTGGAACCATATTGACTTTCTGAATTTTTAAGGGAAAATTTATCATTTCCCCCTCTTTATATTGAGTGGGAAACTGGGTGCAACAGAGCAGGGTCTGGATTACTCTGGCCTGACTTTGAATCCTGGCTCTTGACCTTTCTGAACTTCTCAAAGAAGGATAATAGAAATGTTGGTTGGGAGGGTTAAATGAGCTAGGTTAGGTAGCGGTACTTACCGCTCCCTCCTTTCTCCTTAGCACGCTAAGAGTGAGTGGCTTGAAAATCAGGGCAGCTTGTTTTGAACAGTATCTGATGAAAGAAGAAAGCAGGGTTAATTATGAACAGTGAGAGTAATAGTAGGCACCATTTATTGTGCGGGGCACTATTTCAAGTGCTTCCCATTTGCTCACTCAGTCTCACACTGACTATATTAGGTACTGTTATCTCACTTTATAGATGAGAACTTTGAGTTTACAGTGGCTAAATCATTGTCATTAGCCCTGCCTCCTAGCTCCCAGACTTTTTAATTTAAAAAAAAAATTGTTCTTTTTAGTTATATATGACAGTAGAATGTATTTTGACATATCATACATACATCGAGTATAACTTCCCGTTCTTGTGGTTGTGCATGATGTAGAGTTAAACTGGACTTGTGTTCTCATAAGAACATGGGAAAGTTATGTCTGATTCATTCTACTGTCTTTCCCATTCCCATGTCCCCTCCTCTCCCTCCATTCCCCTCTGTCCAATGTCCAAACCAGTGAACCTCCACTTCAGCCTTCCAACCCTCCCACTCCTGCCTATTGTGAGTCAGCATCCACATATCAGAGAGAACATTCAGCTTTTGATTTTTTGGGATTGGCTTATTTCATTTAGCTAATCCAGTACGATAGTCTCCAGTTCCATCCATTTACTATCTAAAGTCATTCTTTTTATGGCTGAGTAATATTCCCTGTGTGTGTATGCGTGTAAGTGTGTTTTCTTATCCATTCATATTTTCTTTATCCATTTATCTGTTAAAAGGCAGGCACCTAGGTTGGTTCCATAGCTTAGCTGGTGTGAATTGAGCTGGTGTGAATATTGATGTGGATAAGTCAATGTAGTATGCTGATTTTAAGTCCTTTGGATATATGTTGAGGATAACTAAATCAAATGGTGGTTCCATTCCAAGTTTTCTGAGGAATCGCCATCTCACTCTGCTTTCCAGAGTGATTATACCAATTTGCAGGTCTACTAGCAATGTATGAGTGTACCTTTTCCCCCACATCCTTGCCAACACTTATTGTTACATATTCTTGATAATTGCCATTCTGACTGGAATGAGATGAAATATTGGTGTAGTTTTAATTTGCATTTCTCTTATTGCTAGAGATGTTGAACATTTTTTCATATATTTGTTGACCATTTGTATTTCTTCTTTGATATTTCAGCTCCTTTGCCTATTTATTGATTAGGTTATTTTGGTTTTTGGTATTAAGTTTTTTGAGTCCTTTATATATCCTGGAGATTAATGCTTTATCTGATGCTGCAGTCTGCCTGGGCACAAAATAACCGAGCCGCCACACAGCCTTGTAGGTTCAAAACAGGAACTCCTTTATTCTCCGCACTCCCGCAAACACCACGCACCAACTGTAAATCCCTCCGGAAATCCCTCCTCAGGCACTTCCCCAACCAATGGGAACTCTCCGGGAATCCCCAGCTCCAAAGTAGCCCAAGAACTCCAAAGTAGCAGGCCAAGGTGGACAGCAGGGGTCTAATATACAATTGAATACACAGCTTAACATAACCATTATCATCTCAATGGCTTGCTGGTGGCACCTCTCAACCACTCCCTTCTGGCAAAAATGCCATGCGTCAAATCGGCTAGGGCTCTCAGCAATCTGAGGTACAGGTGGCCAAGATTTTTCTCCCATTCTGTAGGCTTTCTTCGTGTTCTTGATTGTTTCCTTTGTTGTGAAGAAGCTTTTTAGTTTGATAAAATCCCATTTATTGATTCTTGATTTTACTTCTTGTGCTTTAGGAGTCTTGCTAAAAAACTTAGTTCTTAAGCTAACATGATGGAGATTAAAACCTACTTTTTTTTTCTTGTAGGCACAGGGTCTTTGGTCTAATGCCTAGGTCCTTGATCCACTTTGAGTTGAGTTTTGTGCAGGGTTAGAGACAGGGGGCTAATTTCATTTTCTTACATATGGATTTCCAGTTTTCCCAGCACCATTTGTTGAAAGGCTATATTTTCTCCAGTGTATGTTTATGGCGCCTTTGTCTAGTATGAGATAACTGTATTTATGTGGGTTTGTCTCTGTCTTCTATTCTGTCTTCATGTCTATTTTGGTGTCAATACCATGCCATTTTTGTTACTATGGATCTGGAGTAGAATTTAAGGTCTGGAATTGTCATGCCTCCTGCTTCACTTTTCTTGATGAGGATTGCTTTGGCTATTCTCCAAATGAATTTCATGACTACTTTTTCTGTTTGTATAAAGAACTTCATTGAAACCTTAATAGGAATTGCATTAAATATGTATAGTGCTTTGGGTAGTGTGGCTATTTTGATTATATTAATTCTGCCTATCCAAGAACATGGGAGATCTTTTCATCTTCTAAGGCCTTCTTCAATTTCTTTCTTTAGTGTTCTGTATTTTCATTTTGGAGGTCTTTCACATCTTTTGTTAGAGTGATCCCACATTTTTTTTTTTGAGGCTGTTGTGAATGTGATAGTTTTTCTAATTTTGCTTCCAGTTGATTCATCACTGATGTATGGGAATGCAGTTGATATATGGATGTTGATTTTATATCCTACTACTTTGCCAAATTCATTTATGGTGGCTCTAGAGCTCTTAACCACCAGCGTGGCACTGTTGAAGAAGCTAATGAAGAAATAATCACATGACATATAATAATAAAGATGACAGGAATAATAACACCCTAGATTTTTACAGAGCTTCATAGTGGAAGCTATGTACAATGTTGCATTTGTTCCTCATGAGAAGAAATAGGAGATGGTTAGAAACCGGATTAGAAAACCAGTGTCCAGAGAGCAAGTTACTTGTCCAGCATTACTAAGTATGTGGCCAAACTGGTTGAAGAACTTTTTCCACTTGACTCTTTTGTTTACAGAATGAAAGGTAGAACAGTTCAGGAATCGTTTAATGGAATGGTTATTAAATTTCTAAAATACGAAACAGGTACAAGAAAGTTAGTTATGTTGCTAAAGGTCACATGTTATTGCTAGTGACCAACTATGATCACAAATGGCAAAACCAGCACCTGAGCCACAGCTTCGGAGTGACTCAGTGAGAGAGTTGGAAAAGTACTGATGTGTCTATACAGGGGGCTTCTTAGAGCTGCGGTATGTCCTCATGCTTTGTTCTGGGATTCTGGAAACAAGGCTAAGGACCCTCACTTGCCCTCAAATCTTCTTTCTAGAGGTGGGCCAAGGAGAACACACCTGGAAGGAATATGATTGAGTTTCCCCCTCCTGTGGGGTGGGGATGACATGGAGGGCCTGGGTCACCTTCTTCCAGTACTAATTTGCTCTCTGGAAATTGAAGGCTCAGTGCAGTCTTTGGAGGGCAAGAGAGATGGGAAACCTAACACAGTTTGACCGACTGTCTCTTGGGAGTATGTGGTGTTTTGTCTTGTAGCTGGGGATCTGGTTACAGATGCCTGTGATTTTGGCCTTTGCCAGCAATTGTCAGAGAGACTCTTTAAGATTTCCAAAGGCTGCAGAAGAACAGATGTGGGATTAAATTTCAGGCCCTCTTACCCATAAGTCTTACATGTGGGCAGGGAGATTGAGGATTCAGGCTGTTGTCCAGAGGTGTGGGGTGCAGACACAAGAGCAGAGATCAGAGGTGTCAAAGTTTTTTTTTGCAGATCTTCTCCCATTGTATCCTTTATCCTTGGCCTGCAGACCCTTTAAAGTGGTGATATTCTTCCATAATGGTTTGCTGGCGGTGTCTGCCATGGCCATTGTTTGTCCTGTTTAGTAAGAGGGATCTAATTGGCTTCTTTGCCAGCAGACATCACCAGGCAGATAGAAGGTGGAAGAAATGAGTCTCTGTGACCCACTTTAATTGACTGTGCAGCAGACAGTTTCATTTGGTATTGCTAGGGAAGTTTAAGGTATTCATGCTTGGCTAGTTTGATGGCAGCTTTTCAAAAATCACATGGCAAGGACTTTAGATGACTATAAGAAACACTTTTACTGCTAATAATGAAGGACCAAATTGGAAGGAGTAGTTGTAATAATCCAGCAGTTGCTTGTTATTGAAGCAACAGCTGCTAGGTTTCTCCCCACTGCAAATAAAAAAGGAAGCTTATTGAGTTAAAAAAAATCTATTAAGCACTCATTAGACAGCAAAAGAGATTTAAAAGAATCTTCCAAGTCTTGGCATATGTAAGAATATTCCAGCTCTTGTATTGAGATGTCCTTTTTTAGAAGTGCTAGAAAGCACAACTTATACCATGTGACTAAACAAAGAACCCAGAACAACCCGTGTTGAACAGTGAGATAGAATTTAAGGATTGCCTTTGTGTTCCCCAGAAAATCTGAAAGTTCTGCCGTTGTCTTGTGAAGGTGTCTACCTGATATAGGGGAGAGTGGAGCCGGGGGTGTGTGCGCCTCGCTTGGAATCTCCATTAGGACACTCATGAGACTCGGTTGCCTGAGAGTGTTGAGGTTTTGTAATGACTGGGCAGAAAAAGAGCACGGAAGGCTGTGGTCATCCACCAGCTGTGTGGTGACTCAATGCGCCTGGGCATCTGTTACTGCGTTTATGAAATGGAGACACTACCTTCCTGTGCGCCACAGAGTGCTTCTGGAAAACCAGATGGCTAGCACTCCTGAAAGTGAGAAAACATGGAAATCAAATGGGATAACATGAAATAACAACCCCCAGCAGCCATGTGTGGATGGCCTCCCCATTAAAAACCATCTTACTTAATCCTCCCAGCTGCTCCAGGAGGAGGCATGATGATGATTCCCGGGTTAGAGGTTTGAGTAACTTGCTCAGGGAAGAGAGAGGGAAATAGACTGCTGTTAGCCTCCTGTGGGAGCTGGGCTCAGTGCTAGACAGGGTCTCAGGGTTACGCCATTATAGCTTCAAACCACAAGGAGTACCTTATGGTACTTCAACCCAGGAATCCAAATTCCGGAGTTGATGCCATTCCTCATCCACAAGTCCTTTAGAGAAGTATATGAACAAATGATCTCGTCACTCCTTCCACATTGAGCTCTGGGGTTCCATGACCTTTTACACCCTCGAGAAGTAGCATGAGAAGCGCCTGTGCTGCTTGTTAGTTCTTTGACCTTGGTCACGCTAGTTCATCTATCCACCCAGCCTCCAGTTTCCCCATCTCTAAAATGGAATTCATGACCTGTCTGATAAAATTGTTGTGAGTGTTCCGTGGAGATAAGTGTTATTAAGTGCTTAGCATCGTACCTGGCACCTAGCAAGGAAGGGTTCACTTAGTACATAAGGAGAGGAGGAAGAAGATGGTGATGATGACGACAATGATGATGATTGTTACTGCCAAGGTTTTCAGTGCTCTTGAGGTTTTAGTTGCAAAACCTGTCTCCCTGGACTCAGGTATGGCTAGGTAGCTTCCTGGCTGAACACTTGGACCCTCTCTACACACACCCAGTAAAGTTTCCAAGAATAGCAGTAGCTTTGGAACCTCTCTCCTCATCTGTCTCCTATTTATCCCACATACCCAAGTTCAACCTTTGAAGATTCGTCTACCCCATCAAACGAGACAGCGAGAGCTGTGACGGGTGCTGACCGGCAGACCTTCTGAAGGTCAGTGACACTGAGGCTCTGTCCAGAGCTAATCCTTTAAGTCATTCTTTAAAGATTTATGAGCCTTTTTATCCCCAGCAGAACCAGGCACTTTATGCCGCTCTGTATGGCTCAGCTAGGTACCACCTTATCACGTTTCCTATGACAGGTAGGGACCCACCTCCCTGCAAGAGCTCCCAAAGCTGCAGTCAGATCTTCCTTCATTTTCACGGCACATGTTCCAGTCGGGCTGTTGCTCTGTTTCTCTTTGCTTCCCCTGAGAAGTTGTTCATCCCGGGTGGCTGTTTCTTCCATGTCTACATCCTGGAGGGAAACTGGAAAAAAATCATAGGCTTCTGTTCTAACTTTTTATTTTAATCAGAATTTTTATGAAAATCCTAAACTGACCAGCTCATTCCCTCCCCCAGTGAAATCTTGAACGCAGAATGCTATCTCCATTTATAATGTCTTCCAAACAGCCGCTTGCTGAGAGCCGAGTCAGTGTTGAGGCCAGATGGTTCCAACCTACACTAAGATTAAAGATGAACCATACCTTATTTAACATCTAGAAGTAAATCCTCCTTTCAAATCATTCTTAAAAAATTAAGCCTTTGATATTAAACTTAAGCCATTGAAACTTTGAATGGAATGGGAACAACATAGTTCCCTTGTTTGAATTCTAGGGCTCCTATTTAGGACAAAGTAGTCCAGAGACAAAGCAGTAGTCAGTCCACATTAAACTGGGCGAAGATGAACAAAGAACTTGAAATTATTTATTTATTTACTTATTTCCTGTTACTGCCTGTTTTTTGAATTTGTCTACTGTAACTGTCCTCCAGCATTTTGCTTCTGAATCATATACACGGGGAGAAATTCCAATGACTTGTTTGGTTTTCTTTCACCTAAAAAAAAATCCCATTAAAATCTTTGATTAGATATACCAAGTTGGAATATAAATGAAAAGAGTTCTTATTAGGTGAAATTCCAAACAGCAATTTTTCTGAGGCCAGAAAAATTGGTTGGCCTCCTACCAACCAATCATTCCAGTCTGTCAACAAGTGAAAATTAAGCCATTATGATGGGTGTTGTAATTGATGCATCTTTCTCCTTGACTGGTTCCTGAAATCTGAGAAAATTCCAAACATGGTTCCGGTTGGTTTTGCTGTCTTGACCTACAGTGAAGAAAAATGACCAGATTGCAACAAATAGTGAAATCATTGAACTTGGGTCATTTTGGAGGCCACAGAAGTGTCTTTTTACTTTAGTTGAGGACAGTTTTCATCTCTTTATTTTGTAGAATCACACTCCAAAAGAGAGAGGAAATAATCTACCCTTTTGTACTGGGTTCAGGTCAATCTTTACTGGTTTTTACTGAGTGTACCTTCCTAGGAGGGCCTGCTCAAACCATAGCTCTCAGTGAATAGGTGTTTCCTCTGCTATTGGATCGTAGCTTCTAGGACCAGGAAGTAGGCTGAGAGTATGAGCCCCGACAGTGCTCAGCTTTGTTTTTGAGGATAACACAGTTGTTTTGCGTTGTTACAGGACAGGTTACTAGGAACAAGCTTGCTACCAGGGACCCAGACTTCTAGATGCACTAGAATGGCATGGTGTCAGAAACCTTTTACCTAAATGATTCCTGAAATACATTTCCCAGTGAAAATGCATATTTATCTTCCCCCTTGATCTTTTTTGATCTTTTGAGAGAAAAGCATGTGTCCTCAGTAGAAGCCCTCTTGGATAAGAAGTCTCTGGAATACATCTGATTAGACTCGTGTGTGTGTGTGTGTGTGTGTGTGTGTGTGTGTGTGCGTGTGTGTGTGTGTGTGTGTGTGTGTGTGTTTGTATACTTGCCTAAGCTCTACCTAAACATGGGTAAATGTGATCGTTGGAAATGAAATTGCCAAAACCTCCATACCAGAATCTTTCCTCTTACAAGTAAAGGGAAATCATCAACTAAACCTTGATTGTAGGCACCCAATTCCAAACCTCCTCTCGTGACCCCTACCGGAGAAAACCTGGACCCTACCTCACTTTGACCCTTAATTGGCAGAAAACGATTCTCACCTCTCTTTTTCTTTCCCCTGAAGTCATAGCTTCTTCTGCTCTCTCTGTTTTGAAAAAACCCATGATATGCTTTTTCTTCTTCCTGTGATCAACATCTTATTGTTGTCAGAAAGACAACACGCTGGCATGTCCTCTCTTTACACTGATCATCTAAGCAGGTGAAATGCAAATGGCCGGGCCAGAAAAGGGAGCCTATCCCATCCCCTTGTGATTTTGCCCAAGTCCTTGAGGAACTGTTAGAACTCAATTATCTTGGTGTTTGCCAGTTGAGGTCCAGCCAACATCTGTACTTGCTTTCTTTCCCAGAGGGCATGACAAGGAAAGAGAAAGAAGAGTTCAAAGAACCGAGAGCAGAATTTTCATTAGGATAACATTTGGGGTCAGGTAAACATCTCTTTCTAGTTTCATTGAAAAATTCCAGGAGGCCAAGGGCAAAATCTCCGGAAGACTTGTTTCAAGGAGTGTAATGTGATGGAAAGTTCACCTTTAAAAAAAAAAATGTAAGAAAACTGAGTATGATATTGCTTAGGAAACTCTTTAAAAAAATGAAAGAAAAGAAAAAGGATACCAAAACCCAACAATTTCTTCATTTGGACAGTATGGAAGACCTGGAAACGATTTTTCTCAATGATTAGGGGATATTTCTTCATTGCACGTAAATTACTTCCCTTTTTCAGCTGGTGAACTTGAGTTGTGTGTGCAGGCACCATGGACGTGGCTTGGGAGGAGCAGCATGCCTTGGGAATGGCTTCCTAAGTGCATTTTCCAGGGACCTGTGGTTTAGTGTATAGTTCTTGGTTGTTCACTTTTGTGTTGTTCTAGTTTCAGGAAACCCTTTTTCCTCTACCAAGAGATCAAGGGGTAAGATGAATGCCTGTTTCTTTAGGAAATGCCTTCCAGGAATCATTTAGATACAACACTTCTGACATCATCTATTCCACTCCTTCTGGAAACCTAGGTGCTTTTTTTTTTTTTTTTAAGAGTTGAACTCTTATTTAACTTAAAAAAAAAATTGAAAGAACAGTCTCCTTTGACACTGAAGGAAATGAAACCACAAGTCAAGCTAGCAAGGGAAACTGTAGAATTTCTGTCCTGGAGATCTTCAAAAGTAGAAC
Source organism: Urocitellus parryii (assembly GCF_045843805.1). Classification (NCBI taxonomy): domain Eukaryota; kingdom Metazoa; phylum Chordata; class Mammalia; order Rodentia; family Sciuridae; genus Urocitellus; species Urocitellus parryii. The sequence goes on along the minus strand of NC_135531.1, from coordinate 62,499,581 downwards.
ATAAAAATTAGTTCACTAAAGTAAGTCTGCTTGGAGGCTGACCAAAGTGGCCTTTTGCAGTGTTCCAAGTTTATAAAACAATTCATGTTAATATTCATATATCATTAGAGCATAAGTAAAATCAGTCCTTTGTGAAGCTGTCCTTTGATTCTTAAAATGTGTTGAGTTCTCCATATCTGTGTGTGGCTGTGTTTCTTATTTGCATTGTGGAAACTTAGGGGTGGGTGAGGCGGAGGAAATAAGAGGGGTTGTCATTTTAGGAAATGACATTTGATCTTTTCAGAGAATGGCATTGAGAAGACATGGGCTTAGACAGAGATGACTTGATTGAACATAATAAACAAACCCCTAAAGAACTGTACTTCAGCTTGTAGCTACTTACCAACCATCAGGTGTGCTGGCTTTGAATTAACAATAAAATGCAAGAGCTTTCGGTTCAATGTCATTGGGAGACCGTAACTTTAAAGAGTTGACTTTGAAAAGATTATCTGGAGCAAGATTTTAAAGGTTTTAAAACCATCTGGCTCCAGTATGAGCCTAGAATGATCAAAATTGAAAAGTTGAAGAAAAAGTTCTTTGTGGACTGCCAAACCACAGTGAGCATAGTTCTTGGTGACTTGCTGAATTCCCAGTGTCCTGAGAACCATCTCCTTCTCCTCCTCCAAATTGCTCCCAGGTCCAGTGCCAAACACATGGTAACTAGCCAGTTTGCCTCCCACCTACTGACCCTGAAGAGGTACAGTTCAAGGGCTTGTGAGCACCTGTAGGAAGAATTTGATTTCTTTTAGGAATGAGAAAAATTGAAAGCTGTTAAAGGTGCTCAGAGGATAGCAGATCAAAAGGCAAAACTAGGAGTCTTTTTATTTGTTTGTTTTTGTAGGTAATTTATGAGAACTCTAATTTCTTCCATTCTTTTTTTTTGAGTAAAGATTTAGGAATTTAAATTAGGAGATTAAGTGTGGGCTCTGACTTTGTTCTAGAAATTGTCAGTCGGTGTAATAAAGATGGAAGGCTTTTCCAGGGAACTAGAAACTCCAATGCATTATCTTTCCTTTGTTTTTCTTCTTTTTTGTCTTTTCGTTTTATTTTCCTGGGCAGGCAAAAATAAAGGCAAGCATGCTAAGCTATAACATTTGGATTGAGTGCTATTTTCTTTTCTTGTCCCATTTTTAAAAGGACCCATTCATTAAAATAAGACCCTATGTTTTCAGTCCTCTCTCTCTCTTTCAATTTTCCTTTTATTTGAAGTTAGTTCTGCCATGTGGTGGTTTTCAAGATGTTTGTTTATTTACTGTGGAGCTCTCCCTTTCAAATGAAATCTTGTGTTTAACCTTAATATATGAAACAATAACCTGCCTCTGCCCTAGAGGTCTCTCCTGGCCTCCTCTTGCCTCCCCCTCCTGCCCCGACTCCTGAGGCACATCTGAGCACCCAGAGTGGAGTGGATTACTGGTTTGTAATCCTTGGCCAAACACAGGGTTAGGAGGGAGTGTCTGGTCTACTGTCCCTCGTACTGCCACTATGGAAGTCACTTCATTTCTCTGGATTGGAGTTTGCTCTTTTAAGAAAACGATAACCACACCAGATTCTTTCTGAGGGCCTTCCTGCCCTGACAATCAGCAGGTGTGACTTACAGAGAGAGCGCTGAGGCAGCCAAGGAACGGACACAGAGCTGAGGGCTAAAGTAAGAACGCTTGGGTTCCAGCATGAATGGACTTCAGTCTATGCGAAGGGAAGCTCAGGAACCCAGGCTGGTGTGAGAGCAGTGTTATCTCTGAGGAAAGCGTTTTGATTTCAGTGAGGCACCTGTAACCCTTGGATACAGAGGAATTTTGTGGAGAAAGAGATTTAAATCTGTTGTTTACTGTGGATATTGAATTTGCTGGTAGATGGTTAGCTACGGATAACTAGAGCAATTTTTCCTTACTAGAGAAAATGACATCCCATCACTTTCTTTTTTGTTATTGTTGTTAGAAGGGATGCACACATCTGAGATCTAATTCAAGAATCTGCAGCCAGTTAACACATTTGGTCAGAGAATGGAGACGGTAAGGCCAAGGTCAGGGTTCAGCCACCATATGGGCCAGTTAGCTGGGCTAGGCTCTGTGGCTAGACTGCTTTTAACCCTGACCCGCTGCTTCTCACGTGTGTGCCGTGGGACACAGGGAGGGGTTAGAAAGGTCATGAAAGTAATATCTGAACTCAACCTTTCCTCTTGGGACCTTGGAGAGCCTTTGTCCTGATAAAAGAGGGCTGGACCATCTTATCTTGTTATATGGGGGCTACCTTGCATACATCTTTTTTTAATATATTTTTTTTTTTTTTTAGTTTTTGATAGACCTTTATTTTATTTATTTACATGTGGTGCTGAGAAACGAACCCAGTGCCTCATACATGCCAGGCAATTGCACTACCACGAAGCCCCAGCCCAAGCCCCAGCCCTAGTCCTAGCCCTACCCGACCAACATCTTCAACAGCTGAAAGGAAAATCTGAAATACTCTCAGGAACTAGGATCTTCATATTCACCGTTAGTGGTTCTCCCTAGTCTGAAGACAAATCTTCTAACTCTGAATTTGAACAGAACCTATTGAATTCATGATCTATAGTTCATGAAGGTACTCTCCCTCTCAGGCCTTGGGAACTGGGAGATGGGCTGGCATTAAGAGAGAAATTCATTTCTGCTTTAATTTCATTGTTCTCTGTCCTTGTTTTGTTTTCTTCATTTAGTTAAATACCATTTTATAATTAAAAATCAGAACATTTAATTTTCATCTGTAAAAGAAAAGCACACAGCAATTTTATAAAAGTTGTTTGGAAAAAAATATGATTCAAGCACACACAATTCCCTTAGAGAATGGATCTGTGTGAATAGATTTTGACTATAAACATGGGACAGTTTCTCTTGTTTCTTGGCATAAATACAGTAATTAATGTATGAGGCCTTGGCAGAATTTCATCTTTGCCAGAGAAGCAATTGGATTTTTTTTATGTGAAAAACAGAAAAGTTAAGTAGTTGGAAATAAAGTATCTCATGCACTTTTTTGATGAGAAAAACATTTGTTTCTCTTATACAAAACTCAAACATTTCAAAATGCTAAACCTCACATCTGAGTCCCTATGCCAACCTGCCCCCACCAGAACAACATCTTCAAGATATATATATATATATATATATATATATATACACACCCCCCACACATATATATCACATATATATATATATATATATATATATTTTTTTTTTTTTTTTTTTTTTGTTCGTTTTTTTCCTTTTTTCCCCCTTGGTACCGGGAGTTGAATCCAGAGTTGCTCTACTGCCGCAGTCTGGCTGGGCACAATTCAGGAGCCACCTGTCAAAAGAAACTAACTTTATTTTTAGAACTACAAACACCAAACCAAACAGCTCCTCAGGAAAAAACCCTCAGAGCCCAACTGCCACCACCGGCTTCCCACAAACCTCTCACCCCCACCCCAGCCTCTCCACCTCCCACAATCCTCCTGCTCTTGAGGCCGATTGGCTGGGTCGCGTGGGCGGAGCCAAAGAAGTCCCCCAATGAGCAGCTCCGTGGTCTGAAAGGGCAGGGAAACAGCCCAATGAGCATCACCGCAGAGGAGCCAATCAGATAGATGTTGCTAGGGCCGCTGTGAGCCAATCATCAGCTGGCAGTCTGAAGGGCGGGGAAACAGCCCAATGAGCATCACCGCAGAGGAGCCAATCAGCTAGATGTTGCTGGGGCCGCTGTGAGCCAATCATCAGCCGGCAGCTGGAAGTTTGCTGGGGCCCCTTTGGCTGTGGCTCTCAACACTCTACCACTGAGCCACATCCCCAGCCCTTTTTAATTTTTTATTTTGAAATAGGGTAGCTAAGTTGCTGAGGCTGGCCTCGAACTTACGATCCCCCTGCCTCAGCCTCCCAAGTTGCTGGAATTAGAGGCCTGCACACCAGTCCTGGCTTTCAAGACATTCTTGAGCCAATTGTAAAGATGGACACAAAAATTAGAATTTTAAACCTTGTGATTTTTTTCTTCATAGACTTAATTTGTCCCAGAGCAGTGGCTTCCAAAGTGTGTGTGTGTATTTTAATGGTGAATCTTTTCTTTAAAAATTTAAGTGAAATTTTAACAGGAGAAAAAAAAAAGCAGCTGGGCACAGTGGTGCATGCCTGTAATCCCAGTGGCTTGGGAGGCTGAGGCAGGAGGATCAGTTCAAAGCCAGTCTCAGCAAAAGTGAGGCCCTAAGCAACTCAATGAGACCCTGTTTCTAAATAAAATACAAAATAGGGTGGGGATGTGGATCAGTAGTTGAGTGCCCCTGAGTTCAATCCCTTGTACCCTAAGTAAATGAATAAAAGCAGAGATACACTGACTGTAGCTGGTGAAGAGCTCTGCTTACTTCCTCTGTGGCCCTACCCAGCAAGACTTCGGGGTCCCTCCACTGGAAGGCCCTTTCTGCAGAGGCACCTGACACAGGCTCCTGACCCTGCTGCAGTCATGGATATGTTGGTGTTTGACCTTGACCTCCTTGACTACCTCTTCTAAGTGGGGTGTCCGTCATGCTGTTTATTTCCCCATCATTGACATCAAGTGCTTATTTTTAGTTAAGCTATAGTTATTTGCAAACTTAAAAGCTGACCACCTAAGCCAACCAGTATTTTTTTTTCTTCTTGAAACAGGACCTTTACATTTAACTCATCCTCTGAGTTTAGCTCCAGTGCCACATTTGTCACTACTTTTTAGTCTGTGACAAGAAGTTTTTCTCCTCATGGACTTGAGTTTAAATCCATAATGCTAGTGTTTATGCCTATTGTGGTAGATAGTCATGGATCACATGCTTTTTTTCCTTTTATGTCCCGTTCTGGGAAATTAAGTTCTGTATTCCCCCCCCCCCGCAAGGTAGTAAAGAGTAATGCAGCATTTTTTTTTACAGTGTCAATAATCTGGGGCATCTTTTTAAACTTTGAACAGACTAGAGTAACTCAAAGTCCTGCAGAAGAAAAACAGAACCTCGTATAATGTTATGTGCCCAAATGCTCATCATTTGGCACTAAAAGTAGTCTTGGCAGTATTAAAAGGTGTTCATATGTTCCATAAGCATTTATCGAGTACTTACTATGTAGTTATTTGGTTAAGCCTTGAAGAGAGAGATCAAATGTGTCATATGTACTGACTCCTTTAGTACATGCATCCCTACAAGGTATATGCTGTTATTTTTCACTGTACAATGGCCAGTCACTTGACAGTCACCCTTACCCCTGGCTTTCCTCAACTCCCATTATGTTGTTCATTTTCCAAACTAATTGTCTGCTCTCTTTCCTAAGTTTCAGACCAGTTACCTGCTGGAATCCCCTCTGTCCGGTGGCCCAGCTGGGCACATCAAATTTGTGCTGAGCAAATTTTCCTCCCTTTTCCATCTGATCTTATGTTTCTGGGTTTCTAATTTGGTCAAAACCAGTGGGTATTCCCTGAGAACATATCCTTCCTCAGGTACTATTCCAGATAAGAGAGATCTATATCTCACAGGTCAAAATACATTAATGGCCATTCCTAAATGGAGCTTATGGTCTAGCAGATAGAAAAACCATTAACTTCTAAAATAATACCCATGTCTATTTCTGTTCTTCTATATAGTCCCCTCTCCCTGTCTTTGCAGCTGGCTCTGTGGATGGCATCAGGCAGTGGTAAGAGCCATGGGGAAGATGAAGTAGGTACTGTCTAGGCAGTACCAGGGACACGTGGAATGTGTCACTCTTTCAGCTAGGGTGGTCAGAGGAGGAGATGACATTGGAATGAAGGAGGGGATGAGCCATGTGAATGTCCGTGATCTGGAGTGGCCTGCTTCATTCTCTGTTAGTCTTTACTAGTCAAGGGACTGAGTTAGGGTCATTTGAAATGCCCATAGCCATAGTTTGTTAATATTGGCCTCAAGATGGGTGAATGGACTTGACACAGGCAGATAAGCACATAATTATTGCTCAGTGTGGATATGACAGGGCTGTGGCCAGAGTGTGCACAAGTTCATAGTTATCACACAGGGCTGAGTGTGAGAGGGCTGCATGAGCTCGGAGGAGGCCTGAGAGAGACAAAAGCAAAAGGGTGTGCAGAGGAGGCTTTGGTGGAAGCTGGCCCTGCGAGGGTCTTGAGACAAGAGTCTTGTGTCTGGAATAGGAAAGATGCAGAGGTAACATAGTTATGCAGGCAGATGCCTTGAGACCTCAAAACTGAGTTTTGGAGAACATGATATCGGATTTGGAATCAAAGCAGGTCTCAAAAGAAGGAGAGCCCACACCATGATTTGTGATGGGAAACATTCTCCCTTTTCTTAAGGGGCGGTGGATTTGCTTTTGTTTTCCATACAGGTAGTGATTGGTACTAAGTGGGCCTCATAGGGCTCCATTGCTGAGGGTGTTTTTAGGATTTATTTTTATTGATCAATTATACTGTACGTTATTGAGCAAAAAGTATTATCATAAGCTTTATAAAATGTTTTATTAAAAGTTCATGTATCCTTTGTTCTGTCATGATATTTCCATATTTGTTGACATGTAAGTGGTAAAAACTTATTCACAATGTTCTCATGTAATTAATATTTGAAGTGATTTTATTTCTCCTGAAATTCACTCAGAAGCTACCGTTACTCGCATGTAAATGATGCAGGACTTCTAGGCTCCCTCCAGTATAATTGCAGATCCCCTTTTTAGTTCTGCTTCACCTACTCATCTAATGTCAAATTTTAGAAAAGCTCAAAGAGTTTGATTGTGTAGACTGAAACTTAAGATATAGATATTTCCAGAAGAGAGAGCAGTGATCTCTGGCATTGCTATGTCAACGATGGCCACCAAACCTTCATATAGACAGGTTATTAGAAAGAGTTGCAAAAGGTGCCTAGAGATTGCTGAGCCTGATGCCATGTGAGAGAATCCATTCCATCAGAGGAGCAAATAATGCTCGTTTGTCGTGGTCTTCGCTGTGCCTGGCAGGGAGAAGGTACCCAGTCAATATTGTTGACTAGAGAGGGCATAGAATGATGGACAGATAAATGCTTTTATGCATTTGTATGATAATGAAAAAGGTAAATAGGAAGGCGAGTTGGTAGTCCAAACACCTTTAGAGCTGGCCTTGCAGAAACTCCTGGGTTTTTTCCTTTGATTTCAGGAGACTTACAGGAAAGGCATTTCCCAAGGGATGAATTGGCTTTTTTTAATGGTGAAGCCCCTTCAGTGAGCTTTGCCTGTGATGATGACACACTTCCAAATGGAGACATAGCAATGGCATAAACATTTGGCATGATCAGAACCCTTGGAGACATATAAGGTTCTCTGGGAAGCAATGCACGGGTTTGTATCTGAGCTTGAAGGGGTTTATAATTGATAGCTAACTTGGGAGCAGGGTCCTTACTTGCAAAATACATATTTTGGTCTGTATTTGTCCATAAATAACTATTTGGAAATCTTTTTAATGAGCAAATATTCTTTATTTTTACTTGTAATCTTATCATCTTTTTTCAGAAACATTGGTCTGTTATTTACTTAAAGTTTGTGCCTAGACTTGGAATGCAGATGGTGAAGAACTGTGAAAGAGAGGGCTTATCAGATATACTTATAGTCCCCGTTGCTTTCTGTGGCTCCCTGTCTACCCTGGCCCGCTCCCCACGTGTGCTGCATGCACCCTTCTTGTTGTAATGACCAATGCCTGTCCATCTTAAGTCATCAGTTCTTGAACAAGTTGTTGGTGTGTCCTATGTGGCTCACACTTTGCTGGTGCTTGACAGTATTCACAGTAGTTTTGGTCTTACAAAATGACCACACATCTCTATCTGAGATTAAAAGAAAAAAGCAACAATATTTAGTCACTGTCATCTGGAGGAGAGTTTTTCAGAATTACCTGAAGAGCTCCTTAACTGTACACTTGCCTCTGTCACCCTCTTCTGCCACCCATGTTATAAGGCTATTCTGGGACAGAAGAAGTTCATAGAGGCTGGTCTGGATGGACGCTGGTGTTTTGGAAACACCCCCACTTGAGGTTTCCCCCTGCATTGTGCAGGGTAACTTGTCCCCCATGCATCTTTACAGCCTGCTAATTCATGTCTACCTCCTGTGCTTTCTTCTTGTTCTGGAATTCCCACTGTCATCTTTGCTGAATGATCTTCTCCATTCCTATTAATCCAATATTTCTCTTGTTCCCATAGTCTGCCTTTTCTGCCAGTCTGTAGGGAATGTTCTTACTGCGATCACCTGTAGTTTATTCAGTGTACTTTTCTGACCTCTGTGTCCTGTGCTCTACACTATTATGTGCAAGAGACTGAAGTAGAGAGGAGTAAGCTAGAATTACTTTTGTTCTCAAGGAGCCTGTAATTTCTTAGATTTATAACTAGATATTGGGGAAGGGGTGACACTTATGTGTATGAACATGGTACCAGCTGTATGTAAATAACAATAGTAACGTTTTGATGCACAAACCTGGCACACTGAAATGCAGCATAATTGAATCTGACTTGTTGGCACATCTATCGGCTCTTCTCTTGTACCCAGATACTACATTTAAAACGTATTCTCTGACAGCTTCATGTCGATTCTGTAATGATGCAACATTACAGTATTGAGTAAAAGGAAGTTTTTATGATTAGCAGCATCTGACTTAGAGTTTATGAGGTCTTTGGAAAGTTGAAATGAATCATTCACCACTGTGGTTAAGTGGGAAGACAGGCATTGTAGAGGTTCAAGTTCCCAGCATCTCACATGAGTGAGCACTGTCCAGCCTTTGGCAACCTGCCACTTTCTGTGCTTGGTAGACAGGTTCATGAAATTTGACACCTTTATGTCTTTCCTTGAAAATCTTGCAAGCTTCAGCAATCATTCAATGGTTGACCCATTTGTGTTAAACTCCTGTTGTCAGATTCAAGTGTGAGATTGTCCTGGAAGAATTGCCAGGGAATGTATTTCAAGCGACCCCCACCCCCTTCCTTTTTCCTTTACTATCTACCAGCCTAATCTTTAAGGCATAATTTATGCTTTGGGTGCAGAAGCGAGCCACTGCTTTTTTATGTTTATTGAATTGCCTCCAACTGCCCTTAAAATGTGGACTAACTTCCCCAAACGTTTATTGTATCGACAAAGCACACTAAAGCAGGATTTGGATAATCATTCTTTTAGTTGACCCATGTGAACAGAGCCTTAGAGAACTTTCCTACCAAAAATATAAATGGCTCTTCTTGGTGAGGTAGGTATTTTGCTGTTAGCTGATCTCCTTTGCTCTTCACCCCCATGCTTTGTTTCATGGGGGCCCATCCCTGCCTCTGTCCATAATGAGTAAATATAATGGTTGAAGTCATAATTTCTTGGTTGTTGGGTAAACAGCCTCGCTGGAAATGCACTGACCTTTAGAGTCAGAAGTCCTGGATTGAGGCCCGACTTCTTGCTTTTACTAGTTGTGTGATTTAGCCTAAGTTGCTTAAATTTCTAACCCCCCAAAATGGGAATAATAATGATGTCTGTCCCCACCCATGCTCCATCCACTTTCTACTCATAGTGGGTTCTATTGAGAAATGAATTGAAAAGTGCCACATAACACACTGTGCTCTTCCATGGAACTCCCATGTTTGCCATGGATGGATGTAGGGAGCCACCTTGGGTTCAAGAAAGCATTCTTCCTGTTTGAGTACAGTTACTGAGACTTCTGGACCACTGTGGGGACAACTCTGTTTATTACAAAATTCTTTTTTCATTAGGCTGAGATTTACCCTTGTAACTTCCAAAGTCATTTTCATTCCTTGGTTCTGGTTTTACTGAGTAACATGAAACGATTCAAATTGGGACATTTCAAGTCTTGGAAATTTGTAACTGAGAAAGGGGTCTTACAACTCTGCTTCCTGTTTTTCCACAACTCAATTCAATAAATAAGTGCCAGTGCCTGTCACATGGGTGCTGTGCTTAGGCTCAAAAGGCAGCTATTGTTTCTTCCCCTGGTCTCCGGAAGTGGAACAGGAGGGCATGCAACCCAAATGGAGATGAATGGGATGTAAAAACTTATTAACTCCTTAATGTGCAGAAACACAGTGGTTTTAATTTTACTTAGAAGTTTGCTGGAATAAACAATGCCTGCGTTTATTGGGCTATAAATAATTTAAATGGCAACACAGAGCAATAACATACAAAAATGAAGGTGAAACGGTAATAAATGAGGACCAATATTTCCAATTTCTATATAAACCTGTATATTTGATAACCATTAAGTGAAAAAACATAATTTCATGAAAAATGGGAAATAGCGACATGGCAACATTAGTAACTCAGTGTGAGCTACACTTAATGTTCTTGTAGTTGCTTCAACGTGTCAAGACAATTCAGAAGTGTCTTCTCAGGGATTAAAGGTACCACACACTCTTGAGTTACATATAGAATCTAACCCCCAAATCCATAAATTTAGAAGCAGTACTAGACTTGAAGTGAGATGTGCCAGGTTCTGTTCTTGACCTTTGTTCCTGAATTGCAGTGTGACTTTGCAGAAGTCAGTCCGAACTCCTCAGAATTACAGTTTTCCTCAAATTTAAAATGAAACTAAAAATCTCTCCCCCTGCCTGCATTTTATCATTATTAGGATTAAGTGTGATCATGTGTGTGGATTGGATCTTAACTACTTCTTCTGAGTCTTGTAATTTTTGGAGAGTTCTTTAAACATCTCGGTGCCTGCTTCTTTAAGATGGGGATAATACTAGTACCCACCTTAGGGTTTTTGTGAGTTTATCCCATCAAACTCATACATGCATGGAATTCAATTTCATGATCCCCCCCCTTTTCCCTCCCTCCTCTGTTCTCCTTCCTCTGCTCTACTAGACTTTCTTATGCTCAACTATTTATTTATATTTGATTGGTTCTTTTTCCTTATGCATAAAGGTGAAGTTCTCTGTGGTATATTTACATATGCATATAACACGATTTTTTAAGAATTTATTCTGCATTGCCTCCCATTACACATCCCTCCACTCTGCTGCTCCATCTCCTTCTACATTACTGGTCTTCCCTTTACCTTTATTATATCCTATCTTTTCCCCCCTTTCCTTTGTTTTACTAAAACATTCAACCTTTTGAGTTTCTGAGTTTGGCTTATTTTCACCTAGCGTGGTATTCTCCATTTCCAGGCAAATGACATGATTTCATTCTTTTTTATGGTGGAGTAGAACTCCAGTGTGTGCGTATTTATATATATACATATTTATGTATATATTTGTGTGTGTGTATATGTGTGTGTGTATATAGTGTTTATATATGTGTCTCTGTGTGTGTTTAATGAAATCAACCCAGATGCCTGTCAATAGATGAATGGATTAAGAAATTGTGGCATGTATGATTTAGCTGTTGTGAATTGTGTTGCTATAAACATTAAGGTGGCAGTATTGCTATAGTATGGAAATTTTAAATCTTTGGGGAAAATACCAAGGAATGGGATAGCTGGGTCATATGATGATTCCATCCCTATTTTTTTGAGGAATCTCCATACTGGAAATGGCATATTATTTTTTAAGTTGTAGTTGTAGACAGACAGAATGCCTTTATTTTATGTATTTGTTTATCTTTATGTGGTGCTGAAGATCGAGCCCAGTGCCTCATGCATGCTGGGCAAGTGCTCTGCCACTGAGCTACAGCCCCAAGCCCAGAAATGGCATATTTTTTTAAAGAATATAAAAATAACACATTATTTGCCAACCAAATTCAGTAAAAGAACTGGCTGGTTTAATCTTTCATATTGCTGTGATAGTGTCACAAGATTTGACTTCTTTGTCAAAAAAGCTTAATCATGATACAAAGAACTTATTTCTAAGTGTCTTTTTTCTTCCGAGCTTGTGGGTCAAATTTATTTATTCTAGGAAATGCTTTTAACATCCATATGAGTTTGGAAAACTTTAGGTAGGAATCAGTATGCCATCCTGCCTTCTTTGTTATTGCTAGGGTTTTGAAATCTTTGTCGGGAGCTTTGCTCATGATGTGTGTACAAAGAAAAAAACAATTCTTTTAAATGTTATCTTTGATTTTGAACAGTAGTAAGATTCAAGAATTTCTGTGACTCATTTTGGGAGCAATGAAATGTTGATCAAGAACTCCATTTATAACAGACCCATTCATAATAATCCTAGTTGATTTCACAGAAGCCATGTCCAGATAAAAATATTGGTCATGAAATTGTGGGAAATGCTTAGAATTTAGCCAGCAAAGAACCATTTAAGAAAAAAAAAATATAGTTTCTCTGAGCTATTGTAACAAAGGATTTTATGTGTTCAGAATTTATATCTTTTAGGTATTTATTTTTTATTTTTGAGAAAGTGAAACCCAGTGACTTTTGTGCAATATCTTCAAGTTATTTCAAAAGTGTTATGATTTCTTTAGATTGAGGAGCCTTTGAGCCATGTAGTGTGCTTCTCAACCTCAGGAACAGTTAGTTTAATATCGGTAGCACCAAAGCTAATCTATCAGGAAAAAAATGTGGTTACTTATAGCTTGCTATTAACTTATTTTCATTGTCGGCACCATTTGAAAGTTTGATTATAGAAGATGTGCATGTGGGTATTTGGGGAGGTAATGGCTTACACTTGATAAAGTAGAAAGTGCTCTTGAGCAATACCACGCGGTAGGAGAGAAAGGGCATGATTCGGAAACCTTGGATCTTTGTGATATTGGGAAAGGTCCTCATCTGTCAGTGGACACAGTGCTTGTCTGGAAAGGTTGTATTGTGAAACCTAAAACAGTCCAAGATGTATAATAAATTTTCAACAAATACTAACTATAGTATCTTATATCAGAAATTTGTTCTATTTATTTTTAAAATTTCAAAGCACTACTGAAGAGATATTTTGGGATTTTTTCAGTTTTCTTTTTGTTTTTTCTTTCCTTGCATTTTAGTTCCTCACTGTACCCAGAAAGCAGTGGCTATATTCTAAGGCAAATTGAACTATTAGTGTGAGAACCAATATTTGAAGAAACATCACATATTTTATTTTAATAAACATAAAACTGCATGGTAAGTTGTTTTTGTGTGTTTTTTTCTTTTTTTTAAATTAACCTTTCATTCAATTTTTCCTCTAGGTGGCATTTTTCTGAAGTTGTTCATAGAGACCTCCCTGTATTCCTGCAAAACTATAAATACGTAAGTCAATAAAATCAGACATCCTCATTGTTGGTGATTATTTGGAAACACTTTCTAGGTGGGTGGCAACTTCCTACTTGAGAAAGATGCCAAGTTTCAAATTTTTGGACCCTATATGATAAGCACTCATATATTTAGGTTAGAAACTCCTTTTGCATGTGCATGCATCAGGGCTATAAAGGACCCAGTGAAGTTGCATGAATGGTATTTAATATGGTATTGAATTTAATGCTATAATTTCTGTGCTTCAATTCTGACATTGTTTTGTCACCATTTACGAAGAGGTTTCAGAGCTCTCAAAAATGGCCTTCGTAGAATTTAAGTTGTCTTTCCTTTTGAACTTCTTCTGGGACCGTTTTACCATTGGTCATCATATTTCTCAGAAAGGGGAAATAGGAAAGGCCAGTTCAAATTACCCAATTTTATTACTTGTTGATAGTTTTCATGCAGAAGGATTGCCAAAATGAAAGTTAGAAAAAGTTAATCACGAGGTGTTTTGTATTAACTGAATAGATTTTAATTTATAAGTTGCTTTTGGAAAACACTAGTAATAAGGGTTGAGTAATCATCTGGCTATATATATACTTTAGTGCAAATCAAGACAATGGGTAGTTAAATAATTGTCCCTAAAGAATGTGATCCAGGTCTGTTTCTCAAAAGCCTGTTCAACCAGGGCCTCTAGAGGCCTCGTTCACCCACGGGGATGAGCTTAGGTCAAAGGACCCCGGATATGTGTGGATTCTGGACCAACTGTTTCCTGTGCCCTACTCTCCTTACATCATTGACTCTCCTAGCAACCCTGTGAAGTAGGTGAAAGCCAGAGAGGGTGTCAATAACTTGTTCAAGGTCACACACTTAATTATAGGGGTAGAGCAGGAATTTAAGCCCAGAAAGTCTGACTAGGTTAAAAAAAAAAAAAAAAAAAAAAAGTCTCTCCAGGAGGGCCAGCAACTGTGCAGAGGCTTTTACAGAGTCATCTCTCATTTGTAGAAAGGCCATCTTTTTGACTTACTGATTTTGGGGAAGGAAAATGTGCTGTTTTGTCACGTTTTGGGTTATTGATTTCTCGAGTGTTACTACAATGTTCTAAAAACTAGGCTCGTTAGGTTAGGAAGCTTGGGACTTTTTATTCTGTAAACTCTTGTGAGTTATGAAATGGTTAGAGCCGAATTCATTCTCATAGGAAGATGAGGGCTGACATGAGACCAGTGATGTCCTGAGCAGGCTAATTGTTGGTACTATATCCAACTGATGATCTTTAAATATCTACTTTATATTTATTTAGTGGGGATGGGAGAAGCTGGTTTCCTATTACTAAAGATTATCAATAACAATGCACATCTTTTCCTGTATGTTAAAAATAAGGGAATTTTTTTTACATGTGATTTTTTTGAACCAAGTATTCATAAACCTGTTTAAAATTTGGCCAGCCATGACTTTGCCATGCGTTGTTCAGCTCCAGAATTTCCAGGTGCCTGTCAGTGCATTTTTTGCTCACATTGTTCCATGAGTACAGATATTCTCAACAGAGACAGGTTTGTGCTGAGGGGAGTGAGTGTATTTTCATTCAGAGGCACTGTCACTTGGCTGGGAACAGGAGTAACAGCCACCTTGCCTGTTTTCTTAACTTGGGCACCCAAGTTAAGTGAACCTGTGTTCCGCATGTATGCTGGCGATGGTCGAGTCTGCCCATCCTAGGTGGTCACCCTGTTTGACCCTGCTCTGGAGAAAAGTCCTTACATTTTGCAGCACCTTCAGCAGCCAAGTCACAATCTCCCTTAAGTCCTCCTCTCTGAAGAATTAGTCCCATAAAACCAGCTTCTTCTGTTTCTTGTATTGTTATGTTTTAAGTTGTGAATTTATCCTATACAGACTTTATTATCAGGCCAGACAGGCACTCTTGTTCTTACATTCTGCATTAATGGCATCTGAATTACAGACAATTTCCTATTATTTACATTGCATTAATATGATGAAAGTGTCCTCTGGATTGCAGTTTAAGGAAACCCTTGACATCTGGCAATCCTAGGGAGGCATCCCCCTCTATTGGACACACAGTTGGCCTGGGATCTCAGCTGGCTGTGTGGTGTCAGTTGTCTGTACTCCATGGCACTCCAGATCTCTTTACCTGTGGATGATCTCTTCCTTCTTGGGTGGTTTGGAAGATTGATTGAGGTAAGAGGGACAGTATGTAGTGTTAGATAGTCAACAAGTCTCCCCTGGTTGGCTCCCTGACATGGGTCTGATGGAGAGGTCACTGGATAGAAAGTCTGAGAAACTGCTCTTCCAGGCACTCATCATCGTGCCTCGTAGGGCAAACATCTCCCCTCCTGTGCCTCATTTGGAAAAATGGCAAGGCAATACCTGCTCTGTTCTGCCTGCCTGCTCAGTGAAAATTGTAGGAAGGTTTTTAAAAATGGGAGTTTGGGTGTGTGGTTAGTTTAAGGGAACTTATACTGGCAGTACTGCCAGGCTTTTTTTTTTTTTTTTTTTTAACCTAGTCAGACTTTCTGAGCTTAAATTCCTGCTCTACCCCCTATAATTAGGTGTGTGACCTTGAACAAGTGATTGACACCCTCTCTGGCTTTCACCTATTTCACAGGCTTGCTAGGAGAGTCAATGATGTATGGAGAGTAAGGCACAGGAAACTAACACCTAGTGAATCTCAATAAATGTGCTTGTAAATTTGGACCCAAGAAAGGAGGCAGAGAATTGGGCTCAAAAAAATGTCCAGTTTTAAAATCCCTAGAGTTTGACCTTTAGCTTGTTGAGCTTTCTTTTACAACAGATTTTTATATTTTTGTTAGTTTGGAATCTGAGAAGATAATTTGAATAAACTGAAGGTGACCCTGCAAGGGGTACTCCCTTGTCAGAAGAGCACATCCTTAGGAGTTGGTGGGTTTTCTTCCTGAGTGGACTGGGGACAGTCTTCCTCACCTGGGGAATTCTTACTGGGACTGACCAAAGGTACAGAGTGGAGGTTTATCTGGTAGCCACTACCATGTATGGCTACTGAACACATGAAATGTGGCCACTGAGGCACTGTAATTTTATTTTATTTAAAATTTAGAACAATAGTTCATTTATTGGAAAGCTTGCAGGTGTATCTGAAATAACTTGGGTATGCAAATCTACTCTTTCAGCTGCAAATTTTACAACGGTAAAACCAAATCAGTTATTTCAGATGAAAATTTTATACCCAAACTGAGATGTGCTGTAAGTGAAAAATACACAGCAAGTTTTAAAGCATTAGTATTAGAAAAGAGAGTGCAAATATCTTGTTCATAATTTTTATATCTTGCTATCCTCACACTTTTCCAGATTGAGCAAAAGTGGGAGAGTCTGCTTCCCCATGTTATAAGCTCTATCCAAGAATTCATATCTCCACATTAAATAGGAGCCACTTTCAAGTCTTATGAAGAATCTTTAAAGATCCCAGCAGCTCCAGAGGCTGAGGCAGGAGGATCGTGAGTTCACAAAGCCAGCCTCAGCAAAAGCGAGGTGCTAAGCAATTCAATGAGACCCTGTCTCTAAATAAAATACCAAATAGGGCTGGGGATGTGGCTTAGTGGCCAAGTGCCCCAAAGAGAATCTTTAACAAAGGCAGCTTTCCTTTGTGTAGCTTAACTGTTATGATATAGATGTTCCTAAATTCTAGTATCACACCTAGAATCCACTACATCATCAGTTTGGAAGCAGTTAATAGAAATGGACAAGCACTTAATAAAAGAGGTGTAAAACTTTCTCCCCTTACTGAAGGTAAATTGGACCAAATAGATGGTTTCTGGATAGGAAAATAATAAAGCACAGATAGCAATTTTCAAGATTTAACAAAAGCAAATCAAAGTACATTAAAGACGTATAAAGTGGTTGCAGTTCTTATTTATCTTTTACTTTTCATTACCTGTATGTTGACAGCTTGTCTTTCTTCTGATAAGAAATCCTGGTTACAGAAGACCTGGGACTATATTCCCAATATTCTTATACTGAACTAAGTGCTGATTCACTGGGGGCAAATAAGTCATTTTCTCCTAGATGAACCAGTCTCCTGGGTCATGGTGACCCATGTATCCGTCTTGCTTTGCGTTTTTGTGCTCTTTCTGATAGACTGTTGCACAAGGAATTCTGCCCCTCCATCTGATAGGATTAGTTCACAGGGATGTTCTGGATCTCGTGTCAATAAAAGCATAGTTTTGTGATGGAATGTCTGTGAAAAAGGCTGTGTGCAAATCTTCCAGTACAGTGATTCACTTCCAGTTGGTTATTGCTATTGTCTTTTCACCTGCATGACGACATACCTTCATCCTCACCTAGGAAGCTTTTTTATATTAATGAACTCAGCTGAGTGAACATACCCTGGGATAGTGTGGAGACATTCCCCTGACTGTGACTATGAAGAGCATAGCATGTGTGCTTTTATATGAAGCTTGCCACCATAGGCAGGTAAATACTGTATACATTTTTATTTAGTATTCACTTTTTAAAAAATAATTGTTCATGCCAAACTGCAGCAATCCTTGCTTGCCACTAAAGGGGGTAATAATATACCTCTCAAGTTCTTACATCCTGCCCTGTCTGCTCTTTAAAACTTTCCCCTGACTTCCTAACTGAAACTGACTCCTTCTGAATTAAATATTGATTTACTCTGCATTGCCTTTTTGGATCAATTCAGTCACCACAATAACGATTTTGAAATCTTTCCCTCTCTTGTGCTCTCACATGGGGTGGAACCACTAGTCATACAGTGGTCCTGTCCTTCCAGACAGCCTCAGCACCAGCATCCCCCAAGCCACAGGCCAGCTACTTGCCACAAAGCGCAGGGCAGGGGTACAAGGAAACCTGTAAGGATGGGGCCATCTCCAGTCTCTGCACCTTACTGTGCCATCCCAGAACAGTCTGTGAAAAAACTCTCACTGCTATTTGCTAAGCTCAGATGCACTTGGAGATTTATCTGATTTTGATCCAAATTGTTCTGTTTAGATAGCCAAGTTGTGTTAGGAAGTGGACACTGGCTCAGGTCGTCTCTTTTGCCTTTGTTAGAAATCTAGTGTGACTCTTCTAATGAGCTGGTTCCCTCTTGCTGCTTCACCACCGCAGTTCTCTCTCCTTGCTTCGTTCTCAGACCGCATCCCTGGCTCAGTTGAAGTTCAGTCTATTTTTCTCATCGTGTTCACGGAGTATGGATTGGAAAGACAATGTGAGGTGTGGTGGTCAAGTGCTTTCATGGATTCCTCATTATTCAAGGTCAAGGTCACCAGTTTGGGGCAATTTACAGCCTATATCAGGTATATGTAAGTCTGTCCATTTGGACACTGGTAGGCATTTTGATAAGAGAGGGTTGCAGAGAAAGACACTGTGACAGACCCTACCAGTTACATTTTTCTTGAGCTGCTCTGATAGTCTAGGTTGTGTGCTTGCCTGTTTACAGCATCTGCCCACAGGTCACACTTTGATCTTCCCTAGTGCTCCTGAACACTGTTACCCTTCCAGAGCCAAGCATTAGACCTTGCATACTTAGAATTGCCAAAAGATATTTGTATGTGCCCCTCCCCAATTATCCAAAGAACCTATGTTCATACAGAAAAGCATAAGCATGCATGAGACAAAATCTTTCCTTTTAGGGCCACCACTATTAATGTAATGGCCAAATTTCTAAGAGTACCTCTTCTTTCATGTTCTGTTTTTCACATGGTAGAGCTTTGTCGCAACTTTATATTTGGTGATTTTTTTCCCTTTTTTATTATGTTATAAATATTTCTCCATGTCTTCCTTTCTTCTTTGTTCAAAAAGAAAAAAAAAAAGCATTTCAATTTTTTTTCCAGTACTGGGACTTGAACTTGTGGGCACTCTACCACAGAGCCACAACCCAGCCCTTATTTTTATCTTTTTAAATTATTTTTTATTTGTTCTAATTAGTTATACATGATAGTAGAAAGCATTTTGACACATCATCCATAAATGGCATGTAACTTTTCATTCTTCTGGTTGCACATGATGTAGAGTCATACCAATTATGTAATTATATATGAGCATAGGGTAATAATGTACTATTCATTCTACTATCCTTCCTAACCCCATACTCCCTCCCCTCCCTTCACTCTCCTCTGTCTAATCCAAACTATCTTTATTCCCCTCCCCCGTTAATATGAATTAGTATCCACCTATCAGAGAAAATATTTGGCCTTTGGGTCTTTGCAATTGACTTATTTCTCCTAGAGTGATATTCTCCAGTTTCACCTGTTTACCAGCAAATGCCACAATTTCATTCTTCTTTAAGACTGAGTAATATTCCATTTTGTATGTGTGTGTGTATGTGTTTTACAATTCTTATTTTTTATTTTGAGAAAGGGTCTCACAAAGTTGCCCATCATAGCCTTGAATTTTCCATCCTCTTAGCCTCCAGAGTAGCTGGGACCACAGATGTGCACAGCCATGTCTGACTGGTTTAATATTCTATCCTACAGCGTATGTCCTAAATCACTTTAACTTTCTTTCTGTCTTTGCCATTTGAGTTATTTTCTTTTTACTTTTTAAAGACTATATATAAAACTTCAGATATACTTCTATAAATGGCATTATTCAGATGTGAAAATATTCCAGGACAGTTGAAGTCTCATTGGTAGTATATGAGAATGCTTATTTTATGACACCCTGATTGGTAAGGAGTTAAGATTCTTAAATCTTTGCTGGTTTATGAGTTGAAAGTGGCATTTCATTTTAATTTTTACTGGTGTGTGTGTGTTTTCAATAAAACTTTATGTATGGGAGCTGGGGTTGTGGCTCAGTGGCAGAGCACTTGCCTAGTATGTGTGAGGCACTGGGTTCGATTCTCAGCACCACATCAAAATAAATAAGGTCCATCAACAACTAAAAAAAATATTTAAAAAAAACTTTATGCAAAAGGTAGCAGTTGTGTTACAGAGTGTGCAGAGTCCTGTTAAATAACAGATTGGGAAGGGGATGGGCAGAAGGCGGTCATCATTAACTCCTCTCCCTCCCTTTCCTTCATATTCCTTCTAGTGGCAGCCTTCTTTCTTTAACCCTTTCAAGTACTTTTGACTTTTTATTATTAATGAAATGGAGTATTTTTCAAAATCTGAATAACAATTTGTTTTTTTTCTCTTTTGTGAATTGTTTGTGTTCTTAAATTCAAGCAATATTGTCAATTGTGAAAATGATGATTCTGACATCTGTGGCCTTGTTTCATTTTCCTAGAAAAGTTGGTGGAATGCATAATTCTGTATTTTATTTTTTAAAATTATTTTTTATTTACTCTAATTAGTTATACATGACAGTAGAAAGCATTTTGACACATCATCCATAAATGGAGTATAACTTCATTTTTCTAGTTGCACATAATGTAGAGTCATACCAATTATGTGATTATATATGAGCATAGTTATCTATGCATTAACTGTTAATTACATATAAAATTATCTTACACTTCAAAACAGCTCTAGGAATTAGAGAAATGCAAATGAAAACTACTCTAAGATTTCATCTCACACCAGTCAGAATGGCAGCTAAAAGAATACAGACAACAATAAATGTTGGCGAGGATATGTGGGAAAAGGCACACTCATACCTTGCTGGTGGGACTGCAAATTGGCACAACCAATCTGGAAAGCAGTATGGAGGTTTCTTAGAAAACTTGGAATGGCACCATTTGACCCAGCTATCCCACTCCTCGATCTATACCCAAAGGACTTAAAATCAGCATACTATAGTAACACAGCCACATCAATGTTCATAGCAGCTTAATTCACAACAGCTAAACTGTGGAAGCAACCTAGATGCCCTTTAATAGATGAATGAATAAAGAAACTCTGGTATATATATAAACAATGGAGTATTACACAGCATTAAAAGAGAATAAAATTATGGCATTTGCAGGTAAATGGATGCAGTTGGAGAATATCATGCTAAGTGAAGTAAGCCAATCCCGAAAAACTAAAGGCTGAATGTTCTCTCTGATAAGTGGATGCTGGTCCATAATGAGGAGCGAGGAGGCCTAGGAACAATGGAGGAACTTTGATTGGGCAAAGGGGAGGAAAGGTAGGGAGGGTGCATGGGGGCAGGAAAGATGGTGGGATGGGATGGACATCATTACCCTAAGTACATGTATGACTGCATATTTGATTTGACACTAAATTGTGTACAACCATAGAAATGTAAACTTGTGTTGCAATTATGTACAATGGATCAAAACGCATTCTGCTGTCATATATACCTAATTAAAATAAATATTTTTTTTAAAAAGAGCTCAGGTATAGACATGTCAAAGAGATCACAGCTAGAAGTTCTTAGGTGGCTTCTTGGTTGTAGCTGCCATCCACAGCCCTACCCCATGAGCACTCCTGCCCCATCTCATCCAGGCCTATAGGCACCCTTGCAGGCAGGCAAGGTACACCTACCTCTGTTAGAAGAATAAAGCACAATAATGTGCTGGCCCATAATAAAATGTTCATTGGCTTCATGAAATGCCTCTTATCTGCTTCTTCTCTCCTGATAGGTCTTCCCTGTTCACTTGGCCGGCTCTTTTTGTTTTCTGCTTAATAACTGATCCCATGTACTCCTTGGCCCTTTCTCTCCCTCATCTCCTTGCATTCTCTGAATTATCTAGCCCACTGCATGGCAGCTCTGCTGTCACCCACAGCTGGTGCTCTCCAGATCAAACTTCTCCTTCAGGCTGCAGACCCCTGAAGCCAACTGTCTGTTGGGCACCTGCCCCTAATGTCCCACTGGCCCTTCTAATGCAGTGTGTGCCCCCAAATAAACCTTCTCCTCCTCCCTTCATGTGCATCCCTGTTCTTCCTGCCTGCATCTGGACTTGACTTCTTGAATTAGTGAATGTTTTCCTAATTAAATATATTCTTGCCAAATGGATAAATCAGATTTCTTGAGAAGAAACCAAAGTTGGTATTTTGCAGAGTATGCTATTTTAATGGAATCTATTTATGAATTCTTTGTTGGGAGTGAATCCTCATCTATTAGCTTACCATTTATAGGATCTTCAATTTATTTTTTACCTACTTTCTTGATTTAAAATCCCATGACCCTGAATAATGTCTAATGTACACAAGTCAGGCGAGAGCCTCTGGACAGTACTTTCTAGTTAGAGGGCTCTTGCTTTGGGGGCTTGACTTTTTTTTTCCTTGAGTCTTAATTATTTCCATATTCCAATATGTATTGTCTTTTGTAAGGTTGGAAGTATCCTTTATTAGTTAGTTTTTTAGCTTACCTCCCAGGGAACTCAGGCAAGAAATACAAATATTTTCATAAGATTCTTCGAGGGAATAAAATTAATATTTTTGAGAATGAAAATATGGTGACCTATCTCCTAAGGATTGGAAGACTTTATTAAGAAAGCAAAGTATGCTTCTCTAAGGGTAAGTTTTTTTTTTCTTCAGGGCTTATTGGAAATGTGGTGCTGGGAAGAATAAAAGGAAATTTAATACCATGGAAGTTGGAAACAGCCCCTGAAACCCCAGTCTGTTTTAGAACACATATAACACACTAATTCCCAGAGATTTAAGACAGCTCAGTTTACTTCCTAAGGCTGTCAGGCCCATTACAATGGTGACACGAAATGGTTCTTAAGCACAGATGTGCGATGGCAGGGCTTTATATACCAAGATTTCTTTTCTGCACCTGAAGAAGGGGCACCCCTTGGTCTGCCTTCCGTCGACTGTGTCTAGTTGCTTGCTTTGGGTTGATACTTCTCCAAGGTTGGGTTCCTCAAAAGCAGACACACTGATGCTAAAAAGTTAAGGAAGTTGGAGGGAGAATCTGAGATGTGTCTAAATGTTGTTCCCCAAATGACACATGCCTTAATAACAACTCCTGACAAACTGTTAGAGTAAATGGAACAGTGGCCTTATCAGGGCTCTTTATAGGGTTGAAGTTTCCTCAGTGCTAATCAGCCCACAGAAGTGGGCCCACAAGGAAATTACGATACTTTTTCCAAGCAATCAGGTCTGGAAGAAAACAAAAAATCTGTTGGAAACCTGTGGCCAGCCAAGTTTGAACAGAGCCAGCCTCATTAGTTGGGGAAATTCTTAGGGAAGGAAAGAAGGTGGAATCCAGCACTGTTAGTGGACCTTAGAAAGAACTCTGTGTTGGATTTTTCTTTCTTTCTTTCTGTTATGCTAATGTGAAAGCCTTCACATCATAACACAGCAAATGTACCCTGATAGCCTGTTGGCTTTTCCACTCTCGTGGGATGCGATTGGAGCTATTATGTGATGCTAGGGCAACCAAGAGTAGGAAGGTATCCCTGTCCTTAAAGAGCTCCCGATCTAGCTGTGTGTGGACAAGTAGAGAAGTCACTGCCACTGTGGTGAACCAATTATATTAGGGACAAAGGAAGAAACCATTAAATCTACCATTGGAAAAAGTATTGTAGAGCTGTGGCATTGAATGGGGACTCTCAATGACAGAGATAAATGTGGGGAGAGGAGGCATGGAAGTGCAGCGTGTGGTCAGGAAGCAGTGAACGGTTTGGGGTGACTGAGACATGGGTGAATAAATTGCTGAGAAGGCAGGCAGGAGAGGTCAGGCTTGAGCCTCCTGAGGGCCTTGCCTCTGTTTTTGACATCTCTTCTATACAAACATCAAAAAGTGCAGACCATTTGTGGCAGAACCATTTCTGTTGACTCAGATCCAAGCCCCCCACGAAGCATCCCACCATTGTAGTAACAATTTAGGTGCAGAATGGTGACTAGAATTTAGAGAACCTGTATGGGGTTCAAAGTTCTAGAGTTACAGCCTTTTGGTAAAGACACCAACACTTTGCATTAAGTGACTTACTAGTGATACTGTAGGATCCATAAATACCTTGTTAAAGGGGAAATTGACTTGATTTATGTTGGTGGTCAATTTTACACATAAAATATGGACTGGATGTAGCTTAGTGGTGAAGTGCTTTCCTAACATACACAAGGCTCTGGGTTTGATTCTCAGCTCCACTCAAAAAAAAAAAAAAAAAGATACAAACACACAGATACATATACACACAAAAAATAGCCAGGTGTGCCACATGTCTCTGATCCCAGTGACTTGGGAGGCCAAGACAGGGGGATCATAAGTTTGAGGCCAACCTCAGCAACTTGGTGAGACCCTCTCAAAATTAAAAAATAACAATAATTTAAAAGAAAAGGACTGGATCTGTAGTTCAGTGCCCTGGAGTTCAATTCCCAGAACCAAAACAAAAACATAAAATACAATTTTTTCTCTATTTTCTTTTATTCCAACAAGCCCCAAGTGTTCTATGTTTCTGGAAATGTCTAGCTGTATTCAGTAGCATGCAGAATTGATTGTATTTATGTTTTCCTGATTTCTTACCCTCTCTGCAGTATATTTGTCCCCTAGTATTGTGGATGCCTTTGGCCCTGTTGGAGAGGCACACCTGCTCTTAGTTACCTTCAGTACATGGATTGAGAAAGGGAACAAAAGTAATAAGTTGACATCAGGTTTCCCCCATATTACATCATGCAGCTAATCTCCATCCCTTTGTTTCTTTGTTTTTTGTTCCTGATGGAATCACTGCATTGGTAGAGGGGAAGAAAATTTAACATGGTGCCCAGGTCTTGGGCCATTGCTCAGATTAATTAGGAGCAGAAGCTGAAAGTGACTCATAGAGGTCAATGGTAGGTCAATTGCTGTCTCACCAAATCTTGAACTGGCTGACCTCTAATTGCTTAAATTCAAAACTACACATAGAAGCTGGAGATGTAGCTTAGAGCCTTCACCTAACACACCCAAAGCCCTGGTTTAGTCTCCAACACCACAAAAAAAAAAAAAAAAACAAAAACCAAAACGCTGTATATATATATATTTGGTTTGATCCATTCTCAGAAAGGCTCTCCATGTGTCTTTTGCTACAGAACAAGCAATCACCTTGTTTATCACTTAGGCTAACGAGTGTACTCACCATTCTTTCTCCCTTAGGAATTTCCACTTCCTCTTTCATCATTTATGGAGTATTTTTTTTCCCATGGAATTCCCCATTTTTCTGTAGACTCACTTTTGTTCCATCTTTTGAAATTGCCGTCAGGTTTCAAGAAGGACATGTTTCCCCATCAACTTTGCAACACAAGATAAAGACTTAAAATATTTGACAACACAGAAAGAAATGAGAGGATCTCTTGAGTCCATTTTAGTAAATTGGCCACTGACTGTTGTGTATCTTTGGCTGAATTACTATTCTTTAGTGAGTGAGTGTAAGAGTAATCAATTCTGAGAAAAACTATTCCAAGCAGCCCGATAAAATTCTGTGTTCCCCTTGTCAGTCACTGTCCCCAATACAAGAGTGAATGCCAAAGTAAATAGGGTACTCTTTTTACCCTTGGGTTTGGCATCCAGCATCACATTGTGCCTTCACTGTGTGCTGCCCTCTTCTCCATGCAGACTTGTTACCTGAATTTAAGGAGATTGCCCTCGATGGCTATGGTCTTGTGAGTGCTCTTGTCATGATGACCCAAACCTTTGATTTGGCCCTCCTCATATGAATTGGTCACCCTCTATTGGAACCATCAGCGTCTCATGAATAGAGTATTATTATTTTTCCTGTTCTGGCTACCGAAAACTGGAGAACCTGGTTTTGAGGATGGATGATATTTTTTTTTTCCAGTTGAGCCAAAAGTTGTATGGGATGATACAGGTTCATGGCCAACAGACAGGTAAGAAGTGGTTCTTTAGTGGCTCTTGAGCGCCTTGTGAAAGAAAAGCCACTAGCCTCCTGCTCTCTGTGGTTTTGCTGTTGTCACTGAAGTTGAAACTTGGGAAGTTTCATTAGAGTGCATCTCAACATTCATTCTGTAGGAACCAAGACTTCTGTCAATGCTCAAAACTATCATAGCTGAAGAAAAAGATGCTAAGGCTTTGTGTGTGTAACTTTCAGGAATGTTTTCCAAGGCTAATCAAGATGATTTTTAGTGAAGGTTTCTTTGTGTCTAATTCCCTGAGGGGTAACTGGGATGATCATCAGTCCAATAACCCTGACTCAGAACTTGCTCCATGGTGTTAGACTTCCATGTATTAGAATGTAATTTGGATATGTATGTGACATTTCTGGAACATCTCATAAGACCAATAAGACAAAATATGCTAAACTAGAACTGTTCAAAAATCTGAGATCCATGACTGGTCTTCCAGAATGTTGTTATAAGAAAATGGTCTTCCTTCGCTTCTACAGACTTGTTAATGATTATACAAAGTTAAACAGGATTTGTTTTTATGACAGGACCCCTCAGAGACTTCAGCATACTAATGTGTGCAAAGGCTCTTCAAGAGTCAGAAAGAGGATTAGTCTCTGTGCTGGGATCTCCTTTTACTCGGGGACTGTGACCATGTCCCAGAACTCATGTCACTCTGGCACAGTTGGGAGGTAATGACATGGGGTTGATTAAAAATGGTCACAGATTCTTTTTAGCTCTTGCCATCAAGAATTGGAGTCTTATTTCCCTATCCCTTGAGTCTGGGCTGGCCTTCTGACTTGCTTTCACAGATAGAATGTGACAGAAGTATTGTGTAAGTTCAGAGCCTCAGCCCCAAGAGAGCTGGAAGCTTCCACTTTTACCCTCTTGAAACAGGGCTGAGACCTCCATGTAAGGAAGTGGTCTAGCCTCCAGGAGAGTGAGGGGTGCCAAATGATAGGCCACTGCCAGTTATGGGGCTCCCAGCGCTGATGTCCTGGCTGGATGCAGGGCATGACTGAGCCCAGGCAAGACCAGTGGAAGAACTGCCCAGCCAACCTCAGGAATCATGAGAAGTAATAAATCATTATTTTGAGGCACTTTATTACATAATAGTAGTGAATGGATGTGCCAACATAAACACTACCACCCAGCAAAAGCTTTGAAACCAGACAGAAAAAAAATGTGTTTTTAAAATCTAATCTGATACATTAAGGAGGTTTTTCTGGTTTAAGATGAGATTTCTAGACAGGGGTTTTCCAGAAACCTGAGTCAAGTGAATAGTTAACAAGAATGTAATATGTTTGGCGGGTGACGAACAGCCCCAGAAAATGACACCCGCTCCCAGCATGAGTGACCCAACAAGGCCAAGCTCATGCTGCCTCCGGGAGGTTAGAGGAAGTCATGGAGAAGTTTTGGACTGCCCTCAGGGACAGTCTCCTAAAGGCTATCTGACAGCTACACAGGAGGGTGACTGTGTCACTTGGGGCTCATTCTGATAGCCTAATAATTAGGTTAAGCAGAAGCAGCATTGGGTACAATCCATTTGCTCCACTCGCTGACCAGCTGTGGACGTGAGGCCTTTCCAGTGTTCCCGTCACAGAATAGGTTTAATTACTCCTGGCTCCTAGGAGCAAATCTCATTTGCAGATGGCACGAGGGCCTGTTTTCAGCAGGTAAGATGTAGAGACCTGAGAGGGAGACGAGTGGCGGGTGCCTGGGCTGGCGCAGATCCTTCGACATGACGTCTGCTGTCTCCTTGGTGGAGCTGTTTACGTGGAAGTGGAGGCTGCATCTGGGAGGCCTCAGCCAGAGTCCCCTCGTGGTTCCATCCAGGCCTAGAATGCTCAGCCTGGAGGATCACAGCATTCTTGCCACAACCACGCTGGCCCCGGTGAGTTGGAAAGAAGCAAAAGGATCAGAAGGATCCAGGAATCATGGGAGTTGGAGCTGGAAAAGACCCACTTGGTCATGAAGCTTCTTCCTGTCATGGCCAGACCATTCCCCTGGGACTCCCTACAGTGCTTTGTAAAAGCTGTTTCCGAATGACTCAGGCTGGGAGTCTTCCAGCCGTTCCCTGGGGAGGCCAAGCGGCCTTTTCTGAGGAGGAAATATTTTCCTCACGATTGGTTGGGATTTTTTTTTTTTTGTTGGTTGGCTCCAGCCCCATTACCCCTGGCCGGTCTTCCTCAGACCACCCTGAACAAGTTCCCCCTCTACCTCTTGGATTCCCACACTTAAATCTATGTCATGCTTCCTCTGAGCAGCAATTAAATCCAGGAGGAAGGGCCTGCTTCCTAGTCTTGCACTTTCTGAAGAAGTGACTTTCCCCAGCTGCTTCATTATTCTGAGCCCTGGCTCGGAATTTCTCTCCAATTTTTTTTTCTTTTTTTGGGGGGGTGGGTCCTTGTTTCATTTCACATGTGGAAACTGTGCTTGAACTTCATATCCATTGTACTTCATATCTACCATGGGAATGGCATTTTTACTAAAAATTAATTGAATTTTTTTAGTGACTTTTTGCTAGACTGGCTCGACCTTGGTTGACATGTTGTTGCTCAGTGTGTACAAAGAGCTGTCAGTAGATTATGGCTCCCCCAGAAGCTGATAATAATGACACCATCCACACTGTACTGGTTGGAATAACTGCATAAACACTGTGTTCCTAGGACATTTGGGGGGTTGGGAAGTTGATGTAACTCAATACATGGTCTGTAAAAGAAGGAAACTAAGTATCTGTGTCTGCCAAGCTCACAGCTATGTTGGGGATGTTTAAAAAATAAGTAATCATGGTTTGTGGGTCTCCGACTTTGTTGTTACTGATGAAGCCAAGCATTGACTGCTAGGAGCTCACCAGTCAGTCCAGCCAGAATTTATAGGCTGAGATTGAAGTCAGAAGAGAGGTTTAAATTAACATTTTTCTGAGCATGTTCCACAGAGTGTTGCAGTTCCTAGGGGCATTTTCGGAGTGTGAGGGAGGCAATGGGAAGAGAACCTCTTATTAACCCCCTGCAGCTCTGATTTAATCTGTTTCATGTAAAGAACTGGGATTGTTTGTCAGGTTCTGTTTGATAAATAGTATTACATGTTCAGAAGGAAAGTTTGCAAACCACAGGTTCAGAGAACTGACTTCTAGTAAAAACAAACAGAGAGAAAAACCTCTTCAGCCCAGCAACTAACGATTACATTTCTGGGATCCACATAGATCAATCCACAGACATTTGAAAGCAGTAGAAAGCGAAGGACTAAAACAAATAGATGTTTCTGTGTAGCTACAGTGTCATCAGGAAACTCTTAGTCAATATAAACAGGACATGCAGACTGTGACCTTTAAGTGGCAAGAAAAACAAGAGCCCAGTTCTGGTCATCTTGCAGGTGACTGCCAAATTGTCTTAAATGCCAACAAGTACTGGAGGTTGAGGTTAGTAGGAATCATGCAAAACAGCTTCCATTTACTGAGAGCTTTCCATGTGCTGGCACTATACCCGTGTGCATGTCACACATGGGGAAACAGAGACGTAGAGATGAGTGATTTGCCTAAGGTCATACAGCTGATAAAGTAATGGAACTAAGAGTGGGTCCCTTTGACTAGTTTATGGGTCCCTTTAAATGCTCTGCTTTATCACCACTCTCTGAATCCCTTTGTATTTTTATCACATGCACACACATCCCCCTCTAATCGTTCTGTTGAGTCCCTAAGGATGGCAAGTTTGAAAAATTGTATTGCTGTAGTTACAACTTTATGATCAATCCACTCAAAGATTGCTCCATCTAAGATTGAAATTTAATGTTGCATGTAAATTGTCCTCAATGGCAGAACAAAGAATAAAGAGAAAGGGAGTCAATAATCTAATTTTGATACTGCATATTGATACCAAGCAAGCATGTGCAGCTCTCAATGTATATTTGTGCCTGGTCTTAATGACTCTTAGATGGCCACTTCAGAGTTTTTCATGGTACAGCAGAAATTGGAACTCTGGATACCATAGCAGTGGGTGACATTGCTAAGGTAGATGAGAGTGCCCTATGTGTAGGTTTTAGGTTTTAAATCTTGATATCTTTCTCAGATGTTACCTTGCATCTTCAATTCATCCTCTCTATCATGGCCTTTACCAAAGGCTGATTAAGTAAGGATAGGTCTGTTTTTAAGGGTCTTCCCTTGACTGACTTTACGCCCTTCCAAATGTGCATGAACAAGTTCCTTGTTCTTGCCAGTAACCAGGTGGTTCAAGTAAGTACATTAATTTTTCCTGAAATTTCTCTGTTATTTACCTCTGTTGGAGCACAATGGATCTCCTAAGGAGTGAGTTTAACAGGCATTTAGGTTTGTTTTTTTAGGTGCATTTGGAAATGCTAGGGCTGTTTGAAAAACCATTGCAGAGCACATCCAGGTGGCTTGAATGATCCACCTCCTCCCATCGCGCCAAGCCTTTTCCTACAAGGCGAAAGCTTGCAGTGGGTTTCTCTCAGGGAGCCAGCAAGGCAGGGAGGGAGTCGTGAACTGATGTGGGTGCTTGGGAAATACTATTAGTTTTTCAAGCCACAAGGACCCCTTTTACCTAGCAGAAGTTCATAAACAGTGCCCTGGTGGCTTAAAAATGTCCATGCTCTTAGACCATACTAAATCTTCATAGAGGAACCCACACACTGGAAGTTCCACCCCTGATTCTGTAGCAGATGAGGACAACTTTACAAAGCCGGGGCCTTACATGTTGCCTCCGGGGTGGGGGTGAAGGGGTAGTGTGTTGGTCAGGAGGTCAGGAGGGAAAAGTTGCTGAATAACAACTCAGCTCTAGTGAATCAAGTTCCAGCTGGAGGAACAGCAGTGCTCTGTGCACCATGGTGGACCCAAGTGGCTGCGAGAGTGTATGGTCCACCTCACAGTGACAAGCAGCTTGTAGGTGCTTTCCAAAACATCTGTCTTAAAGAGGCGGCTGAAATTCCTACAGGGGAGTGTTTCCATTCATTGTCCATGAGAAATGAGAGTGAGTGGGAGTAAGTGCTATACAGATCCAGAGGAAATGAGTCTGCTCTCCACTTGGGATTACAATGCAGATGAATTCCATATTTTGGTTAGGGAAATGTTTTCTTTGGGAAAAAAAAAAAAAAAGACAAGAAAAGTTTAGTTGCTGACCCAGTTACTAGAAAGCTGACTGAAAGGCAGTTATAGGCCTGCTGAAATGGTTGCTCCAGTTTGTATTTTGTTGTGGGGTGTGTGTGTGTGTGTGTGTGTGTGTGTGTGTGTGTGTGTGTGAGGGAGGGGGGGGCGGGGAGAATGAGAATGGTCTAGAACTTACTGGCATACTTCTGCCTTTGGCCCAACTTTCCTACCAAGGTGGCCAGACACTGCTGACAAGCTGCTTTAGAACTGCTGTGGTCAGCAGAGCTGCGGATCCTTCACTACATCTGCACAGATCCATCATTTGAGGATTCAAGCAAACGCAACATATTTATCCTATTAACAAAAATTGCAACAGAGGTTTGCCTGGCTAAATTTTTGCTGTTAAAAAAAAAAAAGATAGTCATATAAGAAAGCAGCTATCATCCTGCTAGCAAAATAAGCCAATCCCACAAAACCAAAGGCCCAATGTTTTCTCTAATATGCGGATGCTAATTCACAATAAGGCGGGGGGGGGGTACTAGGGAAGGATAGCATTATTTTAGAATAGGTGGGGGGAAGTGATGGGAAGGGAGGGGAGAGGAGGGGATGTAGGGATAGGAAGGATAGTAGAATGAAACAGACATTAGTGACCAATATGATTTTGTAACATGTACACTCAGAAAAATGAGAAATTATATCCCATTTATGTATATCAAAGTGCATAAATACATTCCACTGTCATGTATAACAAAACAATTTTTAAAAAGGGTGATACTTGTGACAATTCAAAATAAGCTATGTTTTACCCTCTGAAGTGTCATTCAACTGCAGAGCTGCTGAGTGTGGCAGTTGTGTGCAAGTATACTGTGTTGAATGTGGAAGTCCCTCATGGTTCCTGTACTCACGGAGTTTACTGACACTCCTAAGGGAATTCACTATGCCTGGAGAGCTGCTTTTGTGGAGACTCTGAATTGGCAGGTCAAGCCTTCTCATTGTTTCTCTGATATGGGGGGTGGTCAGTGATTGTCCTCAGTCTCTTTCTCAGTGCCCTCCATAAGAACCAGGGACAAGAGTGCTTGCCTGCGGCCTCCCCACCTGGCCCATAAGCTGGAGGTGGATTGGCCTCTGAGCGTCCTATATCCCTGCCTGGAATTGCAGGATATAAGCAAAGGCTCAGACAGATTCCCCCTGCCCCTTCTCAAACTGCCAGTTCTGCCCTCATCTACATGCAACAATGGCATTGTCTTGCCTGAAATTTTGTCCTTGTTGTGACTGTGCCCAAATCTCGCTATTGCCCTTAGTCCTTCAGCTGTTTCTGAAGGTGACCTAACTAGCTGAAAAGACTCTTTCTTCAGTCCTGCATGGTCCTTCCTGTGCTCTGAAATTTCTGGAGTCTATATCCTGAGGGTGGCTGCCTGGAGCGGTTCCACTTTTGAACCTGCATACAGGAGGTTTTGCCCAGTCTGAGGATCGTCCTTCCAGCAAGGCTCAGGGCAAGACCCTCCCACTGTGACCTTTCCTTGAAGAGGGGCTGCAGAGGAAGGATGCGCATGCCGAAGATGTGCAGCTGGGGAACTCAGGGAGCTCTGTGGACGCGGGTGCTGCCTGCTGTGGACAGGGCCTCACCTAAGGAGGTTTCCTAGGGAGCATTTCCCAGGTGTGATGTCATGTGGGGGTTGTGAAGGTGAGTCAGAGAGGACTCCGGCTTATGTGTCTTGTGACACATTCTTTTATATATGTATAATGTTGTAGTTGGACACAATACCTTTATTTTATTTATTTATTTTTATGTGGTGTTGCGGATTGAACCCAAGCACCTCACACGTGCTAGGTGAGTGCTCTACTGCTGAGCCACAAGCCCAGCCCCTAGTGACACACTTTTAAATCTCCACTATGCCGTGGAAAGTACTCATGGCATCGAAGTGGCACAGATAAAGACCAGATTGACCCCCCACCCCACCCGATCCCAGGGCAGTAGTCTAAAGTGAAGTTTCCATGGAAGAGGTAGCCTTGAGCTGGACTTCGAACCGCAGGCACAAGATGACTTGTGGAGATGAAGGGGGAAAGAGACAACAGCATCAGTCAAGCATGGAGCGGGCCCAGCAGGAATTCTGCTTAGCTGGAGCTGCTGAGAGGAGTGTTCAGTGCCTCCCAGGATGTAAACAGAGCAGCCATGGCTGAGAGGAGCCCTCCAGGGGATCCCTGGAAGTCCCAGGAAGAGGTTCACCAGACAGAAGGACAAGGGCCATGTGTCATGGCAGCTGTGGGAATGGGTGATTTGACTGTGCTCCTGATGGACCACAGCAGCATTTCCCATTCAGAAAACTGAGCCTCTCAAGGGATGTACTAGAGAAAGCCAGTCCCAGGGTAACATGAGGCCTGTTCAAGATTATTACCTTTTTTTTTTTACCTTAGTGACAAATCAGAGCCATAACACAGTGCTAGAGAATCTGTTTCTAAAAAAATGTGGAAGTAGTTGGATAAAACATTAATGACAATAGTCTTTAATAAAAACAAACCCAAAGGTCACAGAGCTATTAAATTTCTATAACTTAAGGATTCTAGAATTACAAATGACTTGTCTTGTATAGACCCTTGCCATAATTCAAACTCAAAGCATTTTTTTTTGAGAGAGAGAGAGAGAGAGAATGAATTTTGTAAATATTTATTTTTTAGTTTTTGGTAGACACAGCATCTTTGTTTGTATGTGGTGCTGAGGATTGAACCCGGGCTGCACGCATGCCAGGCGAGCGCGCTACCGCTTGAGTCACATCCGCAGCCCAAACTCAAAGCATTCTAATGTTACATCTAGTACAGGAGTATATTTTTTAAAAAGGGATGCTTTTAAAAAAAAGAAACTGAACCATGGTGACCAGGTCTCTGCCATCTGTGGTCTAGGTGGGCATGAGGTAATGACTGTCCTCTTCAAAGTAGGTATGCAGGTACTCAGGGTTGCCTTACTGATTACCAATCATGAGCTGAAAGTTGTCTTTTGTGTGGTTTTGTAGCACAGTCTTAATGTTTTTTTCCACTTCTTGAGTGTTATTGGAGCCCCCAGCACTAGAAGGCTGTAATCTGTTTTAGTAACTGATTTATCAGGTGCCAGCTGGTCACATAGCCCATGCAAGAGTGTCTGAAAGGGACCCTGTGTTCTTACTGAGAACTTTGTGACTGGCTTGGCCAGGGGTGATGGGCCAGGATCTGACTTTGTGTTTTTCACACCAGACTATGAAGTGGCTTCTACAAAAGGGCCTTGCATTTGAAATAGGAGGGTAACCTCTCATGGCTCCCCTGTTGCAGGGCTGTGAAGACCCTCAGAGGAGCCCCATAAGGCCTTGACTGTTCTATTGTTAACAGTGAGTGAATCCTTGAGGGATGTTCCTCCCACTTGCTCCTTCCCTCTGGGTGTTGACCTGCGCTCTCTCCCTGCCCACAGGCTACAGGGACCAATTGAGCAGGCTGTTCAGTCTGTCCTGAGAGCAGGTGCGCACCAGGCAGGGGGATGGGGTGAGGACGTTTGGGAAGGTGGAGCTGCAGTTAATTAAGCCCTTTCTGTAAGGGGTAGGTGGGGAGTTTTCTGTTCCTTTGTTTTTAATGATAATATTGATGTCATTTTTCCTCATGATTCTCTTCAGCAGTGCTAGGGCTCAGCACTGGGCACTCAGTGAGGACATAGGAATGTCACAGACATTGGGGTTTTTCCTTGTTTACTAAAGACCCAGAGTGTGGGATGGAAAGTTTCCATGTCCCCATAATAAGGTAGGGACTCCCCGAAGGGACGTGCAGTTTTTTCAGACAAGTGCATTGTTCCACTCGGACCCCAGAGCACCTCTTCAAAAAGGCCTTGTCTGCCCCCTGGAGAAGGAGCTGTTGTCTGGTGCTATGATTAACACTGGGAATTTTATAGCTGGTTTTGTTTTATTTAAGTTAAAAAAAATTAACTATACGTGTGTATGGGATATAGTATGATAGTCTGATAGGTGTTACACTAGGGAATGATCAAATCGGGATAATTTACATGTCTGTCTTTAAACATTTCTTTATGTTGGAAGACTGAACTCTCTTCTTATAAATTATGTATACATGCATGTAAAATATATTTATTTACAATTTACATAATAAAGTGTAAACTAGAGTTACCCTATTGTGCTGGAGAACCCTAAAAAATATTTTTCCTAATTGTTGTAGCTACTTTAATACCCCACTTACAAGTCAAAGCTGGTTGCAGAAGGGCAGCAGTAATGGGTACTTGAATAAGTGCCCTAGGTCAGTGTTAGGAAATCGCCCTACTGCTGCCTCCAGGCCTAGAGATACTAAAAATGAACTGTGTGGTTCTCCCAAACAGTTCCTGTTGAAGGCAGTTGATGTGAGCCCATCCTAGTTCCTGAAAAGGACAGCTGAGACCAGAGTCTGAGGCCTGTTGAAACCAGCGACTGATATTTTAGAACTGAGAGGAGGAACTTGCATGGAGACCATTGTTTTTGGAAAGGCACATCATGTTTCTTCCACCAGTTTTGCAGTGTTGGCAGATAAAACACTGCAGCCCAGAGATCATTACCAGTCCCGTTTTAGAGAAGCAAACAAGACAGTGACCCAATTTAGTGCCCTTTCATTTGTGAAAGCACATGATTTGATTCAGACAGAACCAAAGACAACTTGAAGAGTTCCATTTCATAGTTTAGTTAACATAAAACATCTCTCACCAAACAGGGAATGGATATTGGTGGGCATGCCGTGTATTATGTTTGCTACGTTGCTTCTCGCTTTGCTTGTATAAGATGATAAATGAAAAAAAAAGGGGGGTCTGTTTTGCCTAAAAGAAGGAAAATGCTATGCATGCCTCTGTGTGTATGTGTATTTTTAAACATATTTTTTAGTTGTCAAGGGACCTTTATTTTATTTATTTATATGTGGTGCTGAGAATTGAACTCAGTGCCTCACACATGCCAGGCAAGCTCTCTACCACTGAGCCACCACCCCAGCCCCCGTGTATGCGTATTTTAAAAACTTGTTTGCAGCATCTATGCTAATCACATTTTGGAGGCCCCTAAGTTTTTCTGGAAAGTGACACAGGCTGTATGAAATATTGAGAGAGCATTAAATGCTGAATTGTTGGTCTTAACTAAATACAGTGTGAGATCAGAGAAAGGAGAGATTTGTGTGGGCTGAAATGGAATTCAAAAATATATCTTAATGATTTTGAAAGGAGGCAAATGAAAATACTAACCTTAAAAAATAACAACAATGAAAAGTTTGGCTGGTTGTTTTAGAAGTTGCGTGTGGGGGTAAGGAGAATACGAAGCATAGCTGTAACAGCTGTGTGGTTTTAGGACTTGTTCCATCAGCCCACACCTTCAGATGCAGACGTGGGCAGCATGGCCAGAGACCCCCACAGATGACAGTGTCTCATTCCCTACCCTAGGTGAAGGTGTGGAGGGTGTGACAGCTCTGTTTCAGTGGGGCAAGGGGTAGTCAAAGGTGATAGAAAAGCCAATCAGCTAACAAGTATCTTTTGAGCACCAACTGTGTAACAATAGCAATAACCACCTTTATTGAACACATGCTATATGCTAAGCATTTCTTTCTATTTCGGTGAGACAATAATTCAAGTACTACTGTTAATTTTACAGATAAGGAAGAGGCTCAGGAGGGTTATCTTTGCCCATTTATACTGCTATAAAAAACGACTCAAGCTGGATAATCTGTAAAGACCATAATGGATTTCTTACTTTTCCGGAGGCTAGAAAGCTCAAGATCTAGGTGCCAGCACTAGTGTTTGGTGGAGGCTGCTCTCTGCTTCTAGGATGGTGCCTTGTTGCTTGTCCTCACCTGGCCAACGGTAAAAGGGCAAGAGAACACTCTCTTCAACCTGGAGCCTTTCATAAGGGTACTAATCCCAGAACCCTCATGACTTAATCACTGCCAAAGGCCACACCCTCTGAATACTACTGTATTGGGGACTAAGTTTCAACATGAATTTTGGAGGAGACACCATCACTGAAACCATAGCAGGGGTCTGGTGACAAGCCTCAGGTCATCGCACTGCAGTTGAATGGCAGAGCTAGCAATCTGAAGTAGGTTACGGGTGGATTGCTCGAGTTTTGAAGGATCCTGCTTTCTGGTGGCCAACCATTGGAGATAGAAAGGGTAGGTGTGTGGCTGCAGACCTTCGGCAACCTGTGACTCTCAGAGGATGAGGCTGGAGGAAGCTCCTTCTGCATGTGGGGTCCTTCCCTGTGGGGTCCTATGGGAAGGGAGACTGTGCCAGTGCAGGTGTGGTTGCTGACCTTCAGAGTCAGTGAAAGGAACAAATGAGCAGGTGAAGGTGGGGGTGGTGAGGGCAGCTGCTGTTGATCTGGGGAGGTAACTTTGTTCTCTATAGTGGTATAGTCACACATTCAGATAGGCGGTAGGTTGAGTAGAAAGGCTGGGTAAGGCAGTAGGGAATAGTGGATCCTGGGATGAACTGGAGAGTCTGTGCCATCTAAAATGAATAGCCACCGCTTAGCTCTAGCCATCTGGTAACATGTGGAAATGTTGGCCCAGGATTGTTAAGGGTAGTGCTTATCAGCCAGAAATCTGTTTGTGTGTGTGTGTGTGTGTTTGTTTGTTTTACATTGTCCTCCAATCTTTGAATGTTTGCTACTAGTTTAAAAAAATGTAAATGGATCCATTATTGTAGATAAGCTCCAACTTGAAACCTCTGGAGAAGATGGAATAGAAAAAATTGGGACAGACAGGTTGGAAACTCTAATAAGACAAGAGACCAGGATACAGGATAACAGGTGTATCTCACTTGGTGGACATATCAAGTGACAGCAGCCTACACCAGCATGTCTTAAACCTTGCTGTGCATATGAGTTACCTAAGAACTTGGTAAAATGCAGATCCTGATACAGGAGTAGCAGGATGGGTCTGACATGCTGCAGAACTAGGGCCTCTGTTGAGAAGGATGCTAAGGCAGAATCTAGGCTGCCATCTAGGGAAAGTACTGTGATGAGTTAGTGCCATCTACTGTGAGCAAAGAAAAGGGAAGTGCCTCACATGTTACCATCCCTGTGCTGCACCAGACAATGAGGTAAATGCTATCTTACGGTCATTTCCAGGGTCCCCCCAAAAGGCAGAATTCAAAAACACAGCTAGATGAGAAGCTTAGGAGCTTCACATCCTATTTATGCACACCCCTCTGCATTAAAAAAACAAAAAAAAAAACTTGGACTCATCTCTCTATCATCTGGGAAATTGGGATTAGACTATTAAGCTTTCAACTTGGGTGGGATAAAGGGAGAGTTAACTGATTGGCTTTCCCTTCTTTCTGCTGTGTGTTGAGGGTGAAAAATATGTCTTGCATATGTTGGTGTTCTGTTGCTTCCACGTGGCTTGGCATCCCTTCAGCGTGGGGTCCGTGGTGGGAGGAAAGGGTGGGTGCTGAGGAAATTGTTTTGAGCAGAAATCATCTTGTTTCCATTCACTAAGAGCTGTTCTTGGAGCCCTTCTCCGGGTCCCCTGCCTGTGTTCAATGCCCTTGGAATTGTATGCCAGGAAACAATATGATCTTTCTAATTGGGCAAGTGGGAGGAGGGACTGGGTGAGCCAGGATGGGCCCACAGTTGATGCCTAAAAATAGATCTTTTTCCTTATGAATAAACATTTTTGGGGATCAAAAAGCCTTGCACATTTTTGACTGTCCTGGGCCAATGTTGCCTTGGCAAGTCAAGGGAGGAGGCCAAGGAGACCAAGGCATAGGCAGGTGGGTGGAATGCCAGCCAGCCAGACTAAGATGGCCATGGTGATTGGGCCCCTTGGAGGAAACTTCAGTGGCCTCCAGGGAGCAGAGGCCATCTCAGATCTGGGGCCAAAGTACATGTGTAAGGAATGAGTAGGACAAGTACAGTCAAGGACCAGTGCTTCTTAAACTTGAATGTGTCTATGAATGTTAAACAGAGGTTCTGATTCAGGGCTGGCGTGTGAGTTTCTGTGGTTCTCCCAGGCTCCCACAGGGCAACCGTGCTGCTGGTCCAGGGAGTACACGTTGGGTTTCAGGGTCTTGGAGTGCATCTGTGATCACCAGGCTTTGAGGAAGATAGTCTACTCCGTTTCCATTAAATTTGGCCTAAGCTGAGTGTTGGAGAGTTATTTTTTTTTAGCATTGTGACAATGTTTTTGTTGCCTGATGGTGGTGACACTTTCATATAATGACAAGACTCTGAATTTATGTGTTAGAATTTTATTGGCAAAAATGCCTGTGGTTGGATAGCATCTGAACTTTATGGATATAATGACTAATTCATTAAAACACAGCCCTGGGCTAGTTGATATATAACCGAGACTCTTGTAACATAATGGAGCAGATTTGAGACCAAAGCTGTAAGGACAAAAGAATAGCCCAGACATTGAAGGTAGGAGGTAAAAAATCATATTGACCATCTTAAAGCTTTTACAAGGAAGTAGGTAGTTTGCCCTTTGGGAAGGAAAAGACATACCCTGAGAAGCCAGTGTTCTTACTGGGTTCTGAAGTTTCTTGGAGTACAAGTTGGTTGAGAGAGATTAAAAGCCAAAACCTGTGCTGATTCTTTTTTTTTTTTTTTTTTCTGTTGTTTGGTACTGGGGATTGAACCCAGGATGCACTACCACTCAGCAACATCCCCAGCCCTTTTAATTTTTTATTTTGAGACGGGGTCTCACTAAGTTGCTGAGGCTGGCCTTGAGTTTGAGGGGCTCTTGCCTCAGCTTCCCAAATTGCACTTGAGCTGGTTCTCAAGCTTTGGAGATGTATTCCAGAGGCAAGGGGCAGACTACACGTCTCTCTCTCCCTGAAGGAGTTTCTCTGGGTAGGACGTAACTAAAAGTTACATCTGGGTGATCTTCGTAGAGGAAGCCCTGTGAGCTACATTTTCAAGGGTCCCCCCTACATCCTTGTGTGACTTCCACATCCCTCAGGGAGAATGCTGCACCTTCGTGCCCCTGCCAAGGATATGAATAGTCAGTCTGACTTCTACAACTCTGGGATCAGAAGGCTCCAACTTGTGACTTTGATTATATTCAAATTGTTATCAGTTCACATCAGAATCTGGTGCTTCTTGTGGAGTGGAAATGTTGTGGTCAGGTCCAGGAAGGAGACTGCAGCCTGCCCGCCCCTGAGGTATGATGTGCTGCCGTAGTGGAGTCCAGTGGCCAGAGTCTACCGTATGTTGTGGCTGGTGTTTGGAGGTTTCAGAGGCACTCCCAGCCACAGGCTTGGCAAGGGAGCAAGGACACAGCCTCCCCTACTTATCACATAGGGAGTGCAGGGCCTGGAAGGCATCAGCAGATGGAGAGGCTGTGCATTAGCAGGAGGAGTGGGCCTGGGGAGGGGGAGGGCTGTGGCTATTCCTGAGAAAGGGTTTCTCTCTTCTGGCTCCTTTTCTTTCCCCTGGTCTGCCTGAGTTTCTCTGGGTAGGACTTTTAGTTACGTCTGGGTGATCTGTGGCTGTGGTGGGGAAGGGAGTCCTAGGTCATCCATATTCTTTTTTACTACAGTGTCATGCTGGCCACTGTGTATAGTGCCTTCTTTCCTCTGGGAAGCACTGGGGAGAGAAGTCGCACAGCAGGAAGGAAGGTAGGAAGGGAGATATCTCTGCCCCAGAGGTCCAGAGGGGTTTCCAAGGGTCGTCTGTATCTGCTTCCCCCAAAGCAGGGTTGTTCGGGTTGAGCTGGGTGGAAGGCCCTGGCCCCACTGCCTCCGTGGTCGTGTTCTGGTTCAGGATTCTGTGACACCTTGGCAAGCCATCTCCTGTGCCATCATCACTCCTTTGTGGCTGGCCCTGTGGTATGTGCCAGGGTTCAGATGAAGCAGTTTTGAGACACTAGAAAATGGGCTTTCTTCCTAAGAAGTTGATGATCAAACTTGTTTGACTTATAACAAAATGCCACTAAAGCTTTTTGCCGTGGTCCTTAGAGTAGAGGACAGAAAACAGTATTCTGAGATTTCAAAAGCTTCGGTTGATGTGGCTCTGGGACTTTGGCAGTGTTGTTCCAGCCTCTACCGCCTGCTACATGACGTGGCAGGAATGGGGAGTGTTGCCAGAGCCGTGTGAGGACGGGCAAGGTCACTGAGAGCTATTTCATGGTTCCATCTGCTGCTGATGGGGCCTCCTGACAAAAAACAGCCGGCGTGGGCAGAAGAGGCCCTGGGCCTTGAGGATGGCCCAAACGCCAAAGCTTATGCCTTGCTTCTCCCAAGGATCTGAAGCTGCCTCAGTAACATGGGAAGTAAGGAACATGGACCCCACATCAGCAGTTCTGCCTTTCTGTTCCTGTTTTGCCTGGAATCAGATGGATGGTCAGGAAAAGAAAACCCAGAAGTTACCAAGTGGTGGGGTGAGTCAGTATCAGGAAGGGGTGAGGTACCAGCCCCCGCACGGAATCATAGAGTCATAGCCTTTGGAGCTGTGGGAGCTCCTCAACAGCTCCCTTTCTGATGGGTGGCCTCACTATCTATGCAGGATCCAGGCGAGGTCCCAAAGAAGCAAAGCAGCTTTGTATGACTGGAGGAGGAGCAAGCTCCTGGACTCCCAACCTGGTCTTCCCTCCTTGGCACCGTGATGATGGCAGGGGAACCCACCTGTTCCCTGCTTCATCTGAGGAGCTCCTGCTAGGTCCGGACAAGGGATGCCAACCTCCCCTGTTCTCTCAGCCTTTGGCTGTCTGCTTTTCCTCTGGGAGGGACTCCAGGGTTTTGTGAAGCCAGGTCTCTGGTCCAGCTACATCATCTCTCTTCACCAACACCATACATCTCATGATTCCATTAGCCACAGCTGCCTATATTCTCCCTCCTGGGCTCCAGGGGACCTGCTCTCCTGAGCTGTCCAAGAAGGCTGTGGAGGCTCACAGCTAGAGCATTGGGGGTCTCTTTCTCCACCAGGCTCGGGTGTGGGAAGCCATTCTCGCACGTGATTGGGCACCTCCCTGAGGCGTTCTGGCTGAATGGTGTCGGAACTAATCCCCACCCTCTCCAGATGCGAGAGCCTGTCCGTGTGGGGGTGTGACTGACCATTGACCCTGAGACCAATCACT
Source organism: Urocitellus parryii (assembly GCF_045843805.1). Lineage (NCBI taxonomy): Eukaryota > Metazoa > Chordata > Mammalia > Rodentia > Sciuridae > Urocitellus > Urocitellus parryii. The sequence goes on along the minus strand of NC_135531.1, from coordinate 62,457,596 downwards.
GACCCTGACCTTGGAATGCTGTCCCCCTCGACCTTCATTGGATGGAATTTTCCCCTGAATTTCTTGTTCCCCAATAAAAGGCCATCCTCTGGCGTGCTCTCTCTCTCTCTCCTGCTAGTCCTGAGTAAGCCTTGCTGTCCCACCAGGTGGCTTGAGGCAGGAGCCAGAGGGAGGGCCGTCTCAGACCTGGTCAAAGAAAAAGGTAATTGAGTTTATGTGTGTTTATTTTGATCTCACTAGTTAACTTCTATGCTTAGGACCTCTAGTATGAAGCCAGCGTGCTGGTCGCGCGGCAGACTTGGGGAAGTCTGGGGGCCTCTGCTCATCACTGTACTAATAGCCTCTCTGGCATCTTTGTTCTTTCTTTCTGAAAGCACTGGTTTAAAATCTGAGGCAGGGTCTGCAGGTCTGGAGAGAAGTGACAGACCTCATTTTTAAAAAATTTAATAAAACGGCTTTAGTTCTGGGAATGAAAAGAAACAATTTCAGGTGTTGATAAAGGCTTGGCAGAGTTCTTTTCCTCTTTTGAGAGCTGATCCTACAGATTAGGGTTTTGGCAGGACTTAACCCATACAGGCAAGGGGAAATGTAAATGATGCTTTCTTTCCTTTTCTTTTGATGAAATCGGGGTCCTGACCTTGGAACAGGAGCCTCTAGTTCAAGCACTGACATCTTCCTAATCATAGGAGGCCCTCCACCCCCATCCTTTGTTCAGGAGATTGAGAAGCTCCGCTTCTCACGGTGTCAACAGCATATTTACAAACTAATACTTGTTATTGTTCCTTATGATTTCTTCTCATAGGTATTTTTCTCAAATCTTTTAAGGAATTGCATTAGGCAACACTGTGTTCATATGGTTTTAATTACTCTCCTACTGAATGGAACAAAGCTTCATTTGTTTTAAAATACCTTACAGTTCAGGCTTAATGTTTAGTGCTCCCCACTATGTCTTAACATAGGAGTGTTCTGCTTTTGCATGGGTGTAGTCTCAGGAATGGGAAAGATGTCTAGTTCTAGAGTCTTGGTTTTTGAAAAGGTAGCACCAACTTAGACCTAAGTTAATATTTGCTCCAGATGAGCAGTAGATCCTAATGTCCTATGGAGGTGGATGGTTTCCATCTCCTTGAGCCCATAGGTAAGGTTGTGAGTGAGCAGACTCAGCAAAGGAGGGAAGAAGAGGCAAGGCCCTGCAGTTGTTGGCCTGCACCGGGATGGCCTATTTGGTGCCATTGGATTTTCATGGTGTGTCCACTCATCACCACTTAGCATTAGGGGAAAGCTTTCTAATTCCTGCCCTTCCCTGGGTTTTTCTTCTCTCATTACTTTTTAAAAAACTAGTTAAATGAACTTCATAGAAATAAACAGACACTAAAATAAGTTAGGGTGAAAATGTTAGTACTTTGGTCCACAAGATGGAAAGAGGGGTGTTGAGATGTTAGTGCTATTTCT